>NC_084832.1:1855164-2215141 GCF_033115175.1 Lepus europaeus | reverse complement strand
ACTCGTGTTTGTCCCTCGGTTTTTAATAGTAAGTTAATTTTGGCTAATTTGATGCACTGACATAGGGTGTTTACTTTAAAGTTAATATGTAATCTGCTGTGTATGTACAGTAATGGATCTTTAACTTTGAAAAATTGTAATATGAAGCATAACCTGACGCTATCATATTCTCTAATGAGAGCCAGAAATGGATTTCAGCTTTTAGAGGCAAGCTAAGCAACAAACTTAGACTTTTTATTGAGGCATATTTTACACGTATCAGCTGAATACATAGAAAGTTCCAGCTTGTGTCCTGAGGACTGCATGTCTGTGTAGACGCTGCCCCAGTCAGAACCCCCCCCCACATCGCCCTCTGCCCCAGTCAGAACCCCCCCTACATCGCCCTCTGCCCCAGTCAGAACAGCCCCCCCGCATTGCCCTCTGCCCCAGTCAGAACCCCCCCACATCGCCCTCTGCCCAGTCAGAACAGCCCCCCCGCATTGCCCTCTGCCCCAGTCAGAACAGCCCCCACATCGCCCTCTGCCCCAGTCAGAACAGCCCCCCCGCATTGCCCTCTGCCCCAGTCAGAACACCCCCCACATCGCCCTCTGCCCCAGTCAGAACCCCCCACGCATCTCCCTCTGCCCCAGTCAGAACCCCCCCCACATCACCCTCTGCCCCAGTCAGAACAGCCCCCCCGCATTGCCCTCTCCCCAGTCAGAACCCCCCCGCATTGCCCTCTCCCCCAGTCAGAACCCCCCACATCACCCTCTGCCCCAGTCAGAACAGCCCCCCCCGTATTGCCCTCTGCCCCAGTCAGAACCCCCCCACATCGCCCTCTGCCCGTCAGAACCCCCCCTACATCGCCCTCTGCCCCAGTCAGAACCCCCCCAATATCGCCCTCTGCCCCAGTCAGAACCCCCCCCACATCGCCCTCTGCCCCAGTCAGAACCCCCTCCCCGCATTGCCCTCTCCCCCAGTCAGAACCCCCCCTACATCGCCCTCTGCCCCAGTCAGAACCCCCCCAATATCGCCCTCTGCCCCAGTCAGAACCCCCCCCACATCGCCCTCTGCCCCAGTCAGAACCCCCCCAATATCGCCCTCTGCCCCAGTCAGAACCCCCCCCCACATCGCCCTCTGCCCCAGTCAGAACCCCCCCTACATCGCCCTCTGCCCCAGTCAGAACCCCCCCCAATATCGCCCTCTGCCCCAGTCAGAACCCCCCCGCATCGCCCTCTGCCCCAGTCAGAACCCCCCCACATCGCCCTCTGCCCCAGTCAGAACCCCCCCCGCATCGCCCTCTCCCCAGTCAGAACCCCTCCCACATCGCCCTCTGCCCCAGTCAGAACCCCTCCCACATCGCCCTCTGTCCCAGTCAGAACCCCCCCACATCGCCCTCTGCCCCAGTCAGAACCCCCCCCCGGCATCGCCCTCTGCCCAGTCAGAACCCCCCCACATCGCCCTCTGCCCCAGTCAGAACCCCCCCCACATCGCCCTCTGCCCCAGTCAGAACCCCCCCACATCGCCCTCTGCCCCAGTCAGAACCCCCCCGCATCGCCCTCTGTCCCAGTCAGAACCCCCCCGCGTCGCCCTCTGCCCAGTCAGAACCCCCCCCCCCCCGCATCGCCCTCTGCCCCAGTCAGAACCCCCCCTGCATCGCCCTCTGCTCTGATTTGTGGTGCTGGCGTGGGACGTAGTGTGAGTGGAGTCCAGCAGGGGGCGCTGTGGGTGCTTCCTTTGGCACAGCAGAGTGCTGTGGAGATTCGGCCGTGCGGCTCTGCCCCGAGGCTGCCAGTGGCTCCTCCGTTGTCTGGGTAGCCTTGGCATTGCCTGCGTGATGACAGAGCTCACTGTAGCCTCCCCGTGGGTGTCCTGGGGTCAGATGTGGGTGGCCTGATCCTTCGTCCGCAGCCCGGGCAGTACCGCAGGAGTGGGCCTCAGTGAATACCGGCAGTGGACAGGGACAGTGCTGACGCTCCTGCCGCAGCGTACAGATCCCGGTAGCAGCGCTCGGGACGCCAGGTAACACTGAGCCGTCATCTGTTGTAGGTGCTACAGAACATTTTAGAAACAGAAAACGAGTATTCTAAAGAACTGCAGACTATGCTTTCCACCTACCTGCGGCCGCTGCAGACCAGCGAGAAGTGAGTCAGAAGACGAGCTGCGTACCCGTAACGTAGTCTCACTGCGGACTGTTACCTGCAGGGGGTGGTGGGTGAAACAATGGGATGGGAATTGGTGAGCCGGTCTGCCTGCCACATAAGCGCTTATTAAATGAGGACTTCGGGGCGCTGGGCGGGGAAGGGGAGCGTGAGGCGGGCGTGGTCGCGTGCTCTCACTGCGGTTTTTCCTGGCCTAGGTTGAGTTCGGCGAACACTGCACATCTGCTGGGGAATCTGGAGGAGATCTGTACTTTCCAGCAGATGCTCGTACAGTCCTTAGAGGAGTGCACCAAGTAAGTGACACCCTGAACGGGCGAGAGTCAGGTGGGTAAAAGCGGCATTTCAAGGATCAAGTTCCTCAGGGTTTGAGAACTCACATTTCTAAAGAGGCAAGATTGTTGTAAACCTTTTGGGGAGGTCAGTTTTGTACTAGAAACTGTATTGTCTGCAAGATTTTATAAAAGCTTAATTTGTGTTGACAATCTGTAAACACCTGTATCAGGTGCCGTCCACACAGCCTGCCGGTCCCGGGTCCTCTGGCAGGTGCACTGCCGTCCACACAGCCTGCCGGTCCCGGGTCCTCTGTGTGAGGTACACTGCCATCCACACAGCCTGCCGGTCCCGGGTCCTCTGTGTGAGGTGCACTGCCGTCCACACAGCCTGCCGGTCCCGGTCCTCTGTGTGAGGTGCACTGCCGTCCACACAGCCTGCCGGTCCCGGGTCCTCTGTGTGAGGTACACTGCCATCCACACAGCCTGCCGGTCCCGGGTCCTCTGTGTGAGGTGCACTGCCGTCCACACAGCCTGCCGGTCCCGGGTCCTCTGTCAGGTGCACTGCCGTCCACACAGCCTGCCGGTCCCGGGTCCTCTGTGTGAGGTGCACTGCCGTCCACACAGCCTGCCGGTCCCGGGTCCTCTGTGTGAGGTGCACTGCCGTCCACACAGCCTGCCGGTCCCGGGTCCTCTGTGTGAGGTGCACTGCCGTCCACACAGCCTGCCGGTCCCGGGTCCTCTGTGTGAGGTGCACTGCCGTCCACACAGACCTGTGGCCTCTGTCCTTGGTTCTTTGTAAGCACTGAGGGCTTTGTTAGCCTGAGGGCGGAGCCGGCTGCTGTGTGACTTCCCCCAGGACCACACAGCTGGTGCCTGTGAGCTCACGGCTGCGGCCAGAGGCTCTCTGGCACGAAGGACTGATTGAGTCCGAGCATTCTGCCTCCTTTCTGAGTCTCCGATGCACCTGGGTTCAGCCTGGGACCTGGCTGCTGCTTCACCCCACCCCTAACTCAGCCGCCGCTCTTGAGTGCCTCATTGAGAACCACTGGCCGCGGGGCTCCTCCTGGCCGGGCTCAGCCTTGGCGTGGAGGCTGCCTGCGCGTGCTGGGAGAACCACTGGCCGCGGGGCTCCTCCTGCGGCCAGGCTCAGCCTTGGCGTGGAGGCTGCCTGCGCGTGCTGGGAGAACCACTGGCCGCGGGGCTCCTCCTGCGGCCAGGCTCAGCCTTGGCGTGGAGGCTGCCTGCGCGTGCTGGGAGAACCACGGGCCGCGGGGCTCCTCCTGCGGCCGGGCTCAGCCTTGGCGTGGAGGCTGCCTGCGCGTGCCGGGAGAACCACTGGCCGCGGGGCTCCTCCTGCGGCCGGGCTCAGCCTTGGCGTGGAGGCTGCCTGCGCGTGCTGGGAGAACCACTGGCCGCGGGGCTCCTCCTGGCCGGGCTCAGCCTTGGCGTGGAGGCTGCCTGCGCGTGCTGGGAGAACCACTGGCCGCGGGGCTCCTCCTGCGGCCGGGCTCAGCCTTGGCGTGGAGGCTGCCTGCGCGTGCTGGGAGAACCACTGGCCGCGGGGCTCCTCCTGCGGCCGGGCTCAGCCTTGGCGTGGAGGCTGCCTGCGCGTGCTGGGAGAACCACTGGCCGCGGGGCTCCTCCTGCGGCCGGGCTCAGCCTTGGCGTGGAGGCTGCCTGCGCGTGCTGGGAGAACCACTGGCCGCGGGGCTCCTCCTGCGGCCGGGCTCAGCCTTGGCGTGGAGGCTGCCTGCGCGTGCTGGGAGAACCACTGGCCGCGGGGCTCCTCCTGGCCGGGCTCAGCCTTGGCGTGGAGGCTGCCTGCGCGTGCTGGGAGAACCACTGGCCGCGGGGCTCCTCCTGGCCGGGCTCAGCCTTGGCGTGGAGGCTGCCTGCGCGTGCCGGGAGAGCCACTGGCCGCGGGGCTCCTCCTGCGGCCGGGCTCAGCCTTGGCGTGGAGGCTGCCTGCGCGTGCCGGGAGAACCACTGGCCGCGGGGCTCCTCCTGCGGCCGGGCTCAGCCTTGGCGTGGAGGCTGCCTGCGCGTGCTGGGAGAACCACTGGCCGCGGGGCTCCTCCTCCGGCCGGGCTCAGCCTTGGCGAGGAGGCTGCCTGCGCGTGCTGGGAGAACCACTGGCCGCGGGGCTCCTCCTCCGTCCGGCTCAGCCTTGGCGTGGAGGCTGCCTGCGCGTGCTGGGAGCAGGAACCCTCCGTAAGGAGTGATGGGGAGGCTTGTGGGGGGATCCTGTCACAGTGGGGTTCCAGGTGAGGTTTTCCTTTAAAACAGTGCTCTAAGTGGTGGGGAATTCCTTATGATACCTGATCCCCCGTAGACCCCATTAGGTGTGATTTAGAGGAGTTCTTGGGTTCGGTCTGGAAAGGTGGAACTGTGGCTTATCAAGTTGCTTCTATGGAAAAACTGAACCCTGGGAATCTAGCAGTGTCTCCAGAATACTTTTCAAATAAAACCCATTTGTCAGCTGATTGCTCACGTTTCGTCACATCCATTGAAAATAGAATTTCACAGACTCTTGGAACGGTCTCGTTATTGTATCAAGTTTCGTTTTCCATTTATTTGAGAATTTTTAATGTATTTTTTTATGTGAAATACAATCAGAGCTCTCAACAGAGAGAGCTCCCACCTGCTGGATCAGGCCCCGAATGCTGGGCCACGCTGGGAGCCAGGAACTCCATCCGGGTCTTCCACGTGGGTGGCAGGCGGAGCCATTGCCACTGCTTCCTAGGGCCTGTGTTAGCAGAAAGCTGGAGCTGGGAGCTGAGCCGGGCCTCGAACCCAGGCACTGCAGGGTGTCCCAAGTGGCATCGTAACCATTACGCAGACACCCACCCTCCCCGTTCCAGTTTGTTCTGTGATGACTCGGCGCTCTCCGAATGAGTGATGATGCGCACATCTGGCTGCTGCTGAGGGCCACTGCCAACATGAGGGCGCTGCCAGGCTTACATCGCTCACGCCCGAATCCGGCTTCCACACTGTTGCGTGTCTGCCAGACCCACTCCCCCACTCCCCCACTCCCTGACATGTTCCGGGCTCGGGGCTCTTTCTCCTTGTGTTCTAGCACCCCCCCCCCATGTGCCCCTGGAGGTTGGGACCCCACAGGCCCAGAGAGCCCAGTTGGGATTCAAGTGTTTGATGGCGCCCTTGCTCTGTGTGTGTCCACGGGACACCTTGCTGTGCAGGTGCAGGGCCGAGCATCGCAGGACATCCGATGTGTGTGCAGAGTTGGGGACATCTCAGCCATGACATGATTCTGACAGGCTGCAGGCTCCCAGGAAACACGGGCACCATTGTCTGGAGACCTCGTTTCCTAGCGTGTTTGTTGTTTGCAGTGGTTTTGAGAAAAATAAATAAAAAAGCAGTTATTGTTTGCAAGGTTGAGAGGGAGAAGAGGAGAAAGAGAAAGAGGCGTCCTCTTTCCACTGGTCATTCCCCAGACGCCCCCAGCAGCCAGGGCTGGGCTGGACCAGAGCCAGGAGCAGAGCCCTGGGGACTCGGTTGAGGTGTCCCACGTGGGTGACAGGGACCCGAGGACTTGAGCCTCCACCTGCTGCTTCTCAGGTGCACGTCAGCCGGAATCTGCGATCCGTGGTGGAGCCAGGATGCGCCCAGGCCTTCTGATGGGGTGCGGGTGTCCGAGCGCCACCTCAGTCACTGCCGGCTCCCCGCCCCCGTTTGAACTCGGCCTGTGAAGCTGTTGAAGCTGTGGTTATGACCTCTGGCTTTTATTCTGGGGACAGTCACTGCCGGCTCCCCGCCCCCGTTTGAACTCGGCCTGTGAAGCTGCTGAAGCTGTGGCTATGACCTCTGGCTTTTATTCTGGGGACAGTCAGGGACGTGTGGTTTGGGAGTCACGCTGACGGAGCAGATGAAGGCCAGATTAGGAGCGGGGCTGAGGGGAGCAGCCGAGTCCAGCTTCAGGGCTCTCCTGTGTGACCCTGGGGGCTGTGCTGTGCGGTCTGGGGTCGGGCTGGGCTGGGGGCTGTGCTGTGCCCCGTGGGAGGAGGCCTTGCAGGCCTTGGAGCACAGCTTCGAGAGGCTCGTGTGTGTGTGTGTGTGAGAGAGAGAGAGAGAGACAGACAGACAGACAGACACCCTGGGGGCAGTGCTGTGCAGTCGGGTCGGGCTAAGCTAGAGAGAGAGAGAGAGACAGACAGACAGACACCCTGGGGGCAGTGCTGTGCAGTCGGGTGGGGCTAAGCTGGGGCTCCCCTGCCGCTGGGAAGAGGCCTGGCAGGCTTTGGAACATGGCTTCGAGAGGCTCGTGTGTATGTGTGTGTATGTGTGTGTGCGCATGTGCCCCCGGGAAGAGGCCTTGGAGCACAGGTTTGGGACGGCAGCTGTATGTCCCTATGCCCGCATGCACCTGTCTGTGAAGCCGGGCCGCGGCTCTGAGCCCACATGCCTTTCTCTGGCCGCTGCAGGCCTCTCCTATAGGCTGCTGGTGACGTCAGTCATGGAAGAAGCCCAGGGCCTGGCCCTTCCGAAAGTAAGCTCCGACTCCCCTTCCCCTCGCCCTCCCTGTCCTCAGGCTTGGGGGCGCCTGGAGTCTCCATGCCTTGCAGGTGGGCTGGAACTGCAGGCGTCGCCGGTGCTCACGGGAGGATGTGTGCGAGCAGGTCCGTATGGAGCAGTTCTCTGGTTTCCCGAGACATCGTTCCTATTTGGGGAGAGGGAAGGCCCCTTGGGGCCGCGGGTGTCTGCGCCTGTTCTGTGCCACCCAGGAAGTGGGCCGTCTCCATGCTGCTCTCAGAGCCCCGCTGTGCTGCAGGGCAAGCGCTGGGATGGGATTCGTTGGTCGTTGTCTGCGTATCCATGGCTGGACAGAGCTGTGGCCAGGCCTGAAGGCCCGGAGAAGTCCACGTGCTGACTGGGTGGACACTGGCCTACTTGGCGTTCAGTGAAGCATAACTTCACAGTGAAACCTGCGTGACACGGCCAGGGTTGGCAGGAGCGCCTGGCCCCCGCAGGTGTGGGTGAGACGGGGACGTTCCGAGTCTGTGCGGGCCCCACGGGGCAGCCACTGCCCACGAAGCCCTGCTGAGCACCGGCATCAGGCTCGTGGCGGGGGAGCAGCGTTTCTCTGTTTATTTACCGTCCCTGACTCACCAGCACAGCTGATGGCTGCTGGGTTGGAGGCCTGGGTTAGAGACCCCTGTCTCCTGTGGGAGTGCATCCTCACGTCAGGGCTGCCTGTGCGCAGGGCACAGCTCCTGCTGTTCTGGGCTGGGCGGAGCTTGCTGCTCCTGGGAGTCCATCTGTGCCCCCCGCGTGGGGACACGAGATCAAAGGAGACCAGGCGTGGTGGACACAGCCTGGAGCCACGTGGAGGGGCTTGTGCACACAGGGCACTGGTTCATCAGGCATGCTGGGGGCGTGTCTGCGTGGTTCCTCACGAGTCAGCCATTTCTGTGGGGGGGTGTGTGTCCATGCGTGTCAGCTGTTTCTGTCTAGGGGGTGTGTGTCCATGCGTGTCAGCTGTTTCTTGGTGTGTGTCCATGTGTGTCAGCTGTTTCTTGGTGTGTGTCCACGTGTGTCAGCTGTTTTTGCCTGGGGGCGTGTCCACGTGTGTCAGCTGTTTCTGTCTGGGGGGGTGTGACCACGTGTGTCAGCTGTTTCTGTCTAGGGGTGTGTGTCCACGTGTGTCAGCTGTTTCTGTCTGGGGGGCCGTGTCCACGTGTGTCAGCTGTTTCTGTCTGGGGGGCCGTGTCCACGTGTGTCAGCTGTTTCTGTCTGGGGGTGTGTGTCCACGTGTGTCAGCTGTTTCTGTCTGGGGGTGTGTGTCCACGTGTGTCAGCTGTTTCTGTCTGGGGGTGTGTGTCCACGTGTGTCAGCTGTTTTTGCCTGGAGGCGTGTCCACGTGTGTCAGCTGTTTCTGTCTAGGGGTGTGTGTCCACGTGTGTCAGCTGTTTCTGTCTGGGGGGGTGTGTCCACGTGTGTCAGCTGTTTCTGTCTCTGGGGGCGTGTCCACGTGTGTCAGCTGTTTCTGTCTGGGGGGGCGTGTCCACGTGTGTCAGCTGTTTCTGTCTGGGGGGGCGTGTCCACGTGTGTCAGCTGTTTCTGTCTAGGGGTGTGTGTCCACGTGTGTCAGCTGTTTCTGTCTGGGGGGGCGTGTCCATGTGTGTCAGCTGTTTCTGTCTGGGGGGCCGTGTCCACGTGTGTCAGCTGTTTCTGTCTCTGGGGGGGCGTGTCCACGTGTGTCAGCTGTTTCTGTCTAGGGGTGTGTGTCCACGTGTGTCAGCTGTTTCTGTCTGGGGGGGGCGTGTCCATGTGTGTCAGCTGTTTCTGTCTGGGGGGGCGTGTCCATGTGTGTCAGCTGTTTCTGTCTCTGGCGGCGTGTCCACGTGTGTCAGCTGTTTCTGTCTGGGGGGGCGTGTCCACGTGTGTCAGCTGTTTCTGTCTGGGGGTGTGTGTCCACGTGTGTCAGCTGTTTCTGTCTCTGGGGATGTGTGTCCACGTGTGTCAGCTGTTTCTTGATGTGTGTCCACGTGTGTCAGCTGTTTCTGTCTGGGGGGGCGTGTCCACGTGTGTCAGCTGTTTCTGTCTCTGGGGGGCATGTCCACGTGTGTCAGCTGTTTCTCTGTGGGGGTGTGTGTCCACGTGTGTCAGCTGTTTCTGTCTCTGGGGGGGCGTGTCCACGTGTGTCAGCTGTTTCTGTCTCTGGGGATGTGTGTCTACGTGTGTCAGCTGTTTCTTGATGTGTGTCCACGTGTGTCAGCTGTTTCTGTCTGGGGGGGCGTGTCCACGTGTGTCAGCTGTTTCTGTCTCTGGGGGGCGTGTCCACGTGTGTCAGCTGTTTCTCTGTGGGGGTGTGTGTCCACGTGTGTCAGCTGTTTCTGTCTGGGGGGGTGTGTCCACGTGTGTCAGCTGTTTCTGTCTCTGGGGATGTGTGTCCACATGTGTCAGCCATTTCTGTGGGAGGTGTGTCCACATTTGTCAGCTGTTTCATACGTTCACCCAGATGCCCTGAGGCTACTTCAAAGAGTTTTTGGAATATTGAATTAAAAGATAAGCTTATTTTGGTGCAAAACAGTTTGAAATCTGTGTATACACAGGAGTCTTCCAAAAGTTCACGGGAAATGTGTGTGGTGAAGAAGTTTGTGTGAATCTCGAATGTGTTTGCGCCACAGCAGACTTCAGTTCTGTTTTCCCTGAGCTTGTTCATGTGTTTATGATCTACGTTTGGCGTTCTTAATTGACTGTGTTATTTATGGTGGCCACTTTACATCTACATTTATGTTCTAGACTTACTATGTGAGAGAGACGGGAGGGGAGGGGAGGCAGAGTGTCACCATCTCTGGTTCACTGCCCAGACAGCCCCAGGACCTGGGGCGGAGGGGGAGGCAGGACTCCATTCACGTCTCCTGCATGGGTGGCAGGACCTGGTTACTTGAGCGGGCAGTGCTGCCTTAGCCTAGGTCTGCCTCAGGGGAAGCTGGAGTCGGGGTCAGAACCGGTTACTGAGCCTGGGTCCTCCGATGGGCTGGAGGGCGGGTGCTGTAACCGCCAGGCTGGGCTTACCAGCTCTGCGAAACCCGTGTTCTCAGAACTCGGATTGAGAGCTGTCGCAAGCCCCCAGCTGCCGTGCAGCCGGCTTCCTCGTGTCCTGCCGCTTGCGTGGTGGACGCATGTCTCCTTGGCGGTTTCAGTGGGACTAGCCTTTGTGAGCCTTGGGAAGCAAGCTAGTGAGGAAGGAATCCGAGCTGGTGAGAAGTGGGGGTAAGAGCGGTGCCTGTGTGTCATGAGTGTTCGGAGTGGCAGGGAGAAGACCAGGAGCTGTGTGTGGTGCGGATCTGGGGTTTGGAACCTGAGACTGTCCCAGTACTCAGACCTCCCGGAGTCTCCGTGCCTGTACGACTTTCTCGAGGGGTGCTGGAGGAGACGTGCCCAGAGACTCGGTAGAGGTGGCAGTGGGGAGCTACCTTCCTGCAGGGCCGCGGGAACCAGTGTGCCGTGGTCTGTGTCTCAAGTGTGCAAGTGGACCCGTAAGCGCCCACGCAGGGCACTGAGAGGCGGCCCTTGGGTGCTGATGAGCACCCTGGCAGAGGCTTGAGGCGTCTCTCCCCCCTCTTGCCGCGCAGGGAGCCCTTGTCAGACCCTGCTCTGGGGTTTGTAGCCCCAGAGCTGGGAGCACTTGGCGGCGTTGTTTGTGAATTACCATCCTTAGGCGGCCGGGCCTGGGGAGGCGGGAGGGGCTGGGAAGGCGGCAGGGGCTGTGGACGGTGCTGAGTCCCGAAGCCCTCGCCCCTCACCTGCTCTGTAGCCAGCACAGCCGGTTCCTGGGTCTCTAACTCATCTTTCTGGTTCCGCATTGGGGCCAGTGTTGTGGTGCAGCAGGTGAAACTGCTAGCGCGGCCTGCCACGCCGGCATCCCACGTGGGTGCCGGGCTGGGTCCTGGCTGCTCCACTTCAGATCCAACTCCCAGCTCGTGGCCTGGGAGAAGCAGCAGAGGATGGCTCAAGTACTTGGACCCCTGCCACTCACGTGGGAAACCTGGATGAAGCTCCTGGCTTCGGCATGCTCCATGACTGGTCATTGTGGCCTGCTCGGGCGTGAACCAGCCCATGAAATGTTTCTCTCTCTCTCTCTCTCTCTCTCTCTCTCTAGCTCTGGCTTTCAAATAAATAAATCTTTAAAAAACAAAAAGACTGTTACCTGTCATCTTAGCATGGGTTTTGTAAAGAGGGGCATCTCCGCTGACCAAGCCAGATAGCCACGTTCATAGCTCTCCGTAGGTTATGCAGAATCCAGGGTTTAATGGCATCCATCCCTCTAACTGCTCAAAGGGCTTGAGCCTGTGGACAGGGCCTGGTGGGTGGATGCCAGGGCTGCTTCCCAGGAGCCCCTGTTCCTGCCAGCTTCCCAGGGGGACAGGTGTGCGCCCTGTGCTCACAGGCGATCTTACGCAGAGCAGCGTTCCTTGGGTCTGAACACTGACGTCATTCCCTTTGCCTGTGTCCCGTGTCTCCAGGTTGCCTGAGGCTCAGCAGAGAGTTGGAGGCTGCTTCCTCACCCTGATGCCCCAGATGAAGACCTTGTACCTCGCCTATTGTGCCAATCACCCTTCGGCAGTGAGCGTCCTCACGGAGCACAGGTGCGTCCCCACGTGCCGCACGGAGCCCAGCGTCGTGTTCCGAACAATGACTCGCACTGTGGCTAGCCCGCAGAGTCCCGGCTTCAGAACGCTGCTCATGAGCCGGAACTGTGCTTCGTGTGTGTAATGGGAGAGGGTCTTCCGGGAAGGCTCCCGCTAGCCTGGAGCCCGCTAAGGAGCCGTCAGTGACTGGGAGGCATGCCCGCAGCTGTGTGGAGGCCACCACAGTCTCCCGAGTTAGAGCACGCTTCCTGCTCCGAGTGGGGAGTGGGTGTGAAGACAGAGTGTTAACTGGAGACCAGTAGCTTCAGCTTTCCCCGAAGCACGATTACGATGCGAGCAGTGAATTGTTTGGAGGACAGGTGTGTTTCCTGTGGACTGGAGGAGGGCGTGGCCAGGAGCATCGTTTCCAGGGCCGAGTTTCCTGGCTACCGGGTGGAGTTTGGGGTTGCTTTGGTGTGAATGGGCACGTGGACGGGAGGGCGTAGCCGATCAGTCTTCAGTGCTAATAAAGGCACAATATTATTATTATCGGTTCAGAAAAAATTTAGTGGTGTCTCCTGGGAACAGCAGTTCCAAAAATATTAAGACTGCAAATGGAAATGCCCAGGTCTCACACTAGGTGATGGCAGGTGTGTGGGCTGAGGTCAGATGTCCAGGTCTCACTGTAGGTGATGGACAGGTGTGTGGGCTGAGGTCAGATGTCCGGGTCTCACTGTAGGTGATGGGCAGGTGTGTGGGCTGAGGTCAGATGTCCAGGTCTCACACTAGGTGATGGCAGGTGTGTGGGCTGAGGTCAGATGTCCAGGTCTCACACTAGGTGATGGGCAGGTGTGTGGGCTGAGGTCAGATGTCCAGGTCTCACACTAGGTGATGACAAGTGTGTGGGCTGAGGTCAGATGTCCAGGTCTCACTGTAGGTGATGGCAGGTGTGTGGGCTGAGGTCAGATGTCCAGGTCTCACTGTAGGTGATGGCAGGTGTGTGGGCTGAGGTCAGATGTCCAGGTCTCACACTAGGTGATGGGCAGGTGTGTGGGCTGAGGTCAGATGTCCAGGTCTCACTGTAGGTGATGGGCAGGTGTGTGGGCTGAGGTCAGATGTCCAGGTCTCACTGTAGGTGATGGCAGGTGTGTGGGCTGAGGTCAGATGTCCAGGTCTCACTGTAGGTGATGGCAGGTGTGTGGGCTGAGGTCAGATGTCCAGGTCTCACTGTAGGTGATGGCAGGTGTGTGGGCTGAGGTCAGATGTCCAGGTCTCACTGTAGGTGATGGACAGGTGTGTGGGCTGGCATGTTAAATGCTCGGCTCCCCCACCGAAGGGCTCTGGGTTCAATTCCCAGCCCCAGCTGCTGGATCCAGCATCCTGCTAGTGCAGACCAGGGGGCGGGGTGATGACTAGGTCGTTGGCTCCTGCCGGTCACAAAGAGACTGGATTGATTGCCCGGCTCCTGCCTTTGGCCCAGCGATTACAGGCATTTTGAGATTGAGCCTGTGAACAGAGATTTTTAAGAAGATAAACACCATCATGCTTTTAATTTAAATATTTAATTTCTACTTATCCTTAAAACTTTTAATTAATACCAAAAATAAAACAACGAATACCTTATGGTGAGCAGGCACTCCTCGCCGGTTAGCGCTGTGCTGGGTGCCTGGGGCACCACCGGTGGAATTGTGTCCCGTCAGACGTGGCATCAGAGCCTACAGGATCGCCTGCCCTTGCTCTGAGCCCCGTGGCCACCTTCAGGCTTACCCTGTGTCTGCGTTCCCAGTCGCGGTGTAGGGAGGCGTGTCAGGTCAGAGTGAGCTGCCTGTGAACAAAGCCGGAAGTTCCTCCGTGCGCACCGATGGGAGAGGACTGGGTTTTCAGGACCCCTCCCCCCCTTTATGGTGCAGCCCCTCCAGGTGGACCAGTGTGACAGAGACGGGGTTGGGACACACGGCGTCTCCGGAGAGGGGGTCCCGAGGCGTGCGCCCCGGGGGTGGGCTCCACTGCGGTGGGGCAGCATCCTGGCCTGGGTGCTTGCGTGTGGGCTGTGCCATCGGCTCCTGGGGTTTGTGAGGTACTGGACGTTGCACAGTGCGAGTACCCAAGCCCTGTCTGCAGAGTCCCCAGCAGTTACTGAGCCGGGGTGAGGGACTGGAGTAGGGAAAGTGTAGAATGTTTGGACTTTCTCCCATCTCGGTATGGGTGGTGGGACGCTTTCTTTAGGGCCTGCTTGGAGGAAGACTGTCCGGGGAGGGGTCCCAGCTTTTTCTGCAGGGAAGCAAGCACCCTCCTGGGGACGACTGCAGGTGCTGCCGTTTCTAGAGGCCTAGGCTCTCGGGAGAAATGCTCATGCCAGTGTGTGTCAGCTCTGCTGTTACCTTAATGACTGTGTTGTGCTGTCTGGAAGGGGATCGCAGAATTTTCTCAAAATAACCAGGAAAAAAATACAGATGGGTCTTTGTGTCTGCCCCACACGGCATGCCCAGAGTGGATGTGGCGATGAGGTCACTCCCTGGACAGCAGCCCTGGGGCAGCTGCTGTGGCGCTGACTCTGGGAGGCGAAGGCACCGGGGAGAGGGGGTGGCTGGGGCCAGCAGGCGCCGAGGCTGCGGGATGCGGTGCCTCTGTGCCCTCCTGAGGCCTGAGAGCCGCCGTAGCGCCCACTCTGCCGGCCACGGAGCGCGCCCCGCTTCCCAAGTGTGAGTCGAGTCGTGCGCCTGTGATTTCCTGTGGCTGACGGCGTCTTCGTGGCCCTGCTTGTCCTCTGGATGCCCAGCGCGTGCCTCTTGCCCCTCCCCTGCGTCGTGTCTTCCAGGGGCCACGCCATGCGTGCGGGGGTCTTGGGTTGGGGTGTGATGCTGGAGGGGCGACGTCGGAGCAGCGTGTTGTCCAGGTTTGAGAGCCTTGTTGCAGCCTCACGGTCGGTCCTTGCCTTGCCGACGCTGTGGTCTGAGTGAGGATCAGGTGCAGGGCGGGCAGGGTGACTGGTGTGCACGGCTCAGGTTCGGAGGCGGCTGGTGTGTTGGGCGACCCACACGCTGAGAAGGCCGCGTTCTGCTTGTCCCTGCCCCGCCATCTTGCAGGCCTCTCTGCTGTGGCCCTGGTGCGTGGCAGTAAATACCCGAGGGTTGCTGGCATGGATAGACGGGAAGCTGAAGGAGCCATTGTTTGCCCAACATGGCCGTAACTGCTGTGTTGCTTGTTGTGCTACTGAAGTAAAACTGCGGAGCGAAGCAGGATCCAGACAGATTTATAAAGTTGTTTCTCTTCTTAACTGTGTGTGCATGTCCTGGCACTTCAGGAAGTCTGTGGGAGATTAAAGGAAGTTACTTTTGCTTGCTAACATTTCGCGGAAGCTGTTAACTTTATTGTCTTTTGGGGGCATGATGAGGATGACTCAATTTTGTTAATTTTTCTCTGCTGTTAGCATAGTTATGACATTCCACATGAACCCTCAAATCGGTCAGCAGTGACCTGAAGAGAAGAGATTTTTCCTTGTTGTTGTTGTTTTTTTTTTTTTTTTTTTAATCTTGGTAGAAAAGGCTGTGCAAGGATTTAATTTAAAGGAGTTGAAATGTATTTTTAGTGTCCGAGTTTGAATTTACGACTGCCTGATAACTTGTCAGAACTTAGAGAAATGCGGTGAAGTGGAAGTTTGTCTGTTCACTCTGCTCACGCGTCAGGATTGGTAGAGTGGATGATTGGAGAGACACCGGGGGGCCGTGGAGGGGGGCCGTGAGCCTGCGGGCAGCCTTCCTGTGCTTGTGGGCGGCTGCACCGGCATGGGCTTCTGCTCTCAGTTTTGCAGGCAGCGGCAGCGCAGGTGGCAGGCCTCGTGGGGTGGGGGTCCCCGCGGCACATGCAGAGCAGCAGGCCGGCTGTTCCCTCTGCCTTCCAGTGCTGTCCGTAGCCCTCGCTGTCACCCAGGCGAGGACAGCAGTGGGGAGGGGGTGGCAGCGGCAGTGCGCTGCCCGCTTCCCGCTCCCCGCCTGTCGCCCAGCCCCCATCAGAGCTAAGGGAGGCAGGGGCTCAGGATTAGAGATGCAGGCAGGAGCGGGCGACTGCGCTCAGGCGCCCACGGTGTGCACGGACGCAGCTCCTGGCAAGGCCTTGGAGCGCTCGCCTTGTGTCCAGTACCTCTGTCCTGTGGCTGGCCTGACAGAAGAGCTGTGACATTTTATTAATTCATGTATTTGGGGGGTGAAAGAGAGCGAGCTGCCATCCATGCTTCACCTCGGGCGCCTGCAGCAGTGGGGCTGGGCCAGGCCAAGCCAGGACTTGGGCACCGAGTCCAGGTTTCCATGTGGGTTACGGAATCCCGAGGACTTGAGCCACCACCCCTGCCTCCAGGGTCTGCATTGCAGGGAACAGGGATTAGGAGTGGAGCCAGGACTTAGTGTGGGATGCCGGCACGCAAACCCAACACCGAACTGCTAACCTCTGCGCCGAACACCTCACCTCTACACCGGCAGCTCACCTCTACACCGGCACCTCACCTCTACACCACACACTATACCGCACACCTCACCTCCACACCAGCACCTCACCTTTAGACCACGCACTACACCACACACCTCATCTCTGCACCGCACACTACACCACACACCTCACCTCTACACCAGCACCTCACCTCTAGACCACACCCCTCACCTCTAGACCACACACTACACCACACACATCACCTCTATACCAACACCTCACCTCTACACCACACACCTCACCACTATACCACACACTACACCACACACATCACCTCTATACCAACACCTCATCTCTATACCAACACCTCATCTCTATACCGGCACCTCACCTCTACACCAGCACCTCACCTCTATACCACACACCTCACCTCTAGACCACACACTACACCACACCCCTCACCTCTAGACCACACCCCTCACCTCTAGACCACATACCTCACCTCTAGACCACATACCTCACCTCTAGACCACACACTATACCGCACACCTCACCTCCACACCAGCACCTCACCTCTATACCACACACCTCACCTCTAGACCACACACTACACCACATACATCACCTCTATACCACACCCCTCACCTCTAAACCACACCCCTCACCTCTAGACCACATACCTCACCTCTAGACCACATACCTCACCTCTAGACCACACACTATACCGCACACCTCACCTCCACACCAGCACCTCACCTCTAGACCACACACTATACCGCACACCTCACCTCCACACCAGCACCTCACCTCTACACCACACACCTCACCTCTACACCAGCACCTCACCTCTAGACCACACACTACACCACACACCTCACCTCTAGACCACACACCTCACCTCTATACCAACACCTCACCTCTATACCAACACCTCATCTCTACACCAACACCTCACCCCTACACCAGCACCTCACCTCTACACCACACACTACACCACACATCTTATCCCTACACTGGCACCTCACCTCTAACACCAGCACCCCTACACCAACACCCCTACACCAATACCCCACCTCTACACCACACACCTCATTTGTACACCAACACCTCACCTCTAGACCACACACCTCACCTCTACACCAACACCTCATCTCTAGATCACACACCTCACCTCTAGACCACACCCCTCACCTCTACACCAAGCACCTGCCCTTGGCCAAATGCCCACCCTGAACACATTTCTTAGGAAGCACAAAAATTGGAGACTGAAGATGTTGAGTTGCGTGTTGCCTGCAAAGCACACGAGTGCGCACACAGCCTGCGGTACCCTCCTCCGCCCTCAGAGGAGTTGGGCGGGCTCGTTGTCGTTGGCGACGTTTTGAATTGTGTAGCTGAGAAGGCTGCCTTCTGTACACGGAGGACAGGTTATTTTGTGCTGGTCTTTATGGCTAGGACGGTGCTTGGCTTGGCCAATACCTGTGAGTGCCCACGTCCGTTGACCGGAAGGACTGCTGTTCCTGGGGTGGGTGGCTGGGCAGAGGGGGGCTGGGAGTCCCGTGCGTGCAGAGTGGCGTCTGAGCTGTGTGACGTGCTCAGGACACGGAAGGCGGCGTGGTGTCGGCACGTTTCTAAGGTGGTTTAGCCGGGCGGCGCGTTCCTGCCCTCCGAAGCCTCGGCGGCACGCGCGAGGCTGGGTGGGTGGCTGGGCTGAGCCGCCGAGGTGTCCACCCGGCTCTTGTGCGGTTGTTGGAGGGTGGGCGTCGGGCTGTAGGAGTCGCCGTCTGAACTCAGCTCGACACCACCGGGAGCCCGCGAGTGTTTGCTGTGCCCGGGGCTCGCCAAGGCCTCGTGGGTCTGGAGTTGGCATGGTGTGGCCTGGCAGGGCTGTCCCTGGGTTCCATTGGAAACCTGAACTGAGTGTGGCCGCTCAGGCTTCTGTTAGGATCTTTGTGTGTCTCCCAGGGTGCCGTTCGTAGCTTCCTGAGAGGCGGCTCCTGTTTGCAGAAAAGCCTCTGTGCTAGGAAAAGATGTTTGCTTAGGGTGCGTGCTGTGGGGCCATTCGATTCCAGCCTTTTGGGTCGAGGCGTCGGGATCCTGACACTGGACTGGTGGCTGAGGGCTCTCCCTGGTTCCCAGGGTGTGACAGGTGACGAGGGGGTGGGCCTGGTCCCTCAGGGTGTGACGTGGTGACTGAGGTGCCTTGGTCTCCTGGGAGGTGACGTGGGGTGACCAGAGGGTCTCCCTGATCTCCCGGGACATGGTGAGGTGCCTGGGGGTTGTCCTGGTCTTCAGGATCTAGCGAGGTGGCTGAGGGCTCACGCTGGAGAACATGACACGAGGTACCTGAGCTGGCGTGCCCCTCTCCCAGCTGGCATGGTGCAGGGGTGGAGGTGATGCACGGGGGTGAGGGTGGCAGGCTCGGGCCCCACGGCAGAGGTGAAGTCAGTGTCCAGTAGCGAGCAGCACTCACAGACGTGTTGGTGTGAGCCCAATTCCGGTGGAACTGTGAGGGCAGAGGGGATGGGTGCGGAACCGCGGGACGAGGAGGGCCCCGGTGGGAACACTCGGCCGACTGAGACACTGGGACGGCGGTGCTGAGCGAGGAGGCCGCGCCTTGGTGGGGCTCTGGACGTGCAGTGTTGCCTCTCTCCTCTCGTGACGTGACGATGGAGTGGTGTTGGATGTCCGAAGCCTCCACGCATGCTGCTTCCCGGCCTGTGATGCTCTGTGCGACCTTCAGGTCGGGAGCCGTTGCTGGGTGTGCGGAAAGCTGGGACCCTGGGAGAGGTTGCAGGAGGGCCTTTGGGAGCCGTCTGAGCAGCTCGGGACACTGGGCCCACTGTGGCACTAGCAGAACTGCGCAGACTTGCTGATCCTGCATCACGCACAGCTGTTGTTGCTCATGGAAGCGCAGAGCTGGGACCCTCCAGGGGTCTCCTTTGGCGTTTCAGAAGAGCAGCTCGTGTTTGCTTAGGAAGTTGTGTGTAGGCTTCAAAACCCAAGTTGGAACAGTGTCGCTTGCTGTGAGTGCTGGCCCCTCAGTAGAAGTCAGAGCCGTGAGGACCGCTCGCCCTGACCTGAGCTCCATCTTCCTCCCTGCCCAGTGAGGACCTGGGGGAGTTCATGGAGATGAAAGGTGCCAACAGCCCGGGGATTCTCGTGTTGACCACCGGCCTCAGCAGACCCTTCATGCGCCTCGACAAGTACCCCACGCTGCTCAAGGAGCTGGAAAGACACATGGAGGTAGGTGCTGTCGCGGCCCCTGTCACCCAGGGCGCTAGCCAGGGACTCGGGGCTGTGCGTTCAGACAGACGGAGGGAGGTGCTGCAGCCAAGAGTCTGTGGCAGGGTAGTCAGACTTACTATAAATAAATAAAGGTAGTTATCACTAGCTATTTATTTGAGAAGCCAGAATCAACAGAAAGTTTACCCGGTGTTTTTAACTAGCGGATTTTCAGAACGATTTTGTCCAGCGTTAAGTTTCTTCTTCTTACCCAGGCTTTATGCTACTTCCTCCTGCTGCTCTCCCACCTCCCCTGCTGACGGAAGTGTTTGTAAAGGCTGGAGGAGTGAGCTGATTCCTAGTAGCTCGGCAGCGTCCCTCAGGAGCATGTAGCTGCACCAGGGGCCGGCAGGGGGAGAGCCGCCTCGTGAGCGGCTGTTGGCTCGGCCTTGACCGAGCGGTTGCAGGTGTGGGGGGCTTGAGGGACGCCCTGGGCCCGGGCCCACCTTTTCTGCAGGTGAGCAGCTGGCAGGTCCTGCTCACGGCCTGACCCTCTGACGGTCCGCGCAGCAGTGGCCGCAGACAGCCTGTAGCTGCAGGCTGCAGGGACGCGTCATTCACAAAACCGGCTTCCTTTGCTGCCGCCTGCCCCGGCTGCTCTCTTTCCCCCGTGCTAAATCCAGTGGCTCCCTGCTGAGGAGAACGGGCCGCCGGAGGGGGCGGTGCTGGGGCCTTCCTGGCATGTGAGGTAGGAGCTCATAGTGTGTTTCTTCTTCGAAGGATTATCATCCCGACAGACAAGATATCCAGAAATCCATGACTGCCTTCAAGAACCTGTCTGTAAGTGCCGAAGCCGAGTGTGGCGGTGAATCGGGGAGGACAAGTTAGATGATGAAAAGCTGCTTCCACGTGACTCGGCGTCTGCGCAGATGAGACGACGGTGAACGAGTAGTGGGAACTCCGCGGCCGTCACTGCTGTTGGAGCGGGCCTGGGCACCCGCAGAGGGACCTGGTGACTGTAGGTTCTGAACAGGCACCACGTCGTTAGTGTCACAGCCGCGCCCACAGTGGGATTCCGGTGGCTCCGCCCACACGCGCGGGGTGCCGGCAGCTGTGTGTCCCTCCAGGGAGCACAGTTGCCCTGGCCTTTCTCCTCTTTGGCCTTTATGTTGGCGACGCCAGTGAGCCGGAGCGCCTGCGTCCCCTCCTAGCAGTGCAGGGTCTGCTCTGTGTGTCGGATACTGCTGGTGTCCCAGCAGAGTTGTGTCTGCTTCTGTGAGAGAAGCCCACACTTTTTTTTTTTTTTTTTTTTTTTTTTTTGTAAAGAAAATGTTTCCAGCTCCATACAGTCAAGCAGATCAGTTGATTACCTGTCTTGGGAGGTAGGCTAGGGTCAGTGGCTGTCAGTGGGAGGGTCAGGCAGACAGTACAGCCAGTGTGGAAGCTTCTGGAAGTCCTGTCTCTGACAGTGTGGTTCTGTGTCTCAGGCCCAGTGTCAAGAGGTGCGGAAAAGGAAAGAGCTGGAGTCCCAGATCCTGACAGAAGCCATCCGGAACTGGGAGGGGGACGACATCAGGACCCTGGGCAGCGTCATCTTTATGTCCCAGGTCGTAATGCAGTGTGCAGGAAGTGAGGTACTGCAGCCCACCTGCTGTCACCCCCGTCTGTCCCCCCTTGGGGTCCCGCCACACAGGGTCATCAGGGCAGCCCACCTGCTGTCACCCCCGTCTGTCCCCCCTTGGGGTCCCGCCACACAGGGTCATCAGGGCAGCCCACCTGCTGTCACCCCCGTCTATCCCCTCCTTAGGGTCCCGCCACACAGTGTCATCAGGGCAGCCTACCTGCTGTCACCCCCATCTGTCCCCCCTTGGGGCCTCGCTACACAGGTCATCAGGGCAGCCCACCTGCTGTCACCCCCGTCTGTCCCCACCTGGGGTCCCGCCACACAGGTCATCAGGGCAGCCCACCTGCTGTCACCCCCGTCTGTCCCCCCTTGGGGCCTCGCTACACAGGGTCATCAGGGCAGCCCACCTGCTGTCACCCCCGTCTGTCCCCACCTGGGGTCCCGCCACACAGCGTCATCAGGGCAGCCCACCTGCTGTCACCCCCGTCTGTCCCCCCTTGGGGTCCCGCCACACAGCGTCATCAGGGCAGCCCACCTGCTGTCACCCCCGTCTGTCCCCACCTGGGGTCCCGCTACACAGGTCATCAGGGCAGCCCACCTGCTGTCACCCCCGTCTGTCCCCACCTGGGGTCCCGCTACACAGGTCATCAGGGCAGCCCACCTGCTGTCACCCCCGTCTGTCCCCCCTTGGGGTCCCGCCACACAGCGTCATCAGGGCAGCCCACCTGCTGTCACCCCCGTCTGTCCCCTCCTTAGGGTCCCGCCACACAGCGTCATCAGGGCGGCCCACCTGCTGTCACCCCCGTCTGTCCCTGGGTTTTGTCAGCAGGACTCCTGTCCTGTCACAACTGGGTCTGGGGCTTGTCACAGTGCGTCAGAGGGGCTTAGATCTGGCTGCGGGCTTTCCAGAGCCTGTGTGAAGGTCTGTGCCTGTCCGGCCGTCACTCCTGGGAATGTTTCCCGTGGTTCATGTCGTTGCACTTTTCTATCGTGTGTTCCAGTTGGCATTTACTTTCGGCGGGTGGTGGGGTGGGCAGGGGTCACAGTTTTCTTCTGGGTTTAGCTTAGTGGGAAGTTAAACCAGGTTCTGCCGTCTGAACCCCACGAGCCGTCCACTTTGACCGTGCGCGTGAGTTCGTGCTCACTCGTTACGGGGAAGCGCCTCTTTGCATGGTCCATCTCTGGGAGAAGCAGCTGACGTGATCGGAGCCGCGAGGTCCCCTCTGAGACGCCTGTCCCCTCTGAGACGTCTGTCCCCTCCGCCAGCTGCTGAGGCCTGCGTGCCCCGGGAGTCGTGACTGGGCTTTCTCGCCGCCTGGTCCTCACGGAAGCAGTTTGATTCTTAGTCGTGTGCTTCCTGACTTCGTGATCTTGGGCGCGTTTCCCACAGCGTGTCCTTGTGGTGCCAGACGTGCACACCAGGGAGTGCTGCTGCAGGGGGGATTCTGGGTGGGGGTGGGGGTGGGGTGATGGTTAGGGGTCGGGTTAGGGTTGTGGGAGGGTTAGGGCTAGGGTGCGGGTGGGGGTGAAGGTTAGGGCTGGGGTGAGTGTTGGGGTGAGGGCTAGGGCTAGGGTGGGGATCACGGTTAGGGGAGGGACTAGGGTTGGGGTGGAGTTAGGGCTAGGGTGCGGGTAGGGGTGAAGGTTAGGGCTGGGGTGAGTGTTGGGGTGAGGGCTAGGGCTAGGGTGGGGATCACGGTTAGGGGAGGGATTAGGGTTGGGGTGGAGTTAGGCTAGGGTGGGAGTGGGGGTCACAGTTAGGGGTGGGGTTAGGGTGGGGGTGGAGGTGAAGGTTAGGAGTGGTGTTGGGGTGAGGGTTAGTTGGGATTAGGGTTAGGGTTTGTGTTAGAGTGGGAGTGAGGGTTAGGTGTGAGGTTGGGGTTAGGGCTAGGGTTGGGGTGGGGGTGAGCGTTATGGTTAGGAGTTAGGAGTTAAGGGTTAGGATTAGGATTGGCATGGGTGTGAGGGTTAGGGTTAGGAGCTAGGGGTTAGGATTAGGGTGGGGGTGGGGGTTAGGGTTTGGGCTAGGGTTGGGGTGAGGATGAGTGTTAGGGTGGGGTTGGGGTGAGGGTTAGGGTTGAGGTAAGAGGGTTGGGATTAGGGTTAGGTTTGGGGTAGGGGTGACGTTTAGGAGTGGGGTTGGGCTGAGGGTTAGGGCTGAGGTGGGGTTGGGGTGAGCGTTAGGGCTAGGGTTGGGGCAGGGATGAGGGTTAGGAGTTAGGGGTTGGGGTGGGGGTGAGGGTGAGGGTTAGGGTGCTGGGGCTCCTAGGACCGACAAGCTTGTGTGCCGCTGGGGCTCTTGAGAGCCTGCGCCCTGGGTGTTCCCTGGGTGCCCTTGAGTCTTGAAGAGGGGCATACGATGAGCAGTTTTCCGTGCTTCTCCCCGGTGTGGAGCCCTCCTTTCCGAAGCACTGTGCTTCCTCGTGTCCCCCAGTTACAGTATATACTAAAGGAAGGGTGGAGAGGGAGAGAGAGGCAGATCGAGGTCTCCCCCACTGGTTTACTGCCCGGATGCCTGCAGCAGCGGAGGGAAGCTCAGCTCTGCTGCACTCTGGGTAGGTCTCCCGCGGTGGGGCAGGGACCCACCAGTGGAGCCGTCACCTGCTGGCTCCCAGGGCGTACATCAGCAGGAAGCTGGGGTCGGGCGGAGCCACCGCCAGAACCACCGCTCCGGGGTGGGACACAGCGTCCCCAGCAGCGTCCTAACCACTGCGCGGAACACTCACCCGGGCTCCTGGCTTGGTCACACGTCTCTGGGCAGTGGTTTGGGTGTCAGCAGCAGCGTATCTGTGTCTGCCTCTCGAAGAGTCTGGGTGTTTGTCATTCAGTCGTGGTGGCTTTGGCTGCGAACCTGTGGGGCGACTGCTTTTACTAAGCCTGCAGTGTGACCAGGTGAGTGTGTGGGCAGCTGAGGAAAGGGTGACTGGCGTGCCGGGGCCTGGGAGGGGTGCCAGGAGCTCGTTATCCGCAGTCAGTCTTGCCCTCGCCGCCCACCCCTCGCGTTAGCCTCGGGGTCCAGCTGCTGTCGCCACCACAACTTGACAGGCTCTTTTCTCCCTCTTTGCCTCAACCACCACGAGAAATTTTAGATGAACTGAAAATAGTTGTGGCAGAGCTGAGCTCCGTAACTGGGGTTGTCGCACAGAATGCCTGTGGGCCCAGGGCCTTGCTTTATTCTGAGTCAGTCCGTTGTCTACGAAGCTGTTAAAACTCCCTGCTCGCAGTCACACGTGACGACCTGGTACGTGATCTAGAACTTGGTCTCCACTGACTTTAGCTAACGTGGCAGAGACCCCTGAACAGGAAGTGGTGTGATGTTTCGTAGGGTCAAGTAAACATGCTCACTAGTGCAAGATGATTTGCACAAAGTTCTTTGAATTTGTTTTTGTGCTAGGAAAAGAATGAAAGGTATCTTCTGCTCTTCCCAAATACCTTGCTAATGCTGTCGGCCAGCCCCAGGATGAGTGGCTTCATCTACCAGGTGAGCACGTTACAGGTTTGTGTCCTGTAGTTCCCGTGGGCCTCAGGAGGACCTTCAGGCCGGCTTTGCGTTTGTGCGTTAAATCCTGCGAATGTCTGTCTGCTCTGTGCACAGTGTGTGCTCTTTGGATTCAGGTGGGGACACACAGCGCCGGCCATTTCCTGGTGTCCATTCTAAGTAAAAGGAAGCCATGAGGACAGAGTGCTGTGGGCCAGGCTGGTGTCCGCCCCTGCCCGGTGTTTGCTGTGCGACCGGTCTTGTGTTCATGGGCTTGTGGGTAAGGGCGGAGGCCTGAGCCAGAGCTTCGCGAGCGTGCAGCTCAGCCCAGGTGGGCCACAGGGGAGCACGCCAGCCTTTAGCCTTTCTCATTGGAATCATGTCACTGCTTTCCTCTGGACGATGAGAGCTAACCTGGGAAGAAATGGCAGCCACGGTGGATGTCCTTGGCAGGTCTCGCCGACCCCTGCTGGGCACTGAGTCCCCGAGGACTTGGACGCCACCTGTCGCTCTGTTTCCCTGCCTTGTCCCCAGCCAGGCTGTGTGGGCTTCCACAGGAGCTTTGTCACCCCGAGGACTTATCAGCACACGGCCATTCCAGATCTGTGCAGACCACCCGACAGCCTGACCTTTCCTTGGTGCTGTGGAGAGCTGAGCTCGCACCTCCGGAAGTCACGCTCAGCCTGGCTGGGTCCCCTCCCCCTCGGTGCCGCGTGGGTCAGAGCCTTCCTCCCCTGGCTGCACGTGGGCCCTGGGGTGGGTGGAGCCGCTGCCTCCAGTTTGCCCACTCTGGGCGCCGTTTCTGGGGCAGCTTTCCCGTCTGGACGTGGTGACCGGTAGTCTGTGTGCCGTGGGCATTGGTGTCTGCTTCTAGAACCTGTCCTCGGGGTGTCTGAGCCAGCAGCATGGGATGTGGTGTCCCCCAGGGTCCAGCGCTGCAGTTCAACACGGTGACACGGCCATCACTGTCCAGGGGGCTCTGGGGCCCTTGGAAGTGGAGGGGCACTGAGAGTCCTGGGCGGGAGCTCTGCCTCGGAGGTGCTGGGCCCTGCTTCCTGGCCGGCCGACTGTCCCCCAGCTGCTTGGCCTGGCCGGGCCTGTGTGCCGAGGTCTGTGTGAGCAGGCCCAGTGACTGTGCTCAGCCGTGCCTGGCACCTCCCTCCACCGACAGCTCCGCTCCCCATCCCCCCATGCCTGTCAGCGTGCAGCCTTTCGCATGGCTGCTTGCTCGTGTTTGGTGAGCCGCGTGGTGTAACTCGCTCAGTTCCGGCCTGGCCTCCATCCCCACCCTAATTTCACTGCAAACACGGAGCTTCTCTGACTCCTCATGAGGCACACGCGTGCCTGCTCCGGCACAGCAGAAGGCGCGGCACTCCCGCACACCCGGCAGGTGGGCTGCTTGTCACGGCTTCCTGCCCCCGGCCCGTGTGCCCGTCCGCCCTCTGGGTTTGGTGTGCGGTGTTCTTACTTGAGAGAGACGTTTGTGTTCCACATGTGTCTGCTGCCAGCAGGCGCCTTTGAGGGTCGCACGGTTCTGTCATTTCCAGGATTATTTAATGATGCTCCATGCTTTATTAGGGAAACCCTGATCGTGTATTTTGGTGGGGGTCTTTTTCAGGGGAAGCTTCCGACGACAGGAATGACAATCTCAAAGCTTGAGGACAGTGAGAGTCATAGGAATGCGTTTGAGATATCAGGTGATGGCTTGAGCACTGCGTGTGTACCATGAGCGCCGCATGTGTGCCCCATGTGCACCGTGTGTGTGCCGCATGTGCACCGTGTGTGTGCCACGTGAGTGGCGTGTGTGCCGTGTGTGCCCCGTGTGCACCGTGTGTGTGCCACGTGAGTGCCGTGTGGGCTGCGTGTGTGCCGTGTGAGTGCTGCGTGTGTACTATGTATGCCGTGTGAGCGCTGCGTGAGTGCCATGTGAACACTGCGTGTGTGCCACGTGTGCACCATGTGTGTGCTGTGTGAGTGCCACGTGAGTGCTGAGTGAGTGCCGTGTGAACACTGCGTGTGTGCCACGTGAGCACCATGTGAGCACCACGTGCATTTGTGCCACATGAGCACCATGTGTGCACCGCGTGTGCGCTGTGTGAATGCCATGTGTGCACTGTGTGAGCGCTGTGGCTGTGTGAGTGCTGTGTGTGTGCCATTAGCAGCACATGAGTGCTGTGTGCGCTGTGTGTGTGCTGTGTGAGCACCACGGGTGCGCCATGTGAGTGCTGTGTGTGTGCTGTGAGTGCCGTGTGAGCACTATGTGAGCGCTGTGTGAGTGCTGTGTGTGCGCCATGTGAGCACTGCATGAGTGCTGTGTGCACTGCGTGTGCACTGCGTGTGTGCTGTGTGAGCGCCATGGGTGCGCCATGTGAGTGCTGCGTGAGCACCACATGAGTTCTGTGTGAGCACTGCATGAGCGCCATGTGTGCGCCGTGTGAGTGCCGTGTGAGTGCCGCGTGTGCCCCACGTGAATGCCATGTGTGCACCGCAATAGCATGCTGTCTGTGGGGTGGGGGCCGTGGTGCTCAGCCACTCTCTCCCCACTCATCCTCTCTTTTCCTGCCCGTCCAGGGAGCATGATCGAGCGGATACTGGTGTCCTGCAGCAGCCAGCAGGACCTGCACGAGTGGGTGGACCACCTGTACAGGCAGACCAAGGTGGCGTCTGTGGGCAACCCCACCATCAAGCCTCACTCCGTGCCGTCTCACACCGTAAGGGCGTGCGCGCGTCTCCCAGACCCCAGGGCCGCTGGCTGATCAGTGCTTTGCAGCGTCGGCAGCGTCTGCCGCGGGGGTGCCGAGTATCTGGGTCCCGTTTGTGCGTCCAGCAGTGGGTGACTGTGACACCCCGGTGCGTGTCCTGACAGGGTCCTGACGCAGTGCGGGGATCGGACGGCTTTTCTGAGAGCCGTGCCTGTGTCTCGTGTTTCCCCGGGCGAAGGGGGCAGCCAGATTCACGCTGAAGGCCTTACAACAGGACGTCTACTCAGCGTCTTCATTGTCAGAAATGTCGTTAGTGTTTCTCAGAGCCTCAGCAAACGTCGGCATCGTCACCACCAGAGTTCGGTGTGGAAGCCTCTCGGCGTGGTGTTGACGCTCGAGGAGTGGGTGCCGAGCTGTCGCGGCTGCTGTGTCTTTACCGGATCGCACCAAGCAGCTGGCAGACTCTTCGCCATAGCCATAGCAGTAGCCCTGCCTGCTTGTTGGGGCGGCTTTCCGCCGTGGGCTGCCTCCTGTTAGCCTGCGTGCCAGAGCTCCCCGCGTCTGTGACTGGGACCTGCTGTCCTGGGCTTTGCATCGCCGCTGAGCTCCCGGTTCTGACGCGGCTCCCGCCCTTGCAGCGTCTCGACGACGGCCATTAAGCTGCCCCCCGCCCCCCACCGAGTGGCTCTGCCTCTAGCTTCGCCGTGTAGACACTTGGCCGTCCTAGAAGCCTCCCAGCGACGTGTGTGTCCTCACGGGTGTTGGTGAAGAGCAGTGGCAGTACAGGTTTCCCCTACCCAGTAACCTCGCCCATGCCTGGACACTGGCTCTCGGGGTTCCTTCTCACTGTGTCGCCGGCCCTCTCACGGGAGCCCTGGAGACACTCTCCTCTCCTAGGGACCTTGTCTGGGGTCGTGCGTTCTCCCTGTGACCAGCTCTGCCCAACTCCCGTCAATTCTTGTTCTGTTCGCTGCGCACCTGTTGTCGTGTTTTCAAATACGCAGACTGTGACATTATCACTGCAGGGCTGTTTCCAGAATCCTGCCCTCTCACGTCCCGGGGCTTGGAAACGCTGATTCTGTAGTTCGTGTAGTGTGCAGGGCGGGCATGTGCTGACCAGCAGGCCTCTCCTGCAGCCCCTGCTCCCGGGGACTCGGACGTCCCTCCCCAGAGCCACCAGCTCCCCGCACCGCCCCGTCTCCTCCCGGGAAGCAGGCCTTGCCGCTCCTGCTCAGGTGGAGTCGTTGGCGGGTTTCGAATGGTACCTGTCTGATTTGACGTTTTCTCATCTAACTCTCAGTTGCTGGACTATGGGAATGTAAACCTCACCGACAGCCTGCCCCTTGGAGAAACTGCATCTGGAATAACTGTTTTGATTACAGCTGAAATTTTCAGAATACAGCCTCGGTGCCGGTGGTCGTCTGTTTTGTGTAAAGGACGAAATCCTGGATGGTTTTGGTTTTTCAGGTCCTTTTTGCATCTGGCTGCCGCCTGTAACACCGTGAATCATGGATAGGAACTGGCTGGCTGCCGGCTCCCTCACTCCCTAGGGCCCCATCCCCAGAGCAGCGACGCCTGCTGCTTCAGGAAACGCGGGTGGGAGTGCTGCGTGGAGCAGCGTTTCCAACACGGTGGCCGTGGCTTGTCTGGCCCGAGTCCTAGCGTGGAGCTGCTCCCTGGTGACCTGAAGCACACGTATGGGCAGCCCCGTGCTCACGCAGGGGTCACGTGATGCACATGGCACAGAAACCGACCGCGCGGAGGCAGAGAGCAGTGGTGGCAGCCTGGGGCTCGCTTCGCCGCCAAGGTCTTTGCGAGTGGGGTGGAGTGCGGTGACGCCGGGGGCGGGGCCGTGGCGCTGCTGCAGCCTCACGCTCGTCTGCTCTTCTCGCTCTGTGCCTCGCAGCTCCCCTCCCATCCGGTCACTCCGTCCAGCAAGCATGCAGACAGCAAGCCCGTGCCGCTGGCACCTGCCTACCACACACTGCCCCACCCCTCCCACCACGGCACCCCGCACACCACCATCAACTGGGGACCCCTGGAGCCTCCGAAGACTCCCAAGCCTTGGAGCCTGAGCTGCCTGCGGCCTGCACCCCCGCTCCGGCCCTCGGCTGCCCTCTGCTACAAGGAGGTGAGGTCTTGTGGCCGCTCCGCCGCCAGTGACCGTGAGCTTGTCTTGACGTCTGGGTGCGTGAGATGGGTCCTTCTGAACTCCACCCGCTTTGTTCTTTCATTTCAGTGAACTCGGAAAGGAAGCATTCTGTTTCTCTATGACATTTAAGGAAAAGGGGCCTCGTGCCTTTAACGTGGGGCGAAGGGCTGCCTTCGTCCTCCTGTTCCCTCCGCGCAGAGTCCCGGGGAAGGGTGTGTGCAGAGTCCGCGCCCTGTGCAGGGCCGGGAGCCAGGAGCCTCTGCCCCGGAAGGGGCCTGGAGCTTCCAGGTCTGACGGCAGCACGTTGGTGCTGTGTGTCCTGCTTCTGCGCCTGTGACCCTTCAGGTGTGTGGTCCTGCCAGGGACCCCATGCTGTGTCGCCAGAAGCTGTGCGAGACCGCGAGAACATTTCCAGATGGAAACAAAGTCCTGTTTAAGGCAGCTTTGCCCTGGGCTTGTAAGAAGTGGTGGCGCGGCGTCTTGGCGCTGCTCCTTTCTGGCCTGGCGTGGTTGTGGATGCTGGTGCAGTGGACGGTCCCATGTACTGTGACCATGCCTGTTTGCACACGGAAAGGAAGTGTCTGGAAGAACATATTAGAAGATGTTTTCACTTGGGGAAGCTGATAAGTGATGGGTGTGGTTTTTTGTGTGTGAGCGTTTAGGAGGGAGTAGGAGTGAGACTGAGACTGTGTGTGGGAGGAGGTTGCAAGGGAGTGTAAGGGTGTGAGTGGTGAGAGCGTAAGCATGAGAATCAGGTTGTGCATACGGGTGAGTGTGGGTGGTTAGGATGGTGACTGAGAGGATACAGGTGTGAGTGTGGGTGGTTAGGATGGCGACTGTGAGAGGATACAGGTGTGGGTGGTTAGGACAGTGACTGAGAGGATACAGGTATGAGTGTGGGTGGTTAGGATGATGACTGTGAGAGGATACAGGTGTGAGTGTGGGTGGTTAGGACAGTGACTGTGAGGTTACAGGTGTGAGTGTGGGTGGTTAGGACAGTGACTGTGAGAGGATACAGGTATGAGTGTGGGCAGTTAGGACAGTGACTGAGGTTACAGGTGTGAGTGTGGGTAGTTAGGATGGCGACTGTGAGAGGATACAGGTGTGAGTGTGGGTAGGTGGGATGGTGACTGAGGTTACAGGTGTGAGTGTGGGCAGGTAGGATGCCGACTGTGAGATGTTACAGGTGTGTGGGATGGCGACTGTGAGAGGTTACAGGTGTGAGTGTGGGCAGATAGGATGCCGACTGAGAGGTTGCAGGTGTGAGTGTGGGCAGGTAGGATGCCGACTGAGAGGCTACAGGTGTGAGTGTGGGCAGGTAGGATGCCGACTGTGAGATGTTACAGGTGTGTGGGATGGCGACTGTGAGAGGTTACAAGTGTGAGTGTGGGCAGATAGGATGCCGACTGAGAGGTTACAGGTGTGAGTGTGGGCAGGTGGGATGGCGACTGAGAGGTTGCAGGTGTGAGTGTACGGGTGCGTGTGGGCAGTTGGATGCCCTTGTGACTCCTGCGTTTCGTACCCTGGCACCTGGGTTCTGGTGCTGGTCTGGTCCCAGTCCCATCTTCTGCTAATATTTACTGGGAGGCGGCAGTGGGGACTCAGGAATTGGTTTCCTGTCACCTAAGAGGGAGACCTGGGCTTGGTTCGTAGCTCCTGGCTTGAGCCTGGCACAGCCCCGGCTGTTGGAGACATTGGGGATTGAACAAGCAGATGCGTGCTTGCTTGCTCTGTCTCCCTTAGGCCTTGCCTCTCCCTGTATTGACCTCTGCTTCTCAAATAAGTCAGTTAAATGAAATTCCCCAGTGGCAGCTCTTTCTGCTGGGCCAGTAGAGATATGGCCTGTGGAGGGGTCAGCATTTTCCATTTCTTTCCCTAGGATCTCAGCAAGAGTCCCAAGACCATGAAGAAGCTGTTGCCTAAACGCAAGCCCGAACGCAAGCCTTCGGATGAGGAGTTCGCCTTGCGGAAAAGTGAGTCCCTGTGGTGCGTGGAGGGGCGCCCGCTGCCTTGTGATGCAGCCGCGGCAGGCATGAGCCACGGAGGACCCTGGCACCCTCTGCCCTGGCCTCCTCGTGTGGGAGCCTGCGGCAGGGCTGCGCTGGCCGCTCCGTGTCCACCTGCTCCCCTGGGCCCAGCGGATACTCTGCCCTTGCTCTCTGGCCTGCAGCCCTCGCTCGCCTGGGTTCAGGTGTCCGTACACTCGCCCCTGTGTCCGTCCTGGCTCGTGCCCGTTCCGCTCCCCAGTAGACGGCGTCTGCACTGCTGCAGGTTCCCCACGTGCTCAGGCAGCCCTCACCCGTGAGCTGCTTGGGTGACAGCTTTGGGAGAAGTAGAGCTGCTTCCAGGGGTGCGTGACGAGCCACCGTTCCCACCGTCGCCCATCACAGTCTCCACTTTCTCCCCCGAGACTGCTGGGAAGAGGGACAGGAAGTAGCCTTCGCGGGGCTGTGGGGCTGGGGGCAAGGAGCAGGCTGCGTGGGGCTGTGGGGGGAGCAAGGAGCAGCCGTGGGGGGGGCGAGGAGCAGCCTGCGTGGGGCTGTTGGGGTGGGGAGGGAGGAGCAGTCATGGGGGGGGGCAAGGAGCAGCCGTGGGGGGGCGAGGAGCACCTGTGTGGGGCTGTGGGGGGGTCAAGGAGCAGCCTTCGCGGGGCCGTGGGGCTGGGGGCAAGGAGCAGCCTGCGTGGGGCTGTGGGAGGGGGGTGAGGAGGGGCTGTGGGAGGGGGGTGAGGAGCAGCCGTGGTGGGGAGGAGTAGCCGTGGGGGGCGAGGAGCAGGCGTGGGTGGGGGTAGCCTGCCTCGTGTGTGAGGCATCCCTGGGCCTCAGTGACCGGGGCCGCCTTATGGGTGTTGTCTGTGCTCCGCTTGCCCCGGTTCTGTCCCTCTCCCCATGAACAGCCTCAGGGTTGGCACGGTAGCCTCCTGAGCAGCTCACGGAGCCCAGACAGTGTGACAGGGCTCTGTGACTCTCTGGGGTTGTTGGTCCTCTTGGCACCCCACACTGCGCCCCTCGGGGTTCTGTTCCTATGGTAGCTGGTGGAAGAGACGTGTGACCAGATCTGAATGTAGCTGGCCTTGCTCCAACGAAGACAGGAGTGTGGGGCAGTGCCCAGCCTGCCCGGGCTCAAGTCGCACCACTGTCACTGTCACTGTGTGACCGCGGCACAGGCTGTGTTCTCAGCCTGACAGTGGGACCATGGTAGACTGGGAGAAGTCAATGAGTCTCTCTCTCTCACACACACACACACACACACACCCGGCTGTTCCACACACACACCTGTCCTCACCATCACCTGGGAGAAGTCAGTGAGTCTCACACACACACACACACACACACACCCGGCTGTTCCACACACACACCTGTCCTCACCATCACCTGGGAGAAGTCAGTGAGTCTCTCTCACTCACACACACACACACACACACACACGGCTGTTCCACACACACCTGTCCTTACCATCACCTGGGAGAAGTCAGTGAGTCTCTCACACACACACACAGACACACACACACCTGGCTGTTCCACACACACACCTGTCCTCACCGTCACCTGGGAGAAGTCAGTAACACACACACACACACACACACCTGTCCTCACCATCACCTGGGAGAAGTCAGTGAGTCTCACACACACACACACACACACACACGCCGGCTCTTCCACGCACACACCTGTCCTCACCATCACCTGGGAGAAGTCAGTAACACACACACACACACACACACCTGTCCTCACCATCACCTGGGAGAAGTCAGTGAGTAACACACACACACAGACACACACACACACACCTGTCCTCACCATCACCTGGGAGAAGTCAGTAGCGCGCACACACACACACACCTGTCCTCACCATCACCTGGGAGAAGTCAGTGAGTAACACACACACAGAGACACACACACACACACACACCTGTCCTCACCATCACCTGGGAGAAGTCAGTAGCGCGCACACACACACACACATACCTGTCCTCACCATCACCTGGGAGAAGTCAGTGAGTCTCTCTCACACACACACACACACACACACACACCTGTCCTCACCATCACCTGGGAGAAGTCAGTAACACACACACACACACACACCTGTCCTCACCATCACCTGGGAGAAGTCAGTAACACACACACACACACACACACCTGGCTGTTCCACGCACACACCTGTCCTCACCATCACCTGGGAGAAGTCAGTCAGTAACACACACACACACACACACACATGCCGGCTCTTCCACGCACGCACCTGTCCTCGCCGTCACCACCCACCGCAGCGGCACTCGGCATGCTCCAGCCCCTCGTGACGGGGTGCTGCATGTGGGGCTTTCTCCGGGACAGAGAATACTTGCGGGCTCGGTGCTCCCTTCCCTCCACAGGGGTGAATCTGGCCCCGGGAGAGACGCGCGGCTGTGGGCACTGGGCTGTGGTTCAGTCAGCTGGGAGCACAGCAGGACAGACAGACCCTGTCCTTGTGGCATTCAGCCGCGTACTGGGAGGGTGCTGGCCTGGGAGTGCCGCAGAGACAGGCAGGGCACGGTGGGGGCTCCTGGCCGAGGGTGGAGCCCTCGGGGCAGGGCGAGGGACCCTCCAGGCCTGGTCAGAGCCTCAGGCAGGGCCCCAGCTGTGTTGAACAAACAGCGGGGAGACCCTGGGCCCAGAGGGGCCTCAGGTGGAGTGAGCCCTGGGCAGCCAGGTCAGACTTGGTGGCTGCGTGGAGAACACGCTGGCAGAGGTGAGAGGAGAGGCGTGGCCTGACAGTGCCTGGGGGAAGAGCCAGGGTCCTGGTGCTCTGTGGACGACACCAGGACGGTGACCTGGCGACCCTCTCGGGGAGGGCTCTGGGACAGCGCTCGCCAGCTCTAGGCTGTGCTTTCTTTTTTTTTTTTTTGACAGGCAGAGTGGACAGTGAGAGAGAGACAGAGAGAAAGGTCTTCCTTTTTGCCGTTGGTTCACCCTCCAATGGCCACCGCGGTTGGCGCGCTGCGGCCGGCGCACCGCGCTGATCTGATGGCAGGAGCCAGGTGCTTCTCCTGGTCTCCCATGGGGTGCAGGGCCCAAGCACTTGGGCCATCCTCCCCTGCACTCCCTGGCCACAGCAGAGAGCTGGCCTGGAAGAGGGGTAACCGGGACAGGATCGGTGCCCCAACCGGGACTAGAACCCAGTGTGCCGGCGCCGCAAGGTGGAGGATTAGCCTAGTGAGCCGCGGCGCCGGCCTAGGCTGTGGTTTCTTAAGCGCCAAAGTCCACGTGGGCAGGAGTAGATCAGCAGGAAGAGTCGTGGGTTTTGTTGCTACTGATAGTTCACGAAGGGGTCAGAGACAGAGACCGCCTGTCTAGCAGTCTGCTCCCCAGACGCCCGCAGCGGCCAGAACTGGGCCGGCCAGACCAGGAACAGGAATTCAGTCCGTGTCTCTCACCTGAGTGGCAGGGAGCCAGTCGCTTACACTGTCCCCGCTGCCTCGTGGGTGTGCACTCGCGGGCCAGGGGAGGACGTCCGCCCCAGCCCAGACGCGCGCCCGAGGCGGCCTTGTCTGCACCTGTGGCGTGCGGCCAGTTTGCCTCTCTGGAAGGTCAGGCGTGCTCGCTGCCCGCGGCCGGTGAAGCCGTCTCCTTCCCCTTGTCCACAGCGTCGAGGGCTGCCACGCGGGCACAGTGTGGAAATTGAGACCATGTCTGGGTTTCCGTGTCTCCCTCGCTGAGACCAGCATCTCCCCTCCCGCCCTGTGCCACACGTCCCCATCTCGCGCCCTTTTTCCCGTCTGTTTTTGAGGTCTGGTGGCACTTTATGAACCCCCACAGCAGAGCGGGCACACACAACGTGAGTACGTGTGTGTGTGTGTACGATAGAAACGGGAGGCCTGCTTCTGGTTGAACCCTAGTGTGTTCCCAATCACTTTATGAAGTTCTTCCGAAGATGTATTAGAAAGGCAGCGTGACAGGAGGAAGGGGCGGGATTCTCCAACACCAATTCACAACCCAGATGCCCCAGGCTGAAGCCGGGAGCCGAGAGCTCCATCTTGGTCTCCCGTGTGGGTGCAGGGGCTGCTCCCAGGTGCCCCGGGTGGCACGCAGCCATCGTAAGCTGCAGGGTGAGACGCTGCTCTGCTGAGGGGTTAGTCACACAGCCGTACAGGTCACGGTGTTAACCTCCTGCCCAGCTCTGCAGATGACAAATAGTTCTCAGACACAGAACTCCCTTCTGGGTACTTAGCGAGCAGTTAGCTGACCAGCGGGAGAGGATGGGGGCGGCCATTTTGACTGAGCTGGGGCCCATGCGCCCCTGCAGCTGCCTGTGGTGGGGACACCCGTGGGAACGGCAGTGTGTGTGTGTGTGTGGGGGGAACACACACCTGTGGGGACAGCAGTGTGTGTGTGTGTGTGCTGGGGACGGCAGTGTGTGTGTGTGTGTGTGCTGGGGACGGCAGTGTGTGTGTGTGTGTGTTGGGGACACCTGTGGGGATGGCAATGTGTGTGTGTGTTGGGAACACCTGTGGGGACAGCAGCATGTACATGTGTGTATGTGTGTGTGTGTGTGCGTGTCTACGTGCAGGGGTGCCCGTGGGGACAGCAGCGTGTATGTGTGTGTGCGCGTGTGAGGGATGTCTGTGGTGATGGCAGCGGGTGTGCATGTGTGTGTGTGTCTGCATGCTGGGGTTGCCGGTGGGGACAGAAGGAGGAGTGTGTATGTATGTGTTGGGGACACCCGTGGGGACTGAAGCATGTACATGTGTGCGTGTGTGTGCTGGGGGCACCTGTGAGGACAGCAGCGTGTTCGTGTGTGTGTGCGTGTGTCCGCATGCAGGGGTGCCTGTGGAGAAAGCAGCGTGTAAGTGTGTGTGCGTGTCCGCGTGCGGGGAGCCATGGGGACAGCAGCATATATGTGTGTGTGTGTGTGTGTGCGTGCGTGTCTGCATGCGGGGCGCCTATGGGGCTTTTCGCGTGTATGTGTGTATCCGCGTGCGGGCGCCATGGGGACAGCAGCGTGTACGTGTGTGTGCGCGTGTGCAGGCGCCGTGGGGACAGCAGCATGTACATGTGTTTGTGTGCGGGCGCCGTGGGGACAGCAGCGTGTACGTGGGTGTGTGTGCGGGCGCCGTGGGGACAGCAGCGTGTACGTGTGTGCATGTCCGTGTTTGGGCGCCATGGGGACAGCAGCGTGTACGTGTGTGTGTGTGTGTCCGCGTGTGGGTGCCGTGGGGACAGCAGCATGTACATTTGTGTGTGTGTGTGCGGGCGCCGTGGGGACAGCAGCGTGTACGTGTGTGTGTGTGTGTGTGTGCGGGCGCCGTGGGGACAGCAGCGTGTACGTGTGTGTGTGTGTGCGGGTGCTGTGGGGACAGCAGCGTGTACGTGTGTGTGTGTGTGTGCGGGCGCATGGAGACAGCAGCGTGTACGTGTGTGTGTGTGTGTCCGCGTGTGGGTGCCGTGGGGACAGCAGCGTGTGTGTGTGTGTGTGTCCGTGTGTGGGCGCCATGGGGACAGCAGCGTGTATGTGTGCGTGTCCGTGTGCGGGCGCATGGGGACAGCAGCGTGTACGTGTGTGTGTGTGTGTGGGCGCCGTGGGGACAGCAGCGTGTACGTGTGTGTGTGTGTGCGGGTGCTGTGGGGACAGCAGCGTGTACGTGTGTGTGTGTCTGTGTGCAGGTGCCATGGGGACAGCAGCGTGTACGTGTGTGTGTGTCTGTGTGCAGGTGCCATGGGGACAGCAGCGTGTACGTGTGTGTGTGTGTGTGCGGGCGCATGGAGACAGCAGCGTGTACGTGTGTGTGTGTGTCCGCGTGTGGGTGCCGTGGGGACAGCAGCGTGTGTGTGTGTGTCCGTGTGTGGGCGCCATGGAGACAACAGCGTGTACGTGTGTGTGTGTGTCCGCGTGTGGGTGCCGTGGGGACAGCAGCATGTACGTGTGTGTGTGTGTGTGCGGGCACTGTGGGGACAGCAGTGTGTACGTGTGTGTGTGTGTGTGCGGGCGCCGTGGGGACAGCAGCGTGTACGTGTGTGTGTGCGGGCGCCGTGGGGACAGCAGCGTGTATGTGTGTGTGTGTGTGTGTCCGCGTGTGGGTGCCGTGGGGACAGCAGCGTGTACGTGTGTGTGTGTCTGTGTGCAGGTGCCATGGGGACAGCAGCGTGTACGTGTGTGCGTGTCCGTGTGCGGGCGCCATGGGGACAGCAGCGTGTACGTGTGTGTGTGCGCGTGTGCAGGCGCCGTGGGGACAGCAGCATGTACGTGTGTGTGTGTGTGCGGGCGCCGTGGGGACAGCAGCGTGTACGTGTGTGTGTGTCTGTGTGCAGGTGCCATGGGGACAGCAGCGTGTACGTGTGTGTGTGTCTGTGTGCAGGTGCCATGGGGACAGCAGCGTGTACGTGTGTGTGTGTGCGGGTGCTGTGGGGACAGCAGCGTGTACGTGTGTGCATGTCCGTGTTTGGGCGCCATGGAGACAGCAGCGTGTACGTGTGTGTGTGTGTGTCCGCGTGTGGGTGCCGTGGGGACAGCAGCGTGTGTGTGTGTGTGTCCGTGTGTGGGCGCCATGGGGACAGCAGCGTGTACGTGTGCGCGTGTGCGGGTGCCACGGGGACAGCGGCGTGTACGTGTGTGTGTGTGTGTGTGCGGGCGCCGTGGGGCTGACGCGCTGTCTCCCGGCAGGCACTGCGGCGCTGGAGGAGGACGCGCAGATCCTCAAAGTCATCGAGGCCTACTGCACAAGCGCCAAGACGCGGCAGACGCTCAATTCCAGTAAGTTCACAGCCTGCCCGCGCCCGCCTCGGGGGGTGGGCTGCATCTGGGTGCAGTTGGGGTAGAGCCCGGGTCCCCGGCCCCCGGCCCCGGAGCAGGGCCTGAGCTGTAGGCAGGGCATGTGGGCTTCTGGGTAGCGTCTTCCCGGGGAGTCCTTGTGTGCGTGGGTGCCAGTCTGTGCTGAGAGCACCGCTGAGCCGGCGCGGCTTCGGCTCGCTTTTGTTGATGTTGTTGGGCTTCTTTTTTGGTTTCGGTGTTGTAGCTTCTTGGAGTTCTTGTACAAAGTCCAAACCTAGAACAAGGCTTGCTCGCTTGCTTTTTTTTTTTTTTTTTTTTTTTTAATTTGCTTGAGGACGTGGTTTTGTGGCCAGCGGAGCTGCTCGCTAGGTTTGGTGTGTGGCTCTGGTGTTGTGTGTGCGGGCAGCGCGCAGGCTCTTCCTGGGGCTGCCTCTGCTTCACTGGGTCGTGCTGGCTCCCTGTCCACCTTGACTTGGCGAATGGCTGGTCTCACCTGCTTGCCTGAGCTGCAGGGCGCCACTGCAGACCGGCGCCCCGTCCTGTTGGCTCTGCCTCTGTGCAGGTGGCCGTGGCCCTGGAGATGGCTGGCGGGGGGCGCCCAGGCGGCTTCTGTGGACGGCCTGCCCCAGGCAGTGTTTGACCCGCTGTGCCAGCGGTCAGTGTTGTCCTTTGCCTGTTCTCAGTGGTGACGGTGCCTGTGTGTGCTAACCAGTGGCACAACAGAGGTGGAAAGGCCCGTGCAGCTCGTCACCGTGGGGAGGAGTCCGTGTGTGATCGAGCAGGCGTGTTGTGACCCGGGGCTTGTATTTGGCTGTGATTGGGTTTTTAATTGGTCCTCTCAGCTTCACTCCCTTGAAGTAGAGGGGTCTGGGGCAACAGACTGGGTCCAGAGCGTGGCACAGTGGCCGGGGCTCTGTGAGGTCGCCCCCGTCGCTTGGCTCTGTCACGTGCTGCCTTCCTGACGTGCAGGAGAAGCGTGGAGCCGTGTTGACGTCTGCTTTAGTTTGTATTTGGGCAGAGCGTCATGGGGGCTCTAGGGTTCTAGCCAGCCGCGGCCTTGAGCCTGAGCCTCTGAGCAGTGGGAGTGAGAGGTGGGCAGGGTCCCCGTGCGGGGCTGGGAGTGGGGGTGTAGTGGAGCAGCTCCCGCATGCCCAGGAGCCCCGGAGACTCAGCATCCTTGGCGCTGACTTCTGTCTTGGAGCGAGGCCGTGGCAGACGATGGAGAGCTAGGTCTGACTGTGTGGGCAGCCCTGGCTGCTGTCATGCCGGTCCTCGGGCTTGCCTCCGAGGGAGCCGCTCGCAGCCCTGCCTGACCAGCGTCTGCTCACGGTCAGCAGCTGTCCGTGGGGTCGTTTTTCTCGTGCGCGCTCGTGCCCACTTCCCCTATGGCCTGTCTTGAGGCCGTGCGCAGGTTCACCAAAGCCCTGGGAACGGGCAGTGTGTGGGGTAGGGCCGGGGACCCTCTGCGGGGCTTGTGGATCCACACGGTAAGTTGGACCCCGCTGCGGACCCCTAGTTGTGGCAGGATGCTCGGAAGTCAAGCAGAAGTCCTCTGGGGTTGTTGTGAGTTGTCGCATAGAATTAGTGCGTGGGAGACGGTGCTTCAGTAGCCGTGACTGGTACCCTTTACAAATAACGTTCAGAACGAGACTGTTAATGTGACTAGAATACGGGATAGGATTGGTTAATTGCCGAGTGCTTAGAGAATCATCTTTCGGCGTGGGTATAATTTGTAAAAGATTTCTTAACTGAGAGCTTTACGACAGTATTTTTGAAAAGGAGCAGTTTGGAAACTACCGTGTTTAGTTATTTTTAAGCAGTAACAGTAACGATGTAGTCAGTGTTAAGGGTTATACTAAACTTGAACTTGTTGGGAAGACCCAGCCGTATGTAAGCAGAAATGCCCGTTGCTGCCGTTTTTTAACGATGTTTTCTCTCTTCCTTCTCTTCCCGTCACCTTTTGCTTCCGTCCGTGTCTGGTTGTGGCTCTCCTGTCCGCCCTCCCCTCTGCCTGTCGCATCTGTCGCCCTCCCGTCTTAGCATGGCAAGGCACTGACCTGATGCATAATCACGTCTTGGCTGATGATGACCAACCAAGTCTAGAGTCCTTGGGTCGGCGCAGTAGCCTTTCTCGGCTGGAGCCCTCAGACCTCTCGGAAGACTCTGAGTATGACAGTATATGGACAGCCCATAGTTACAGAATGGGTTCTGCATCTCGTAAGAGCTGTTGCTCATATATCTCTCACCAGAACTAACGCACTCTCAGCCGTTCTTAACCAGCTTGTGGGACCGCAGCCTGCTTCTCTAGGTGTTTTCTTGCTGTTCCTTGTCTCCTTTATGTGATATTTTAACAACTCCTAGAGTGTTCCTGGTATTTCCCATGTACCTGTGGAGGCGCACTTGCCAATCCGAGTGTGCGTTCACGTTCCTGGCCACGGGAGGGGACGGGGTGTTCACACGAACATTCACACCTCGACCTGAGGGTGCTCTCCTTAGCGGAGAGTTGTTCGGTAGCGCCTCAAGGTTTGCTTTGTTAATCCTCAGTGTAGCAGCTGCCTCCTTTCTTTTTGGACACAGCTATATGAACACTTTTCTATTTTATACTGAAACACACAGGTCTGGGATCTGAGTGCCACCACCGAGGGGACGCTGGCCTTGTACGCAGGGACCTAAATGAACACACTGACCCAGCAGTGGTGGAGAGGGGTGGGAGGGACGCACGCCCCAGAGGCACGGTGGCCATGGGGCATGTGTGTAGGCTCTGGGCAGTGCCAGCTCCCCACGCGCTCCGAGCCTGTCTCCACCCGACTGCTCTGCTCTGCCGTGTGTGGGGCAGAGGAGAGGGTGTGGTCACGGCCCAGCCGTCCAGGCTCGTCCTCATGCCACACTTTGCTGCCTGGCACCCGGTGAGCCTGCAGCCCTGCACTAGCCCCAGGCTGAAGCGCTGGGCGCCTGCACTCAGAGAGGCCTCGGTGACGACACAGTCGAGTGCCTTGGCCTCGGTCCCAGCGGGACTGCGCCCTGACCCCCACCCCGTGTGAGCCGTGAGCTCCGAGGGCCGGCTCCCTCCTGGGAAGGCCCCGTTCACTGCCCTCACTCAGGCTGACTCCGCTTCAGACGCAGCTGAACGTGGCGTGTAGCACTCGGTTGTGGCCTCGAGTCCACGCCTGGCCATGGCTCGAGGGGCAGAGCGCGGGTTCCCCCCACGCGCTCTGTCGGTGTTTGGCTGTGTCTGAAGTACTTGCGAGAAGCAGCTGCAGAAAACGAGGATCCACACTGACGGGGAGTAACATCTCTTCCTTTCCCCAGGGGAGCTGCAAGTGCAGGTGGCCGGGACGCCGCCCCTCCTGCGCCAAACCCACGTGTTCAGTGTTGTGGTCTTGACCAGTGCTCTCTCCTGGAACTGGCCCCGCTGCTCCCAAGCCCCAAGGTGCTAGTGGACTTGGGCAGTGGCTCACTGTGTACCACGCAGGCAGCTTCATTCTGCATGGATGAGGCCAGGGCAGTCGCCGGGATGGTGGTTACTCCCAAGTGTTTGTCCCCATGTAGCCGCTGAGTGCTCACCCCACTGGAGGTCTCGTGTTTTTATACCAAGTGGCAGAAGCGGGAAGTGGAGGAAGGCGCTTGCAGACTCAGAGCCCAGTGTTGGTCTCCAGCAGAGATGGGGTTTATCTGTGGCTCAGCCAAACAGCACATGGAATTTTTGGAGAAATGCAACTTAGACGTTTATATACTTACTCCAGACCGCACTATGGATTCAGAAGCGGCTTTGTTTTTATATTACATAGGACAGCCATCTTTTCTGAGCCTGACCTTGGAGTATCTTTCTGTTTGCTTAGAAACCGTAGTAACTCGTGCACTGGCTTAGACGCCTTTGCCTTGCCTTAGTAGCCTGGCTCCCCGACGTTCCGTGCGGCTGCACCACAGCCCTGAGGCACAGTTGCTGCACTTGGGTTCCTTAGTGCCAAGTGTCGTTTGGTTGTCTGGCAGACTTTCCAGTGAACTCCTACACACCAAAGTTCGGACAGTTTCCCATCATTCCTTTTTGTGCCAGTCAGAGCCATCCCGACGACGGTGTCTGTCGAGGGTAAGATCACCACGGAATAATAACGTGAACTTCTCTTCGTTTGCATTTGTTTTGAGTGTCTGGCACATGAGCTTTTGTGACCCGGTTACAAGTTCTTGTGCTCCAGGTCCAGAAAGACGTCCCCGGGCGGCCGTGGAGCCGGGCGTCCCAGGGGCTGTGTTTCTGCTCCGTGGAGCTCCGGTCCTGCTGACGAGTGTCCGCTGTTCACGCAGTCCTGTGGCTGCTCCGTGGGCAGCTGGGGTCGCGCTGGCCGTGGGGCGTTGCCACCGAGCTAACACTGGCCGCAGGAGCACCACAGGCTCTCTGTGCTGCGTGTTTTGCGTAAAATTGCCAAAACACAGCGATGTGTACATAGTGGGCGTCAGATCTGGAACAGAAGTCTGTATATACTGTGCTCTGTGTCTGTGACTGGGAAAAGCCATCTCTGGTACCTGACTGCTCTTTGAAGCCCGACTGGCTGTATATTGAACGTTGCATTGCATTGTACAGTGTGCACATTATTGTCTGTGGTTGCTATGACAATGAAGTGTTTGTTTTATATTTTAAAAAAGACATCTGTTATGTACAGCTGAAATAAATTTTGCATTTGCTAGCCTGTGGCTTTCAGTATTTGTTCCGTGGCGGGAGGGAGCCACGCAGTTGCAGTGCCCTGGGGTCGACTTCCGAGGCGGCCCCGGCCGTGCCGCGCCGGGTTGGCCGTCCTCAGTCATTGCTCCTCCTTTTTTTCTTTGCTTTTTTAAGCAAATCCTCAGTCACCGGGAGGTTCTCTTCAGAAAGGTGCGTCGTCGTATTTGTGCGTAAGTGAAAAGGCACAGCTCTCGCAGCGCTGTGGTTTCTGGAAGGTGCACGTCCAGCTGGCCGAGAAGCGGGAGAGGAAGCCAGATGGGAGGGGGAGCAGCCTGGGGCAGGCGCCGGCCGCAGCCACTGAGCGCTCTGGGGGGCCGACTCGGGGTCTCTGCTCCTGCGGCAGGGAGTGAGGGTCCTACACACGAGTGGCACCGTGGGCGTGGCCCAGGGATTCTGCAGAGATTCTGAGTGACTCCCCTTTCAGTCGTGCGTGCTCGGAGCAGGGAGAAGCCGAATGCAAGACGGCGTGTCGGCTTTGCCACGCGTGTGCTTGGCTGCTGGTCAGAGGGGCAGGTGCTCCCTTTCTGACAGAATGACGCTCTCTAGGCTTCGGCACGGGCAGACTCATGCATGCGTGCCCGCAGGCCGCATGCGTGCCCAGACTGATCTGTGCGGGCGTAGTTGTGAAGGTAAGACGTGGGCCCCCGAGCCGCAGCGGCGAGGCCTGCTCTGGTGCTGCCTGGACCGATCGTGGCATCTGTGAAACGCAGGTGTTTGGTTCGAGCTGTGCTTCCCGAACCAAGCCCGGGTCTTGAGGCGCCTCTGGCGTGTCCCCATGCTCTGGGTCACGTCTGTGAGGGAGCGAGCACCCGAGCCCATGCTGGCTGGCGTCTCTGGATGAGCGCAGTGAGCAGGTGCCCAGCTTCTGCAGGCCCGTCCTTGGAGTCCTGCGGCTGAAGTGCGGGCTTGGGTGTGAGTGCCCGTCACGTTGGATCGTTGCTCCTGCTCCCTCTGTCGGGGAACCGTGCCAGCCGCGGCCAGCCAGCGGTGTGGGCGCATTCCCCGACACAGGCAGCCCCGTGGGCTGGTCCGGCACGTCTCAGACCACGGCCCAGAGAACCCCGAGGCGTCCTCGGTGATGCCGGGAAAGAGAAGGCAGGTTAGAAAAGGCCGAGTTAGAGTTCAGTGCGTATCTCTGGGCCAAGCTCACCAAAGCCTGGACTGTGCTGAAGCGCCTCGTGGCTCTCAAGTCGTGGCCAGGGCACACCGCGCTCCCAGAGCAAGGCCGTGAATCCTCTTGGTCCCTGGAAACCAGGCTTTGGGAAGCACAGGCCTCGACCGTGCTGGAGCCATCGGTGCATGAGTGGCTGCCGGCTCACCAGCAAGGCCGCAGCTGGCGTTCCCACGCCCATGCGACTCAGGGCCTCTGCCCGCAGTGCGACGCCCACAGTCGTCCGTCTTAGGGCTGCTCTGTTCTCATCAGAGTAAAGTGTAGTTGTAGCAACAACACTCAGGCACCGACCTCTACACAGGCTGTGTTCCCGAGTCAGCCGTGTTACACGGGCACATTCACGCTTCAGTCCCTGTGAATCACTCGGCGCGAGGAACCTGCAGCCTTTATCACTGGAGTTAATCACGTATTGACAGTATTATTTAGACTGATCCTCAGGGGAGCTCCCCTGTTCACCGCTGTGAGGTGAGGGCTGGGTGGTCAGAGGCGGGCTCGCCCGAGGCGTGCAGGGGGCCACACACCGTGGGCGCCCCTCGCTGCCCAGGGGACGTCTGTGGTTCTGTCTCACTTGTCGTGGCAAAGCTGTAGTGCCAGGAAGCTAGAAGAGCCGAAGACGATAGAAACGCGTAGACTTGGATGCGCCCAGAGTGCGTCTCCCGAGACCCTGTCCCACCTGTGTCCTGTCTGCCCTGCGTGAACACGCGTGCAGCTTTGTGGGATGGATTCGGAACTAACGTGCACGGCCTCAGCTGTCTGGCCCAACCTGGGACGGCGGGCAGCGGCCTCAGCGTGTTTCTCTCACGGGGACTCAGGGAAGCTCTGCTCTCTGCGCGTGTGCTGCGGACGGCTGGGTCTTCACGAAGCCCTTTGTGTCTTTGTGGGCTGGGGGCCCACGTGTTGATTCTTCCTCACGTGAGCATCGTCCCGGGGGCCCACGCGTCCCCACGGCACGGGGCCTGGGAAGATGCCGGCTCATCTCGTGCGGCTTCAGGGGGCCCCGGGTACCTGGAGGATACCCGGCTCCCAGAAGGGCCGTTCCCGCCCTGGTCTTGCAGACTCTGTCTCACCCTGGGGAGACTGACGCTGCTGGCCAATTGGGGTTCTTGAGCTGTGTTCCCTGAAGTCCCTGTGCTGGGGTTGGGCCGGGCTGGGGCTGGGCTGTGGCCTTGCGGGGTTGCCAGAGCTGCCGGCCGGCAGAGGCCAGTCGTGCACCGTGGTCGTGCCGGCATGAGCAGGAGGGCCAACCGAAGCCTGAACCTTGAGACCCCTGGGTGACCAAGGAGAGGCCGGCAGCCTCTGCTGCCCGAACCGAACACAGCGCTTGTGTTGGGAGGGTGGGGCCGGGAGACCTGCCAGGGGCCAGTCCCTGTCTCTTGGTGCCACTGTGGGAGTCTGACGCTGCTTGCGTTCTGAGGAGAGCAGGCTGACCGCAGCCGCGGGGGACGCTCTTGGCCATGAAGCCGTGTCTGCGAGGGCTGTCGGTGCACAGCGCCCTTGGCGTCCGACGCCGGGAGCACGAGGCAGCCTGGAAGAGCAGAGCGAGTCTCCGCCCGCGAGCGCTTTTTCCTGGAGCAGTGTGGATCGCAGCCCCGCGGGCCGCCTCCTGTAGGAGACGCCGTCTTCCCTCCAGCCCGTGTCTGGCGTTGTGTTTCAGAGCTACGGACGGTGTGTGTGGTCTCACAGCTGAAATAAAAAACCGCTTCTTCCTTGCCTCTTAACAAGACTTGGTTTTCTTCCCTCCGCTTTGAAAATGAGGGTCAGGGTCTCCCAGTGCGTCTCGGCGGCACAGATCCGCACCGGAGCCTGCCCGAGATCGGCTCGGGTGCCGGCGCTGGGAGCAGGCAGTGGGATCCTCCGGTGCTGTGAACGGCGTCTTTCACGTAGAAGAATGTGTATGTTTCCGGGAATAATAAAGTTTGTGCTAAAGAACCGGCTGCCCAGTGTCGCCTTTTTAAACACGCTGTGATGTCGTTGTCTGTAGTGTGCAGTGTGACACTGCCGGGTGCGGAGTGGCAGGCACGCGGCGGGAGGGGGTGTTGTCGGATCTCGCGCGTCGTCCCGAGATTCCTGGGAGGATGTGATGTCTCGGGATTTGTGACCGATGCAGACACATGTGGTCAGAGCCTGTGAAAGGCCCCTAGTCAGGTCCAGGGACGCGGGCTTACGCATGTGACTCCCGGAAGGGCGGCGTGTTGGGTGCGGGAAGGGCGCGCGGAGGGCCGCCTGTCTCGGGGGTCTGGGGGCACAGCTGCTGGAGGTAGTGTCTGAGCCATACTGTATAGTCAAGTTGTGTCTCCCAGCTGCCGCGTGGCGTTCACCTGAGCTGTTTCTGTTTTTTGTTTTATTTTCCCTACCCTAGGTTCACGCAAAGAATCTGCTCCACAAGTTTTGCTTCCAGAAGAAGAGAAAATTATAGTGGAAGAAACTAAAAGTAACGGCCAGACGGTGATGGAAGAGAAGTAAGACGCCTCCACGTTCCCACGGCCCGTGTGGCTGGGGGCGGAGGGCCAGTGCGGGCAGGGGCTGGGGGCGGAGGGCCAGTGCAGGCAGGGGCTGGGGGCGGAGGGCCAGTGTGGGCAGGGGGCTGGGGGCGGAGGGCCAGTGCGGGCAGGGGCTGGGGGAGTCTCCCTGGGCCCTCCGCCCCCAGCCGGGCTGATGTCCTCATTCTTCCTCCCATCACAGGAGCCTGGTGGACACCGTGTACGCGTTGAAGGACGAAGTCCAAGAACTGAGACAGGTGTGTCACTGGATGGTGTGCAGCGGTGGCTCTGCATGTGTGCTGGGCCCGGGTGGGGCTGGGGACGCGGCCCGTGGGGACGCTGTTGAGCCGTGGTCTGTCTGTGCTGGCGGAAGCCATCTATTGGGATAATTTAGAACTCTGGTCCTGCCCCGAAAACTCCACCAGGTGCCTGATTCGTCTGTGTGGACACACAGCCTTCCTGGTCCATGGCCAGCTCGGCATGTCACACGTGTTTGTGTGTGCCTGCGTGTCCGTGTGTGTGTGGGTGCTGAGCTCTGCCAGTCAGCAGCATTTGTCACACTGGCCAGGGTTGGTATTGGTGCGTACATGTGTGTATATGTGTGATGTGTGTATGTGTGTATACATGTGTGCACGTGTGTACACATGGGTGTGGTGTGTGCGTGTATGTGCATGTGTGGTGTGTACATGAGTGGGGTGGGGTGTGTGCATGTGTGGTCTGGTGTGTGTTCACATGTATGGTGTGTTCACATGTATGGTATCTGCACGTGTGGGGTGTGTGTGTGGTGTGTGGTGTGCACATGTGTGGCGTATAGATGTGTGGTGTATGTGTGCATGTGTGTACACCTGTGTGCGTGTGTGAATGTGGCACATACACGTGTGGTGAATGCACACATGTATGTACACATGTGTGGTCTGGTGTGTGCACATACATACGTGTGTGCATGGTCTGTGGTGTGTGTTCACATGTGTGGTGTGTTCACATGTGTGGTCTGCATGTGTGGTGTGCATGTATGTATGTGTGTGGTCTATGTGTTCACATGTGTGTGGTCTGAATGCGTGCATGTGTGTACATGTGTGGTTGTGCATGTGGTGTGTGGTTTCTGGTGTGTTCACATGTGTGATCTGCATGTGTGGTGTGTGCGTGTGTGGTCTATGAGTACATGTGTGTGCACACGGGCTGGGTCCCCTGCAGAAGCTGGAGAGGGAGGAGTAGGGGAGGTGAAGGCGGCAGCGACGCCGGGGCCAGGGTGCAGGCATCCCTGTGGTCACCCGTTCCCAGTGACGTCCATGGGATTCCCGGCCGCTCCCTGCCCTGTGTGACCCCATCGGGGTCTCTGGCCCAGCTCTGTGTGCCTCCATGCGCGTTTCAGTGCCGAGTGGGGGCCAACTTAGCCGCACAGGCGGGCTCTTGGCCGCCCCTGCCCCTCGCGCTGGTGACTGAGGGGCTTGTCCTCGTGGGGGGCCGGGGGCCGGAGCTGTCCACCACGTCCCTGTGCTGCGTGGACTGGGTCTCGGGCAGCCTCTGGCCAGGGTTTCGCCCGCCGAGGCCCGGCCCCCCGAGCACGTGTACGGGGTAGGGCAGCCCCGGCCCCCGAGCACGCGTGCGGGGTAGGGCAGCCCTGGCTGGGGTTCCGCCCGCTGAGGCCCCGAGCGCGCGGCTGGTGGCCGAGGCTGAGTGCTGCGGTCTGCCCGGCCCCCAGGACAACAAGAAGATGAAGAAGTCCCTCGAGGAGGAACAGCGGGCCCGCCGGGACCTGGAGAAGCTGGTGCGCAAGGTGCTGAAGACGCTGAACGACCCTGCCTGGGATGAGACCAACCTCTGAGCGCCGTCCCGGCACGGACGGCAGGGCCGGGCCCTAGTGGGACTGCACACAGGAGGCACAGGCGCCGAGGGCCTGCGCTGCGGCCCGCTCCCCGTCACCGCCTCCTGCCGTAAGTGCAGAACCAGTGCAGAGCCCGGCTTCCCAGACTGTCGGGATCTGACGGACACGTGCGCCCTGCACCTCCCGCCCCCGACCGCGGACCTGCGTGCTGCGACTCCCTCCCCGCGCGCCCTCCTGGCGGCCTGCACCCCTGCTGTGCGCCCACAGCCTGACCTCAGACCCCGTGCACAGGCGCTGCAGGCCCATGGAGCAGCGTTGGTCCCCGCGCCGCCCAGAGGAGACGCGTGGGCTCCCGCGCCGTACGAGGCGGCACGGGCTCCTCCGTGGCCGGTCTGACAACTCCACGCTGCACGGCTCCATCGTCCCCCGAGAGATCCAGCACTTGTAAATAGAACGTGTTATTTATTGTAGCCCCGAGCAGAGCAAGGCAGCCAGCCGGCCCGGCCGCGACTCTGGGAGCTGCTCCCAAGGGCGGGCTTTCCCTCCGGGCCGACGTGGGCACAGCCCCGCCCGCTGCGAGCCGTCCCCTCGGCAGAAGCAAAGCAATACACACCCGGATGCGGCTCGGTGACGCGCGGCCCCGAGGCCTCGCCTGGCTCTGCGGGCCTTGGGCCCGGGAGGCTGTGGGAGCTCCCAGCCGGCTGTCCCCACTCCCTTAGCAATAAGCAGTGGTGACCCAGGGCCTGGGGGTCCTTTCCCTCCTGTGTCCGAGGGGACGGAACCTCTCTGCAGAGCAGTTGTCGCGTGTCTGGAGACCTGTGTGACAGCGGGCGAGACCGCGTGACTGCGCCGGCTGAGCCCTGCCTTTGACCCGGCAGCCCGGGGGGTCGGTTCTGTCCCCGCGCCCTTGCTGACGAGGGCACCTTCTCCTGCCCCCGCCCTGTGGCTGCGCGGCCCCTAACCCGAGTCGCCAGCGCTCCGTGTTGGCGTTTTCTGCCTGTCTTTTTTGTCTTTTCTGGTGAGCTGCTTTCCCAAGCGGCTCTGGTGTTGCCCAGGACGTGCGGCAGAGGCGGGGGCTCCGTGCCAGCAGAGCCGCTGTGCCCAGCAGGCGTTAACTCAGGAACAACTGCCCCGCCCCCGCGCCTCTGCCAGCCTTCAGCTGCGGTCTGTGGCCGGGGTGGGCCCCTCCAGAGCCTGCCTTAACCAGGGAGGGGGGCCGGTCCGTGCGAAGCCTCCCCTGAGCTGAGCCGCGCTCACCGTGGCGGCCGTGGGCCCAGCGCCTCCGGGGTCAGAGACGGGTCCGCGGGGAGGGCCGCCCTCTCGTGTGCGGCCCTGTGCCTGTCGCCCGGTGACCTCCGGAAGGGGAGGAGCTGGCGTGGACGGGCAGGGTGTGTGGCCCACAGCCGTCCCTGCAGCAGGTGAGGCCGGGCAGGCGTCTCTCCCTGCACGTGGGAAGCACTTCCTCTTGGAACCGGCGTAGAGATGTAGCATCCGGGACTTCCCGGGCCCCGACACCTGCCTGGGCTTGTCCTGGACTCTGTCCATGCCAATCCTTCTCCACCTCGGGGGACCTTGGACGGCATGGAGCAGCTCCCTCCTTGCTGTCACAGACCGTGTCCTGGTGTCGACTACTACAGTGTTCGCGCTGCGTTGTTGGAATCATTAAACTCGTTATTTTTCTTATGTCACAAAACGGTTCTCTCGGGTGTCTTCGGCGAGTCTGATGGTGTGTGCTGCCCTCGCTGTTGCCCTTGGCTCTTTGAGATCTTGAAGCTCCGGTGTGGGTTTTGATGCCGGAGAGATACTGCTCCAGTCTGAGAGTGGAAAGGAGACGGCAGGGAGACGTGGACGTCCACGCGGCTGGGCCTTCGCAGGGGTTGCTGGGAGACAGAGGACCGTTGCTTGGGTGCCGGTCGTTTGCCCAGGGCGAGGTCCTTCCTGGACGGTTAGTGGCTGCAGTGCCGCCCTGCGCCCGGGGTGGCCCAGAAAACCCCTGTCCTGCCCGGACCCCGCAGCCCAGGCCTGTGGGGCCCTCGCTGCCGGGGCCGTCGTCTTGGAAGCTTGGGCGTCGGTGGGGGGCTCGGGACGTGCTGTTGGGGATGCTCTGCCGGCCTGGCCGGTCTTCAGACGACACTGCCGCTTGCGGTTTGCGTCTTTCCCTGGCGTCCAGGGGCCGGCAGCCACGTTCCCCCAGGTGCAGCAGCGAGGCCCAGGTGGGCCGAGAGCCCGGGCCAGCCCTGTCCTGGTGTCAGCCTGGGCGTGCTGGTGATGGAGGTGTGGGAAGGACGGCCACGGGGACCCGGGACCCTGCGAGGTCTCCATGATCCCCAGGCCTGGCCGGGGTGCCCTGGGGACCGTCTCATCGCCAGCCCACAGGAGGCCAGCGCGGAAACTGGGAGATTCCATGGTGTCAGGCACGCGAGCGGTCGTCTGTGCTGTGTGCTGGTGAGGTGTCCAGCGGCTGGGCCTTGATCTTCCTGCTGTGGAGACGGGGAAGTCCCACGAGGATGGAGAAACCTGCTGTCACCCCCGAGCCCTGTCCTCACCCTGCAGGGGCCGCCAGTGCTGGGCGCGTGAGTGCGGTGGCCTGGCGTGTGCGCGTGCTTGTACACATGTACACGTGTGTGTGTGGATGCGTGTGCACGAGGCGTCTGCACCGCAGGCGTGGCCGTGTCGGGCCCTTCCGCCCTCACTTCCCCGTGGGACTGGCTCGGTGGCTCTGAGAGGGACGACTGCAGAGACGCGCTCTGAGCGCCCTTAACACGCAACTCCAGGTGGGCCGGCCTGTGGCTCGATTCGTCACCGCTTGGGACATGTGGGTCCATATTGGGCAACCAGTTCAGGTCCCGGCTGTCCTGTGAGTGCGGCTGGGAAGCCGTGGAGGATGGCCCAGGGGCCTAGGCCCCGCCACCCACGCCGGAGACCAGGGTGGAGCTCCAGGCTCCCAGCTTCAGCCTGGCCCAGCCCTGGCTGCTGGGGGCCTCGGGGGAATGAGCCGGCAGGTGGGAACGCTGTCTCTCTGCCTTTCAGATAAAATGGAAACAAATAAATGTAAAAGGCCTGTGTACGCGTGAGACCGTAGCTGCATGGTTAACTTCCAGAAACGTCCCTGTATTCTAGTTCTGAGATCCGGTTTCTGGATTCCTAGACGCTGCCTTAGGAGCCACGTCCCGGACAGTCCCGGTGCTCGGAGACGGGGACATCCCGGGTCGCTCAGAGAGTCTGAGAGGCAATGGAACTGAAAAACGCTGCTTTCGTTGCCAAAAAGTTGAAATCCTTTAGGGCTTTCAAGAGAACGTGTTTTTCATGAAGTTTTCCAAAGACCTCTCTTACGCATGATTTCAACACCTTCTGCACCAAAACCAAGTTTTAGCTCCGCGTAGGAACTCTGCACTGCCCTGTAGGCACTGCCCGAGGCGTCCTACTCTGCCGCTCGCTCGGGCTGGTGCTGTGGGCGCCTGGGGTCGGCTGTCGGGAGGGGCTGGTTGTGACCTGTGCCCTCCTTGCCTCCAGCTCTGTCCTCAGAATTACCGGTTTGCTGCGACAGACGCCAGCCCTGGGTGTGTAGCCCGGCGCTGCCCTGCCCTGCCCAGCCCAGCCCTGAGTGTGCGGCCCTGCCCGGCCCTGCCCGGCCCATCTCTGCCCCGTCCTGGGTATGCGGCCCGGCCCTGCCCTGCCCTGCCCAGCCAGTGCTTGTGCAAACGCACAGGGCTGTGTGGGCCGCCTTGCCCCCAGCTGCTGGCTCCTGGTCGCCCCAGCCCCTGGCCGTGGAGACCCCTGGATGGGTGTGACCTGGGGGTCTGCGCTGTGTACATCTCAGGCGGGAGGGGTGATGGAGTGAGCCCCAGAGGGTGTGATCTTGTGCCAAGGAGACAGGCAGCGGCCCCGAGGTCCAGCCGCCCTCTGTGTGGACGAGGCTGCGATTCAGATGCACGGTGCTTCCAGAACAATCCGCGCACAACTGCACAGCCACCCGGCAGCTCGGGTCCTCGTAAGCCCAAACACGCTCCCCCCCCCCAGCCTGCCAGCTGGCCTCCCCTTGTGGACTGCAGGGGAGAAGTGGGAGCGGGGTCTTCACTGGGGTGGCACCCGGCTGTCCGTGGCGCCTTGATCATCTAGAGCGAGGCACGGGCGGCCCACACCCCTGCTCCCGTCTGAGTCTTTGCACAAAGAGCCTCTCCCACCCCTCTCCGCTAACAGCCAGATATGAAAACACACCAGGGGCCGGCACCGTGGCTCAACAGGCTAATCCTCCACCTAGCAGCGCCGGCACACCGGGTTCTAGTCCCGGTCGGGGCGCCGGATTCTATCCCGGTTGCCCCTCTTCCAGTCCAGCTCTCTGCTGTGGCCCGGGAGGGCAGTGGAGGATGGCCCAAGTCCTCGGGCCCTGCACCTGCATGGGAGACCAGGAGAAGCACCTGGCTCCTGGCTTCGGATCAGTGTGGTACGCCGGCCGCAGCAGCCATTGGAGGGTGAACCAATGGCAAAAGGAAGGCCTTTCTCTCTGTCTCTTTGTCCACTCTGCCTGTCAATAAAAAAAGCACACACACTGGATGATTCTGTAAATGTAAAGTTAAAAACAGGAAAAACTGCACACGAAGATACCCGGGGAAGATGGAGTTGGAAGTCGATTTTGGTATAAATTACTTTGAAATCCACGCATAGCTTTTTCGTAATGCACGCTGGCTGTGAGCTTCTTGAAGACCCCCATACATAGTGGCTGACGCGTGGGTGGGCAGGGCAGGCTCTGCTTGTGAGACGAGGGTGGCTCCCTGGGGCAGCTGGTGTGTGGGGTGCACACGGACCCCCTTGGCCCAGAAGCGCTCTTCTCACCGTCTCGTGCACTTTGCCAAAGGCACTGAGCCGAGGGCACTGCCCCTGTCGGGGTGGGGGCTAGGGTCTGGTGCCCTCCCCAGCTCTGGGGTGGAGCCAGGGACCAGAAAGACTGGAATCTCACAGGTCCTCTAATGGGAGTCCTGGCAGGACATGGCTCGGTCGCAACCAGACACGAAAGGAGGCAGGGGCTACCAGTGTGTGTGTGTGTGTGTGTGTGTGTGTGTGTGTGTGAATCTCCCGTCCACCCCCAGGAAGAGCCTGGGCGAAGAGCCCCGTGGAGCTGCCGTCACGGAGCTGTGCCGTGGAGTGTCCGTGGTCAGTGCGGTGGGGGGTGGCTGTGGTTTCGAGGAGAAGACAGGAAAATCAATGCAGGATTCAGAGTCCGGGTGCATGGTAAGGAGTCACTGCAGGTGGGGAGAGACATGGGGAAGGCGGGATGGAGGGCAGCGTGGTTCCACGGGGACATGTGCCCAGGCCTGTGGCGGGGGCCCCTGGGCATGGCCCCTGGCGTGGAGCCCCCAGCTCAGGGTGGGGAATGGTCGTGCCTGACCCAGGCTCGCTGACCACCTGGGTGACCCTGGGCTGCCACACGAGACCAGAGATGGCAGCTCAGCATGTTCCGGGTGAGGGGGGCGGCCCCGATGCGGCGGGATGCTGGCCTGGGACCACGGGGACCGTCCGTGTGCTCCAAGTCGGCTCCGGGTGGCCAGAGGGCCCCTCGGGACGCCAGGAGGGCGGCGTGCCTCATGCCTGGCTCCAGTCTGCCCTGACCCTGGGGACGCTGTCTCCCGGGATGCTGCTGCTGCCCCGTCCCAGGTGTTGCTTCCGTTTGTGGCCTGGGGACAGGGGTGTTCCTCATGAGCACACCCAGCCACAGTGGACAGGGCTGGGGACTCTGAGCCGTCCACAGGTGAGTGAGGGGCGCCGGCTCTGGGCTCCAGGCAAGCTCGCGCCAGCTTACACAAGGAACACTGAACACTGGCATCCGAGGGGGTCCTGAACCCTGAGGGAGAACCGTGCACGGAGGCCGGCTGAGCTGAGGTCCCGGCCAGGTGGCCAGACGGCCAGCCCCAGGGCCCTTGGCTCCGTGGGAGGCCCTTTGGCTGGGCGGAAGCAGCAGGTGCTGGGAGGTGACCTCAGACCTGAGTCGCAGCTTTGGTCTTGGTGTCAGGGGGAGGCAGGTGTCGCTCACAGTCTGGATTCCCCTGGAAACTCCGAATGAGACTGTATCAGAGAGCTGTGTTGTCGCTGGGCCACCAGCCGCCCTGGCTACCAGACACCCTGCGTCTGGGCGAGCATCCGCCTCCCGGCTGTGGCCGGGGGAACTCCCCTGTCTCTGTCCTCCCGGGAATCGGCACCTCCTTGTGTGCACTGCTGGCCGCCTCACGCCACACACTGCCGTGTGGGCTGCAGCCACTGGCGGTTATAAACAGCGTGGCTACACCATCTGTGCAGGCAGGGGCCAGGGGTCACTCGGCCTGGCTCCTGCGGGCCAGGCACATGTGCCTACCGAGCTGGCAAAGGCTGGTGAGAGGTTGTGCAGCCCAAGTTGGCACTCTGTATGTACCTGGGGGAGCGCTGGCACACTTCCCCACCCCCCACGCTGCAGGTGCACAGTGGGTGGCACCTGGCTGGCCCCTCGGCCTGCTCACGCAGTGCCCCAGCCTCTGCCTTCACCCTGCACCTGCTGCGCTCCTGTGTGCCTGTGTCCAGAGCGCCCCCTTCTGGCACGGTGGATTGGGGGCCGCCCCATGACCTCAGGATGTCCGCGAATGCCCCACTTCTAAGTGAGGTCACGTTCTGAGGTACAGGGCTTGGGACATCGACCTGTCTTCTCGGGGGAGTGGGGGACCACTGAACCTGTGGCAGTGTTGGGCCTTGTGCATTTTGTCCTGGTCCATGGCACAAGGAGTGGCCGATGCCACTGCTCTGTCATGGCTGAATAGAGGAAGTGGGGCCATCGTAAACCTCGCGGCCAGGCTGAAAGCGTGGAGCACACAGTGGGCGCATGCGGCGTCACCGCCCCCAGCCCCGTGCACCTGCCACCTGCCCGGAAGGAGCCCACAGCTGTGCAACGGCTTCCCCGTGCTTTCTAGGGTGGATTTCCAATGCTTCCTGGATGAGTCTGGAATTCCAGTGGGAGGGTGAGGGCCAGGGAGTGGGCAGCTGGACGCAGTTCCAGGAAAACCATCTGGACAGCGGTGGGTGGACTCAGCGAGGAGGAGCTCCCGGAGTGTCTCCCGGCGCTGGTCACCTGGGTGCTGCCATGGCAGCCGCTGATTCCGCCCCGCCTCAGACGCACGTGTAATTGATTTTATCTATGAGCTAGGGTGCTTGGCGTGGTCCATCCGAGAGGGAGTTGGTGAGCGGCATTCCTCTGAACAAGGCGACCCTGGAGTCAGGAGCCGGGGGCTGCACAGCTCGGGGGAGGTGAGCCACCAGGGGCGCATGTGGTGGTGTGGGCTCCGCCGACGTCCAGTGCTATGGCAAGCGATGGCAGGTGCACATGGCTCAGGAGGGTCGCTGGGAAAGCAGACCCGAGCCCAAACCATCGTGTGGGTGCCCAGGGGCTGGTGGAATCACTGCCTTTGCCTCCAGCCCGCCCGGCTCTCTGGCTCTGGGGTTTCCTTGCGCTTTGTCCTCCAATTGTCATACCAGGCACTGAGGGTTGCAAGGACCGCTGGGACGTGGGCACTGTCGGTCCACAGTGCTGGCTGTGACACTGTGTCCTTACAGGGGATGACGCTGGGCCCCAGAGGTCAGGTCAGCTGCTGGCCCAGCCTCCTGGCCATGAGCAGGAGTGCCGGGGTCCCCAGGGACCCTGTGCTCCACCCCAGAAGCACGATGTCCCGGCCTCTCTGCTGACCCCTGTTCCTGACACCCCCGTCTCCCGCCTCCCACCACGCCTTCGGGGCTGGCAGCCTTCTCTTGTCTTCAGCCCTTCTGTTCTCGCTCCATGGCTTCTGTGGGGCTGTGGCCCCAGGTTCCCGTACTGAAGCAGTGAGGGGCCCCGTGGGAGGTGCGGCTTGGAAGAGGAGGCCGGAGGAGTGAGCTGGTTCCTGCAGGAGCTGTAGTAAGAGCCGGGTGGCCGGCACCGTGGCTTAACAGGCTAATCCTCCGCCTTGCGGCGCCGGCACACCGGGTTCTAGTCCCGGTTGGGGCGCCGGATTCTATCCCAGTTGCCCCTCTTCCAGGCCAGCTCTCTGCTATGGCCCGGGAAGGCAGTGGAGGATGGCCCAAGTCCTTGGGCCCTGCACCCGCATGGGAGACCAGGAGAAGCACCTGGCTCCTGGCTTCGGATCAGCGTGATGCGCCGGCCGCAGCGGCCATTGGAGGGTGAACCAACGGCAAAAAGGAAGACCTTTCTCTCTGTCTCTCTCTCTCTCTCACTATCCACTCTGCCTGTCAAAATAAATAAATAAATAAATAAATAAAAGTTAAAAAACCACTGAAGAATTGATAAGCATTAAAAAAAAAAAAAAAAAAAAAAGATCCGGGCTCCTCCCTGCGCTAAGACCTCCAGTCTCGCCCGGTGCTGACTCCGCCTCTCACACGCCCACCGGGGCCACACAGCCTTGTATCCTAGGACAGTGTTGTGTCCTGACCGCAGAACCTGGAGCGACGAGGCGTCGGTCCCCCATCCACTGCACCAGACGCGGGGCCCTGGCGCTCCCGGCTGTTCCAGCTGGAGTAGGACTTGTCTCCCCCAGGCCTAAGGCTCTGATGTCTTCCGTGCTCGCCTAGCAGCCTGAGAGAGGAGGCTGGGTCTGAAGGTCTGAGGATGGCGGCGGGGAGGTGGGGCAGGTGCGAGGTCTTGGGCGGGGGGAGGGTGGCTCTCGGGTTGGGGAGGGCTCCTGATGGCGCTCAGGTTCTCCCAGCTGCACGTTCCACTTCCCGGCTCGCCGTGCGATGCTTCCTCCACGCCCACATGGATGCCCACCCGTGGGGCCGCCCCATGAACCGTGACCTCCTCCCAGGAGCGCCTCCCGGGGACTCCTTAAGGTAATGGAAGGCGGCCTGATGTCCCTGCTGTCCTCACAGCTCCATTCCTTGACTGCCCCCGCCCCTGCCGGCCCTGGGACAGCTTGGCGCTGACTGCAGCCGCACACGCCCGGGGTCATGGCCTGGACCTGGTCCTCACCCCACGCCCAGGGCCCCACGCCGACTGCCGCTGTGCCAGCTCGCTGTGTCCGGCTGTGCATTGCCAGCTCCGCAGCCCGGAGGGACTTGGCACTTCCTCGCCTCTCCTGCCCCACGGACGTCACCCCTCCCCACTGTCCGTCAGTGCGGCCACCCTCCCCTGGTCGACTCAGGTGCTCCTGCCCCTTGTCTCAGCGTCCTGCAGATGTGACAGTGACAGCCACGAGGGCCGGCCTCGCCTCACAGCTGTGCCTCTGAGCAGGGCGTCCGAGAGCTCGGCTGGTGGCTGCACCCTTGCCCCTCCCAGCCACGCCGACCCTGTCCCCTCCTCTGCTTCCTCACTGTCCGGCTGGCACCCGGGTCACCCCACGTGGTGCCAGCTCAGCCTCCACACGGCCTCTCAGCTCGTGCGGCCAGCTCGTCCCCTCGGGTCTCTGCTCTGCCCCCTGCCGCCGGCTTCCAGACCAGCTACCGCCCAGCGCAGCCCTCAGCCGGGGATGGGACTGGACGACCCGTCCACCTGGCACGCGCGCTCGGACATCCGTGTCCCCCTGCAGCACACAGCCCCAGCCTCCTGGCCGTCGGGCTCACTGCCGGCTCAGCACCTTCTCTCTCTCCCCCCACGCCCGTCTGTGAGCCAGCCAGCCACCCCCCGCACAACAGACAGCAAGCTGGCTGCTGGCCCCTGCTCCTGGCTGCCCCGGCCTTGCCCTGGACTGTGCCGGGGGTTCCTCCGCGCAGCCACAGTGGTGCTGGCAAGCGTGACTCCTCCCGAAACCCCTTGCGGCTCCCCGCTGTGCTCGAGCAGAGGCCCAAGTCTGCGCATGCCCACTGGGTTGCTGCCTCCTCACTCAGGCACCATGGGCCTCCTCTGCCAGCCCAGCCCCCGGCACCCACTGCCCCGCAGCCTGGGACACGCCTCCCCCACGCATGACCCGCCCCCTGCTCCCCGGCCGACTCCCGGCCTCAGCTTTCTCCCACACCTGCCGGCTGGGCCCCAGGCTTGTCTGCTGTGGCCCCTGCCCTGTTCTGTTCACCATCCCCTCCCAGGGGCGGCTGGAGAAACGGCACAGAGATTCGGAGGCCGAGGCCTGAAGGCAGCTGGCCCTTGGGGACTCGGGCTGGGAGGGCCTCTCCCGCAGCCCTCTGTGACGTCACGTGACCTCACGGGGCTGTGTGACGTCACAGCAGGCAGGGCCCTGGCACTGCTGCGCTGGCCCTGAGCCGTGCTGGGGCTGGCAGGAGGTGGCCAGTCTCTGGTTTTATCAGACTTGTTCCCTGCTTGGGATTCGACTGAGAGGGAGAGCCAGCCGGGCAGCAGATGGGCAGGTGGGCTGGAGGGCGGGAGGGGGCGCCCTGGCCGGGCCCACCCTTGGCCGTGCCCGCAGACCTGCACACCCGTGTTTGTTTTCCAGATCCGCCTAGCCAGGGCCACTCTCAGCCGCCGCGATGAGGTACGCCCCGGAGATCAAGAAGTCACCGCCGCACCTGCTCAAGAAGTTTGCAGGTGACTGGCGACACCGTGGGGCGGGGGGGGGGGCGGGGGCAGCAGGTGCAGGAACCCCAGCACTGGAGAGCTTCGCTGTCTTTCTCAGAAGCGGCCGAGCACCAAGGCTGACTTCGCTTCTCTCCCGGGGGGGTGGGGGTGGGGTGGGAAGGGGGGCAGAGCCTCTTCCCAGTCGCCTTCTCCGCCTGAAGGGGGGATGGTTCTCAGTGGGGACGCTGCCCCTGCCCCCACTGTGGGCTCCAGGGAACTGTGGGAAACAGGATGTCTTCCCAGTCCAAGGGGTGGGAAGGTTATCAGTCCTCAGGCACGTACAGTGCCGGCTCTGACGCGCACAGGCACCTGCTGCTTGGGAACCCCTCGCTCCTGTGCACGGGGCCCCCTCGCAAGGCAGCAGGTGCCTTCCTGGGCTCAAGACCCCCAGGGGGACGTCTGTGCTCCGGCTCCAGAGCACACAGGATGGGGCTGGGACGAGGGGTACCCGAGGAGCCGCAGAGAGGGCCTGGTCCCCGTGGGGTGGCCAGTAGCCGTGGCAGATGCGGGGAGAGAGCTCATTGTCAGAGCCTTGGGGGCAGCCCCCTTGTGGGCCCCGCCTCGGGGCTGGGAGCACGGGGGGCTGTCAGCAGGTGGCCGCGGCCCTGGGGTCCTGGGCTGGGATGGAGGGAACTGCCGCCCAGCTCTGGGATGGCGAGTCGGGGTTGCAGGGGGCTGGCCCAGGGTGAGCAGGCACAGGGGCGTGGGCCAGGGCGAGGAGAGCGTCTCGGGTGCATCTGGTGAGCCAGGGCCCTGCCTGAGCTGCCTCCTGGTTCTGATCTCTGGTGCTCCCGCGTGCTGCCCATTTGGGGCCATGCGTCTGGTCGGGTGGCTAACGCGCAGCGGGATGGAGCTGGCGGAGCTGCCCCAGGCTGTAGCCGCTCCGTGTTGCCTCACTGAGCGGACACAGCTGGGCTGAGGGCTGGCTCACACGTGTTTGTGCTGTCAGGGGCCTGGGTCGCCGGGGTGGGGCAGAGCCCAGCCAGCGCCTGGGGGCCCTGTGCCCGTGGGTCCAGACCCTCACCTGTCCCCGGTGCCGTCCATCCTCACGAGGGTCCGCGGAGGCTGAAGGGCTCCGGCAGGTGCCGGCTTGGCCAGGTTCCCTGCCTGGGCTCCGGCCTCTGTGTCGCACATGGGTGCAGCCCCATCCTAGCCCTCTGCACCCCTGCCCGCCCTGGTGGCACCTCTGTGCTCGTGCCAGTGGGAGGTGGACAGGTGAGGGAGTGACAGACAGGAGCCCCTGGAAAAGAGCCGGGTGTGGCGGGGGCCTCTGCTGTGGCCGGCCAGGGCCACGGCGTGTGTCTGGGGCGTCAGCCTGTTGGCCCTCACCAGTCCCTTGTCGGCTGGGGGATCCCAGACTGGTGCCGGCTCCCTGGTGAGGGTCCGTGTGTGTGAAAGTGCCTGGCCCGGCCGCCAGGATCCTTGTCAGGGCTTGTGGGGAGGACGGGGCCTGCTCCTCTCAGCCCATGCCCCTGCGCTGGGGCGGTGCCGGGCAGTACGCCCTCCGCACGCTCTGTCCCCAGCTCCCGAGTCCCCGCCCTGGGGCCTCCCAGGCCCGAATTTCAGGGTCGAAAGCCAACTCCAGACTTAAAAGTGGCCGCCACGGGGCTTGCACGTGTGTGTGAGCACCTCCTGAGCCATGTGAACATTGCACACATGGGTAAGCCCCTCACAAGTCTGCCATGAGCCTGGGGTAAAACCCCAGCATGCCACGAGCCTCGTGTGTGAGCCCCACCAAGCCTGTCGCCAGCCTGGCGCACGTGTGGGAACCCTCCCTGGACTGCCGGGTGCGTGGCCTCAGCCCTGGACTGCCTGGTGCGTGGCCTCGGCCCCCACAGCGGCGGTGGCCCCCTTTCCTCCACCGCCTGCTCCCCCCACCTTTCTCTCTGTCCCCATTGCTCCAGAGCTGGGCAGGGCGTGGGGGAGAGGCCCCCTGACCCCAGTGCCAGATGCATGTTGGGTTTCAGGAGTTTTATGTGGTTCCTGACACCCAAGAGGCTCGTGGGCCGGGGCTGTGGGCAGCAGGGAGCGGGGAGCCAGGCGGGGGCCGTGAGGCCAGCAGTGTCTGTGGCTGCGTGACTCTGGCTTTGCGGTGCCCCAGGCCACAGCTGGGAGCTCTTAGGCGCGTTTGCTGGAGTGCGCCTGCTCCGGGAACCCCCGGCGAGGGCTCCTTTCCCGCGGTGACGGTGTGCTCAGAGCGCCCGAGCTCACACAGGCCGGGTGCCGTCCTCAGAACCCCGTGACGCGGTCACAATGCCGCAGCGGAACCCTGGGGCCGGCCATTCTGGGGAGTGCGCAGGCCAGGGTGCGGCCTGTGGGTGCCTCTCCCGTCCCGTCCTACGGAGCTGTCCCTGTGGGGAGGTTGGACCCGGGAACCCTGGCATAGCCGAGCGCCGACCCCTTCGATGGGAGGAGGCGTGCTGGCCGCCCCTTCCACGCGGTGGCCCCTAAAAACCACGCAAGGTGGGCGAGTCCGGGCGGGGGCGGGGCCTCCCTCTGCCTGGGGGTGCGATGCCGCGGAGTGGGACTTGACCTCTCTTTGTCGTCTCTGCTCCTGCACGTGTGTCCTGAGCAGATACAGAGGGAGGTAAGGAGACGCGGCTCTGGAGGGGGGGGGGTGCGGGGATGCCACCGCCGTGCGGCTCTGCCACCCCCGCTCTCAGCCTTACCGGCCCCCTCGCTCGGGTGCCTGCTGCCCACGAAGGGCTCAGCGCCTGCAGCCGAGAAGGGACTAGGCCATTGAACTTGGCCCCCAGACGGCCCCCGGCCTCCCCCTCCTGTCTTCCACGGAGCTGGGCCGAGCCTGCGGTCTCCCCCTCTGCTCGGGAGGCGGCAGAACCAGCGTCACACCTGGGGTCATTTGAGTCCCACGTTCACAACCCCGAAGCAACGCCCAGGCACACGGACAGTTCCTGTGCTGCACACCGAGTGGGAACTGGGCCCACGGCACAACCTGCGAGCGGCCCCGGCCCAGCCCCCGGCTCCCTGCAGTGTGGTGGCCGGGCGGTGCCCCTACCCAGTCACCGGGGACCCTACCTCGCTCTGGGTGATGAGCCCCGGGGGTTTTGTTAGAGATTTAATTCAGGTTCACAGCCAGTGTGACCAGAAGCATGGGAGCTCTGCGTGTCCCCACGGGGTTCGTGTGAGCTCCGTGTGTCCCCATGGGGTCCATGGGAGCTCCGTGTGTCCCCACGGGGTCCGTGGGAGCTCCGTGTGTCCCCACGGGGTCTGTGGGAGCTCCGTGTGTTCCGTGGGGTCTGTGGGAGCTCTGTGTGTCCCCATGGGGTCTGTGTGAGCCCCGCATGTCCTGTGGGGTCTGTGGGAGTTCCATGTATCCTGCGGGGTCTGTATTAGCTCCATATGTCTCCTTGGTGTCCGTGGGAGCTCTGTGTGTCCCGCAGGGTCTGTGAGAGTTCCACATGTCCCATGGGTCCATGGGAGTTGTGTGTGTCCCGCAGGGTCTGTGGGAGCTCCGCGTGTCCCCTGGGGTCTGTGGGAGCTCCATATGTCTCTGTCCCTTGGTGTCCGTGGGAGCTCTGTGTGTCCCGCTGGGTCCGTGGGAGTTCCACGTGTCCCATGGGGACCATGTGAGCTCCGCGTGTCCTGCGGGGTCTGTGGGAGCTCCTTGTGTTCCTTTGGGGTCTGTGGGAGCTCCTTGTGTTCCTGTGGGGTCTGTGGGAGCTCCGTGTGTCCCGCGGTGTCCATGGGAGCTCCGTGTGTCCTGCGGGGTCTGTGGGAGCTCCATGTGTTCCGCGGGGTCTGGGGGAGCTCCGCGTGTCCCCATGGGGTCCGTGGGAGCTCCATGTGTCCTGCGGGGTCTGTGGGAGCTCCGCATGTCCTGCAGGGTCTGTGGGAGCTCCGCGTGTCCCCATGGGGTCCGTGGGAGCTCCGTGTGTCCTGCGGGGTCTGTGGGAGCTCCGCGTGTCCTGCAGGGTCCGTGGGAGCTCCGCGTGTCGCGCAGGCCCTGTGGGACACGAGCTCCGTGTGTCTGTCCCCGCAGTGTGCGACATCCCCCTGTATGACATCTGTGACTACAATGTGTCCAGGGACCGCTGCAAGGAGCTGGGCTGCTGCTTTTACAAAGGCGTCTGCTACGAGAAGGCGGTCCCCGGTGAGCACCGCGCACGGGCGGGCAGAAGCTGGGCGTGGGTGTCACCCCGAGGGCCTGGGCACGTGCCAAGCCGTCCCAGGGCCCGCAGACCTGCCGCGGAGGGGCGCTGCTGGCCCTGGCTGAGCCACCAGGACAGGGCTGGCATGCAGCCAAGGACTCTGCGGACGACTGAGGGACTCGGGCCCCAGGATCCCGAGTGCACCCCAGTCCCTCCAGCCTGGGGGCATCATGGGGTGGGGGAGGGCAGTAGGGCCCGGCAGAGCCTGGCGGCGGGGGCTGGAGCGCAGCTGCCCCTCCGTGTGTGTCCCTGGTGCCCATGGCCCAGGGGCTCCTGTGTCTCCCCAGCCAGGCTGCGGCCCTCACGGACAGGGCCCCCGACCGCTCGTCCTCAGCCTCTCCCGTGCCGGTCAGGCGGCCCCGTGGCTGGGAGCGCTGCCTCGCGCGGGGCTGCTGGCGCTGCCTGGCTGAGCTCTCTGCTGTGACATCCTCCGGGCCGGGCAGCGGGCCCTCGTTTGGGGCCCCCGCTCTGCGCACCTCTCGCTGGGGATGGCGAGGGAGGCCTGGCGCTGGGCGGGTCGTGCGAGGCATGGGTGTTAGTGCTCTCTGCACGTAATTCCATGTTACGGAAACCTCTCAGCAGCTCCGTGAATGGCTGGCTTGGCGCGCACGTCGCGCTGCGGCATGATCTGTGTCATTAAGGAGGTGAACGTGGGGAATTAGCCTGGGGCCTTCCAGGAGTCGCGGGTTCGGGGGCGGGGGTGGCGAGACATGCCTGCCTTCTTCCGTCCTGACCGGGGCTCGTCCCGAGAGCTTGACTTCAGCTTGCTGAGACGGCTCCAACACCCCCACTCGGGAACTTACCCAGACGGTCCTTAAAGAAACAATGCTCTCCTTCCACGGCTGCGCCATGTGGGGTTTGTGAGCCGTGGTTGTAACGCGTGGGCCCCCCCAGACGCCGAGAATCAGAGCTGCCCTAACGATGGGAGTGTGGCAGGCATGCCGACGGTCGAGGGCATTCACTGAGCACGCGTCGGCACTCACACGTGGTCCTGAACGCACACGCTCACCAGCTCCGTGCCGGGGAACGCCTCACCCCAGACCTCAGCGGCTCAAAGGAGCGACCCCGCTTAGCCGGGGGTGGGGGGCAGCTTGCGAGTCTCAGGGCCCTGCAGTCCGGTGTCCCCCCGGAGGCCGCGGCCCCAGGCGCTGGACCGCAGCTTGGTGTGGACACAGGAGGCCGTGGCTTGGCTTGAGTGCCCTGGGGACTCGGCCCCGTCTTCCTCGGGGCAGGAAGTCCAAGGAGCGGCAGGCGGACGCTGCGGGCGTCCTAACCCGGCCGGGGTGGCTTCTGCCCCCACGTGAAGGCTCTGGGACCGGGGGAGGAGGAGTCCGGGAGCCCGGCTGCAGGGCCTTGGGTGGGTGGGGCAGAGCAAGCCCATGGGGCCCTGAGGGACCCAGCGCCAGGTTTGCAGAGAGCGCCTCTCTCCAGGGCGTGCCCCTCCCAGTCCCTGGCCCCTGGGTGACTTGGGAGTGTCAAGTGTTCCCGGAGATGGCCAACCCTGGGGTGGCGGGCACGCGCCTGTCCCCACAGGGCTGCCCTGTTCTCACTTCTGAGCCGGCCTGGTCCTCGGGACCGCGACCCAGTGAGCCCGTCTTTCAGTCTATGTCCAGGTGTTCTCCGCCCTGATCGTCATCATCGCCGGGGCCTTCATCATCACCATCATTTACAGGTGGGTCCTGGGCGGGTCAAGGGCAGGTGTGTGTGTGTGTGTGGGGGGCTCCTCTGCACCCTGGGAGCCCTGCACTCCCTACAGCACTGCTTGCAAAGTCCCAGTGCTGGGACCACTTAGTGCGCATGAAGTCCCAGTGCTGGGACTCCCGGGGTCCCCACGGGCACGGCAGGGCCAGGGACCGTGGCTGCCCTGTCCTGTCCCGCGGTGACTGACGCCAGCACCAAGGAGGACCCACAGCCCACAGGGCGGGGGGAGTTGGGCCCAGCCGAAGCCCTGGTTGTCCCCGGAGCCCAGCCACATTCTGTGCGCAGGGCTGCGTGAGTGTATGTGGCTGGCGCAGGGCCACAGCCCCCACCCCGTGACACGCGTGCCCTCTGGAGAGAGTGACCGACTGTGGCTGCCGCTCAGGGCTGCCTGCTCCCTGCTTTTGTCTTTGGGAGTCGGGAGGCCACAGACAACACTGTTTGGAGTGGACGTAAGAAAGTAAGATGAGAACCACCCCCCCCCCCACCCCATCTTATTTTATTTATTGGAATGGCAGAGTTACAGAGGGGAGGGGAGAGAGAAGTCTTCCATCTGCTGGTTCACTCACCAAGTGGCCGCAACAGCCAGATGGGGGACAGGCTGAAGCCATGCAGGTCTCCCACGTCAGTGGCAGGGGCTCAAGCACGTGGGCCGTCTTCCACTGCTTTCCCAGGCACATTAGTGGGGAGCTGGATCGGAAGTGGAGCAGCCATTAGCGGGGAGCTGGATCGGAAGTGGAGCAGCCGGGACTCAACCTGGCGCCCACAGGGGATGCTGGTGTTGCGGGCGGCAGCTTAGCCCGTCACACCACAGTGCTGGCCCTGAAATGGGAGCTCCTAGGCACAGCATCAACCTAGAAAGATGTGTGCGTGTCCCAGAAGCCATCTCTGGAGAGCCGCCCCCGAGCACGGGGCCCCAGGGTTGTCCGACTGCAGCTTCCCGGGCCGTGATGAAGTCTCTCCGCCCATCAGAGTGGTTCAGGAGAGCAGGAGGGAGAAGAAAGCTTCCGCGGAAGTCACGCTGACGTCCGAGTCCAGCGAGAAGCCCGAGCCGCCCCCCTCCGTCAGCGAAGTGGAGGCCCCGCCCGTGAGCGATGAGCCCTCCAAGAAGAGCGAGGAAGGAGGTATGGAGAGGCCCCGGCCTTCCTCCCTCCGGCCCCCTGACCTGCAGGTGCCCAGCAGCCCCCAGGGACCTCCCGAGCAGAGCCAGGACTGTGGCTTCCGCTTGGGCTCCCTGGGGAGGGCTCTGCTCTCCGGCTGGGGCAGACCTTGTACACGGGACCAGTTGTTCTTGGCGGGGGGTGGTGGTGGTGGTGCAGGGCTGTGCTGCGCTTGGAGCCCCGCCTCCCTGCTCCAGGGCCTTTGGGAGTGACAGAACCCGGGAGAGCGAGCATGAGATAGCCCAGCAGCGTCTGGGAAACCAGGGGTCCAGTGTGGCACTGCCGGGCGACCCCACGGGGACCCGGGTGGCCTGGCCCTAGCCTGTCTCTGTGGGCCCTTCCTGGGGGGTGGCAGTTGGCCTTGTCCAGGGGCCACAGTGTGGGGAGCGACGGTTCTGAGCAGACAACCCACCACGATGGGTTCCCAGAGCCCAAGGTCCTCTCCCAAGGTCACTGCAAACTCCATTTGGGGAAAAATATGTTTTTTCTTCTTTTTTTCCTTTGCTTAGCTACCTTTACGATCTCAGAAGCCGAAGAGACTGAGGAGTGAGGTGCGGGCTGCTGGGAGCCCCCAACCCTGGGACCGCCCGCCGTTAGGGGATGTGAGCGAGTGACTCCCACGAGAAGAAAATAAATGTATTTTGAAATTGCTTCTCACCGCCCGGCTCCTCGGCTGATGTGTCTCTCGGGTGAGCACGGGGTCTCCAGCCTTGCGTGGTGCTCTCAGCACTGCTGTCGACCCTGCGGCTGCTGGCGTGATGGCACCTGCGCCCCCTGCTTCTCTGGGAACGGTTCCACCTGCCCAGCCAGGCTCTCAGCCTCCCGGCACCCAGCCTTGGTGAGCCCTGGCCAGGAGCAGTGGGCAGCGTCACACCCCTCACCCCAGGTCCTCCAGCGCTGTCTCCTGGGGGCCAGCGAGAGCTCCCGTGCGTGTACACCACCTACGGGAGCACCACCGGGGTCACCGGGTCTTATTCCCTCAGAGCTGTGGATTCTCCGGGGGGCGAGGCTCCCGTGCCCACACCTGGAGGCTCCCACACAAGCCAGCAGGGCAGGTGGACCACACGCCCCCCAACAAGGGAAGCCCCTCACTTGTTTTCCAGTTGGAACTCCGAGGGCCGGGGCGGGGTCTGCTCTGGGGGTCTCACAGGTGTCTCGCTGCCCCTCACCTGGCCCTGGGCTGGCCTAGGCGTTGGCGCTGGGTTCATAGGGGCAGGGGCAGCGTCCCAGGCTCCCACTCCTCACAGTCCCCACACAACAACTCCGTCTGTGGCTGTGGCCTCACACACCAAGGGTGGGGCAGGCCTCTGGGGACTTCTGCTCTCGTGGGGTTTGGTGCAAGGCTGTGGGCTGTGACCGCCTCGGAGGTGGGGAGGGGGCACCCTGAGGAGCCTTCGTCTTCACCATCAGCCCCAGCCGGGGAAGAGCACCATCAGCTGGGCCCTTCTGAGACGGGCAGGTGGGGAGCCCTGGACGCAACACTGGAGGCTCCTGGGCCGGCTTGGGGTGCACCTGCTGCCTCCCTGGAGCACAGCTGTGGGGGCTCTCAGCACCTGGCCCTGGAGGCCGGGGGCCCTTGCAGTCCTGGGCTGAGCCCTGCCATTCTGGCTGGCCTTTGGCTCTACCCCAGACACAGATGCCGGAGGGTGGAGGCAGGGACACTGCGGTGAGCTGCCCGGGGTGGGGGCCGGGGGGCAGGCAGGGGCAGAGCTGCGTAGGAGGCTGAGCCAGGGAGGCTCCTGGTGGTGGCTGCTGTGGCACTGGGACCCGGTGGTCACCTTGCAGCCGAGTGACACGGAGCACGTTCAGCTACCTGTGTGGTGCTTGCTGCAGCCCGGGGCAAGCTCCTGGGGTCATCCGTTGAGACCCCATCCCCCATATGCCCTCTGCCCTGAGCTCTGAGGGCTGCCCAGGCCAGTGCCTAGGATGGGTGGGGGCGTGGTGTCCTTCCACTCAGGTGGTCCTGTGCCCATGGTGTTGGACGTGGGGGTGCCCAGGGCTGGGGAGAGCCTGCCGTCCCCCGGAATTGCCTTTGACTGAGCGGGTGCAGGCGTCCAGGTGGGGCACCAGCAGGGACGAGGGACAGCCACGCTGTCGGCTGGGTCCCCAGGACACAGAGCCCAGGCTGGTGTGAATGGAGAGGTGGAGGGAGGCAGGACCACGTGAACAGGTGTCAGGAGTGGAGGGACAAGAGGAGACTGGCAGGACGTGGATCTGAGAGGCCCCACCCAAGGGGAGCCCTGGGCAGTAGTGGCACGGTCCTGGCACCTGCTGCATCAGCCAGTGGCCGGGGCTGCCCAGGGAAGGCCACGGCCTCCATGGGACCCCTGCAGGGGACCCTGGGCACCCACAGCCAGAAGTGTGCAGTGTCCTGTGTCCCTTGAAGCCAAGCGGAAGCTGCTTTCCAAAAGGAAGACTTACCCTGGACGTCGGTGGCCTGGGCGTGGTCACCGGCCGGCCTGGCTCGTTCGTTGCTGGGCCTCAGGCCCCAGGTGGCTCCACTGGCCCTGGAGAGCCCAGCAGGAGCTGGGTGGGCGATGGCAAATGTGTGCCCTGGGGCAGGGCCTTGGGTGACAGAGGCTCTCTGGGGGTCAGGGAAAGCAGCAGGGTGTGGGTAGCCGGGAGATGCCCTCTCCCCAGTGTGACAGGCCTGGAGGGAAACCGAGGCCGGGCGAGAATTTCCTGTCTCTGAGCTGTCTCTGGGTTCAGACTCGGAACGTTGCTCACGCCGGCCACTGCCTGGGTCCCGGGCCCTCGGGCTGGGACTGGGCCCGCCTCAGCAGCACCGGTGGGGCTCCAGCCCACCCAGCAGACGTGGGGCTTCCCCGTCCCTGTGAGGGCAGGTCGGGTCCCACAGTGTCTGTCCCCCTGCTGTGGCTCTGACTTGCTGGGTCAGAGGCTCCTCTCTCTCGGGGCCGAGGTGGCCATCTCTGGGACACAGGGCTCAGAGCTGCCATGCCGAGGGCTGGCTTTGCCCTGGAGCTCAGACAAGCACAGCACCCAGGCTCTGCTGCAGGCCTGGGAGTCTACCGTCCCAGGACGGCAGTCTGGTGGGGGAGGGTTCAGGAGCCCGGCTGAGCGTGCGGGACACAGCCGGCGACCTGTGCGCACACAAGGGCGAGCTGGACGCTGGGGCGGGTCCAGAGCGCTTGAGTCGGTTACAGCCATGCGGACTGCCTCTGCTTCCCCCGTGGCCGTCCTTGGGCGCGGCACTTGCACACCGGGTCTGCTCTGTGGCTGCACACCGGCTGGGACTGCCGAGGTCCCAGCAAGAGAGGAGACGGCGTCTGCAGAACCAGCAGCTTTGCCGCCAGCACCGCTCACGCTGTACGGCGGTGAGACACGGACGCTGGCGACAGTCACTCTGTAGTGTCAAAAGCTCGGTTAGGAAGCATTCTCAAAAAATCGCACAGCGAGGACGTATTGCTGGGACGGCCACAGCGCGAGGGCCCTGGTCTCTGCATGGATCCGAAAGCTGGGGAGCAAACGGCCGGTCACCCCACCAAACGCCTTCTGTGCTCACACGCCACTGAGGGCGCCGGGCCCACCTGGAGCCACGTGCCCTGGAGATGGACCCCAAGGAGGCCCCCACCCTCTCCTGGCCAGGAAGGTGGCGGAGCCTGAGGGCCTGCAGCTGACTCAGCAGGGATGCACCTGTGAAGTGGGCGGAGCCGGGAGGGCGGGGCGAGGGGCGGAGCCTCGGCGGCCTACTTTGGGTGAGGGAGGCAGGGCAGCAGGGGTCTGCTGGGCGGGGACTCCAGGAGAGCCTAGGGCAGCAGCAGCACCTGCCACTCAAATGCACCCCCGCATGGCCGGCCTGCCGGGCCCCTGGGACCCCATTGAGCTTCGGGACCTGCACGGTGTGTGGTGCACCGAGCCCCTCCCCCAGGTGCGTCTTGCGGCGCGTGTTGCACCGTCTGGTGCGCCCTGCTCACCGGGGCCGCTGCCCCAGTGCTGCCGGCTGCATGGACCAAAGCAGGACGCTGTCCTGAGTGTGAGGAGGTGCCAGGAAAACCCGGCAGCTGGCCAGGGATGCGCCGGGGCCGACGGCTTCCCGTCTTCCTTACGGCTGCCTTGCGAAGTGTCTCCCACACTGGGAGCTGGACGTGGCCGCCCCCAGCTGACCTGAGTCAAGGAGCCCTGCTGATCGCACCTGCAATTGTCCTCACCTGGCCAGCCTGGCGCGCTCCAACACCTGTCCTGGGGAAGCAGGTGAGTGACGTGAGCGGCAGGCATCGCCCGTGTACCAGGTGGCTGTGTGGGGGGGTCGCTGGTCTCTGTTGCGGCATCACTGACACACACCGGAGCACGCGCACATGACACCTGGCCGGGAGCTGGTTTGCAGAGCAGTCCTTGGTGAGAGTCTCACCGCAATCCAGCCCAGACACCCACACCTCTCACCCCAGAAGTTCGCCGGGGCCCCGACCCCGGCACCCCCGGCCTGCTCGCCGCCCCGCAGCCAGCCTGCATCCTCCCTGGGTGGGTGGACTGCGACGGGAGCTGCCCTCTCTCTCCGACGTCTCCCGCCAGCAGGTGCGTTCTGGAGCGCACCTTGCCGGCGTGTTGCCCAGTGGCTGCTTCCTCTCTGGGAAGGTCACCATCACCGTGCGCGCGCTCACCTGCTGGCTGACGCGGGGTTATTAACAGCAGGTGAGGCTGGCGTGAGCAGGGTGATGGGCGTGGCCCGGCCTCCCCAGGTGTCAGCACTCAGGACTGGAGTGACTGGCCGCGCGGCAGGTGTGTCCGAACCTCCCTAGCAAACAGCGGCCGGGTTTCCATCTCCTCTCCCCGCGGCAGTGCCCGAGCGGCCTTCCTCCCTGCCAGGACTTGGCGCGGCCGTCTTGGACGCCAGCTCTCCGCAGGCGTGCGTTCGCCACACGCTGTGGCTTTCACTCGCAGGTGAGTGGCCTGCAGCAGGTGACTGGCTGCACCTGTGCCTTTGCGGGCGACGGGCGACCTCAGATCTGTGCCCATCGTTTCAGTGGGTGCTTCCCTAACCGAGCCTTTAGCTTTCTCCTGGTAGAAGTCTTGTTTGTTTCTCCCAGAGAAGCGTTTTGTATATACTTTCTTCTAGAATGTTCTCTGTGTTTGGAGCCCCTTATCGGAGTCTTTCCCAGAGAGGTTCCCAATCTGGATATAATGGGGCCCAGGAGAACCCAAAAGGTTTACAGAAAATTGAACTTGAAGCCCAATTTTGGTGGGGAAATTGGAATCCATGCAGAGGTTTTTCATGATGTTTCATTTTCCACGAGCTTTTGAAGACCTCTTGTACAGCGGTTTTCAGTTTTGTGGACCGCGGGGCTGGCGTCGTGGCACAGAGGGCTAAGCTGTCTCTTGCCGCACGGCAGCCCACATCCGAGCACGGGTTCAAGTCCTGGCTGCCCACATCCGAGCGCGGGCTCAAGTCCTGGCTGCCCACATCCCAGCGCGGGCTCAAGTCCTGGCTGCCCACATCCCAGCGCGGGCTCAAGTCCTGGCTGCCCACATCCCAGCGCGGGCTCAAGTCCTGGCTGCTCACATCTGAGCGTCAGTGGCTATCTGGCTGTTCTGGAACCTTCTTCACCAAGTTGCCTGGTGCCTGGGCTGAGAGTCGGTCAGCCACCCATGGGTCCAGCTCAGACTTCCTGCCTTGTTTCTTGGAGTTTATCCACTCTCTGCAGCCCGCACTCTCCTCGCGGCTTCCTGGGCTTGGCGGGTCCTGGTGATCATTGTTTCAGGGCACCTGTGGCCACTCATTGTTCTTGCGTCACAACGTGAAGTCCAGAACGCACGTGGAGCTGAGATTCCCGTGACGTTTGCAGCGAAGGCTGTGCCTCGCACGCGAGCTGGGGTAAATGGTTGGCTCACTTGGTGAACACCATACGTGCCCCAGTGCCGAGGGCCACGCTGACCGGTCTCAGCCACGTTGTGGATTTCGGCACACGTGTCTTGCACACCTGTTCACCCATAGAGCTTTGTAGTCTTAGTGCTCTTAGAAATTGTGCTTTTTCAAAAGGGATATTTGTTTATTTGGAAGGCAGAGTGATAGGGAGGGAGGGAGGGAAGGAGGAGGGGGGATCTTCTCCCACCTGTTCACTCCTGAGGTGCTGCGGGACCGGGGCTGTCCGGGCCAGAGCCAGGAGCTCCATCTGGGTCTCTCACGGGGCTGGCAGGGACCAAAGCATCCGAGGCATCGCCTGCTGGCTCCCAGGCACGTCAGCGGGGATCTAGATCAGAAGTGGAGCAGCCCGGACTTGAACTGTGACGTGGAATTGTGGGAGCCCTCGCTGGTGGCCTTAACCCACCCACCTCAAAGTTGTACTTCTTTTTTTTTTTTTTTTTTTTGACAGGCAGAGTGGACAGTGAGAGAGAGAGAGAGACAGAGAGAAAGGTCTTCCTTTTGCCGTTGGTTCACCCTCCAATGGCCGCCGCGGAAGGCGCGCTGCTGCCGGTGCACCGCGCTGATCCGAAGGCAGGAGCCAGGTGCTTCTCCTGGTCTCCCATGGGGTGCAGGGCCCAAGCACTTGGGCCATCCTCCACTGCACTCCCTGGCCACAGCAGAGAGCTGGCCTGGAAGAGGGGCAACCGGGACAGGATCGGTGCCCCAACCGGGACTAGAACCCGGTGTGCCGGCGCCGCAAGGCAGAGGATTAGCCTAGTGAGCCGTGGCGCCGGCCAAAGTTGTACTTCTAAAACTTCAGTTTCTGTTGCCAGTTGACAAGGCTACTTCAAACCTTTCATGGGAAATGGAATTGACGGGTGCAAAAATGTCGAGACGCGTGCCTGCTTTGTGAACACTGTGTGTTCGGCACGGACTCACGGAGGACCCAGCGTGTAGAAATACACTCGGCTTTGTGTGCTGGTCTCGAACTCGTGACCTTGTTCAACTTCTTCCGCGGTAGAGTCTCTGGGTCTTCTGCAGAGGTGGCCATCTGGGGCGGACAGTGGGCAGCACCCTGATTTCCGCACCCCCCTGAGCTGACTCGTGGGCCGGGGCGGCTGCCTGTGCCGTGCACCTGCTCTGGGGGCGTGCGTCCCAGGGCGGGGCGGTTTCTCCCTCTTCCAGTTTGCCGAGTGTTCGCATCCGAAATGAACGTTGGGATTCAGTCGCTTTCCCCGTCTTGGTGGAGGTGACTCTGCGGCTGTGTGTTCAGTTTGCTGGTCGGGTGGACGCACACTGATCTTCAAACACAGCCAACCTTGAGTTTCTCTGGGAGAAGTCGACCGTGGGCCGCTTGAGTCTCCCTCATGGCCTGGAGAGGCCTCGGCCTTCTCCATCCCTCCCTGTTCGAGTCCTTCCCGTGGCCCTGTGCCCCTCCCACTCTGGCCCAGCCAGGGCCTCTGCACCTCCTCCCCTGCTTGGGAAATGCTGCCCCAGACGCCCTTGTGGCTGCGTCCCAGCCTCGTGCTCCCGACGCCGCCCGCCCTGGCCTGCTCCTCCTCCCCACTCACTTGCCCGTTTGCATGCCCGACAGCTCGTGCATTCACGTGGCTCCGCTCCCGCTCTGTCCCTCCAGGCACCAGCCCCGCCGTGAAGGTGTCGACTGTGCCCGCCGCCCACGGGTGGTTCACTTTGGCAAGGAGGAGGATCCTGGGTCATGTATGGACTCGACCCGTGGGCCCAGCTCCCTCCTGCGGGTGGGCGGACACCCCGGCCATGCCCAGGACTCCTGGCTGCCCCTCCACGGGCCACTCTGGGTGACGTTGTGCCCCACGCCCTGGCCCATGGCTGCGTTTATACGCAACACGCGTGTGCATGGGCAAACTGTTGTACTCTCCAGCTCTGGTCATGGATTAGAGAAACGCTTCTGTGCAGTGCGTCGTGGTCGTCCTTAGGCAAAGAGTGGCATCGATCTCTAAGCGGGGCTGCTGCCCCTCAGCTTGGGCGCGGAGATGGGGCTGAAAGCCTTGGTGACCCAGATAAAAGGGCGCAGCGGCGGGCCCAGCATCAGAACGCGGAGGGCAGAGGAAGGACTCGGTCAACGTGCAGACAGAGAGAATCCGCCTGAACCGGAACCAAGTAATACCTAAAGTCTCAGGGCTGGCGCTGTGGCGTAGCGGGTAAGGCCTCCACCTGCCATCCGGCATCCCTTATGGGCACCGGTTCGAGTGCCGGCTGCTCCACTTCCCATCCACGTCCTTGCTTATGTTCCCGGCACGGCCGCGTGGACACAGGCTGGGGCCGAGTTCTGGTTTTCATGGCTGCCCCCTCCCAAGTCCTTTAGTTGTTTTCCATCAACAGTGGGAGCTTCAGCAGGACGCTGGACTGCCCGCGGTAACTCCGGCGCCTTCATCACCCTGCGTCTTGTCTCGTGTGTTTCCGTTCACTCTGATCCGATTCTGCAGGGGGAAGGCTCTGCACACTTGCCACCACTGTACCCATGACTTCTGAGCCGTCTGCATACTGATGGGGCTGATAAAGGTAAAAGATTGTAGAAGACCCAGATGGGCGGCCGGGCACCTCCCGGGCAGGCCCTTTTGCCCCGTGGCTTTTTTCTTCCAGGGCCGCTAGACTGTATCTTCACTCCTAGGGAGAGGGAGATCTGGGCTCTAGTTCTTGTTACTCTCTCCTTCGCACCTTGTAACCACGGACACGCGTGTCCTCGCCTGCTCGTGTGAGGTGCTGAGCTCCGCCCTGGCACCGAGCGCGGCCGTCTCGCCTGTCCTGGGTGCTGAGCTGGGTTCCACCCTGACCTGCACACAGGTCGGCCCCGGTCAACTTCGTTCCTGTTTTCTGAGATTCGTTTATTGGAAAGAGTTACACACACAGAGAGAGAGAGACAGATCTTCCAACCACTGGTTCACTCTCCACATGGCTGCAGTGGCCAGAGCTGGGCCACACCAAAACCAGGAGCCAGGATCTTCATCCGGGTCTCTCATGCATGGCAGGTGCCCAAGGACTTGGGCCATCTTCTGCCGCTTCCCTAGGCTCATTGGCAGGACCATAGGTGGAGCTGCCGGGATTCAAACCGGCAACCATATGGGACGCCAGCATTGCAGACTGTGGCTTAACCGCTGCACCACGACGCCAGCCGCCCGCCTAAGGGGGTAGATGTTTCAGTTTCCAGAATCATTCTCAAGTATCCAGAATAAGTGGACCTCTCAGGCAAACACTGCATGCAGAAAACTGCTCTAGGTATTTCTCTAACCAAGCTTTCACCTTGCACACTAAGAGCTGCAAAGTGCGGGAAAAGCACGTTTGTTCATCCCCCAAAGTTGGGTGTGAGATCCCACTGGGTAAGAGGAGCTGCAGCGTCGCGCCGTGGGGGCGGACGCTCGGGACACCCCTCTGCTGGGTGGACACGGAGCTAATGAGGGAAGCCTGCAGCCTCCCTGGCAGTGGGCGGGGCTGAGTGGGAGGCTGGGGCGCCCAGCGCCCGGCGGACAGACTGGGCACCTGGGCGGGATGGCCGTGGCCGAGAGGCTCCGTGCACAGCACGGCTGCCCGCAGCCGGACTCCCCGGTGAGCTCTGCCAGGCTTTGGCAGAGGGAAGTGGCTGGGTGTTTCCATGGCAGCGCCATGGCTCCCACACCGGGCTTCACCGGGCTCCACTGGGTCTCCCCTGGGGCCGGCAGCTGCAGTGTTGGAAGTGTCAAGCAGTGGCTCGTGTCCCACGTGGGGGCCCGAAGCCACCAGGGACTATAACCTCGGGAAGAATGGAGGCTGTGGAGGGGGCGGGGCTTGGGCAGTACTACCCGGGGACGGCGTGCGGGTGGCTCGACCCCGAGTGGGAGGTCAGCTCGGTCACCCTGGTGTGCCCCTCTGGAACGGGAACCCCAGCGACTGGTGGGTCAGGACTGGACAGCAGCGCTGGCCACTGGCCGGGGGAGAGCCTCGGCAAAATGGCGAGAGTGGGGACACAGCAGCATGAGGCGCTCGGTGGGAGAGGGCTTCCCCCCTTCAGACGTTTCCCTCATGTTAAAGCACTGGATTTTCTGATCAGTTTGAATGATTCCTAGGCTACACTGATGTGAACAAGTTTATATTCAGTTGGCAGTGGGGGAGGTGGAGTGAGTGAGACAGGTGGTGATGGACAGGCCCAAGTTCAGGTGAAAAGCGTGCCTTTTGGAACTCATATCCTGGGGAAGAAGACGGAAACCAGAGATTCTCGAGTCCGACCGGAGCGGCTGTGGGAGGCGTGGGTGAGACAGTGCTGGCTTGGGCACAGCCAGCAGGCGACACCCACGTCCGGCAGGGCCCCCACTGCTGTCCTGGGAGGCTGCCCTGGGATATGGCCCCCGAGCACCCCAGATGCCCTGAGAGCTGATTCCCCACCTCCGGTGAGGTCTCGCGGCCCAGGGAAGCGGCTTCCTGTGACTGGGAGTGGCCCCAGCGATCCTGGCTCACGACCTGACGCTCCGTCCATGACCCATGGACCCCGAGGATTCCTCCTGGAGCCTTTGTTGCGCGCTCGCACACGCACACACACACGGACCACCATCTCTGCCTCTCTCTGGGGTCCCCTGTGGGGAGAGAGGCCGCGTGTCCTGTGGGGGGGGGTCACAGGGGAGGGGCCGTGGCCCCTGCGGGGAGAGTGGCCGCGTGTCCTGTGCGGGTCACAGGGGAGGGGCCGCATGTCCTGTGCGGGTCACAGGGGAGGGGCCGCATGTCCTGTGCTGGTCACAGGGGAGGGGCCGCATGTCCTGTGCGGGTCACAGGGGAGGGCCTGCGTCCCATCTCTGCCTCTCTCTGGGGTCCCCTGTGGGGAGAGTGGCCGCGTGTCCTGTGGGGGGGGGGGTCACAGGGGAGGGGCCGTGGCCCCTGCGGGGAGAGTGGCCGTGTGTCCTGTGGGGGGGTCACAGGGGAGGGCCTGCGTCCCATCTCTGCCTCTCTCAGGTTCAATGCCTCTCGGCAGCTCCATCGCTGCCTCTCTCTGGGGTCCGATGCCTCACGGCAGCTCCATTGCTGCCCCTGACTCGGCACTGGGGGTGTGGGACTTGACAGTGCACAAACATCCTGGGTACACTCCCCGTCCACGCCGTCCGTGGCTCATGTGTCCAGGCCTCTGTGGACGCAGGCTTTGCCGTGGGGTGCCGCGGGCTGTGTGATCAGTTAAGGCGCTGTCGACTCCGATGCTCACATCCCCTGCGTCTGGGTGGAGGCGGGCCCTGCAGCACCTGTGTCCGCGGGCAGGAAGTTGCCATTCCTGGAGAGCTCACCGCTTTCTGACCAACGCCACCATCTGGGGTTGTGGCCCCACCCACCCCTGCCCGGGAGGAGCCCGGCTCCTGGTGCTGGGGCCTCCTTTATTCCCAAGCTGGAGACCCCAGCTCTGGCCAGGAGGCCGTGAGAGGACGGGTGGCTCCTCCCTCGCTCCCCGGGAGAGGCGGCCGCCTTTGTCCTGGGCGCTCCGGCCTCCCCCGGCCCGGCGGCCCTGGCTGCTCCCCAGGCCCCTTTCTTTCTGGTTGATTTTCTGTGAAGACTCCGCTTATCTACGAGGCTTCAAATTAATCCCCAAATGTTGCTTTATCAAAACCTTTGTTGGAGCGGCTCCGCTGATTACAGACGCACCTCGCTTCTCCCCGGCCTGTTAAAGGGCCGATCACCATGACAACCGCATTACAGAAAATTGCTGTCTCCTTAACATACCCTTCAGAAAAAGGGCATTGGCACTCACATTTTCCCAGCCACGGCAGCCGCGTAAGCCGAGCTGGGAACCGGGTCACCACGCACCGCTCTGCCCGTGATGCCGTCAGGTGATTCTAGAAAACTCTGCCGGGATGAGATGCTGGGAGCAGGACCAGGTGGGGGCTGCAGCCCGCGTGCACCTGTGCTTGTCAATCAGGGAACAGACCCGGCTTCGGCTCCCTAGGCTGTGGGTCCCACGCTATCCTTGGTCCCAGTGTGCGTGGACACTGGTGCTGGGGACCCTGGGGCTGCCCTAGAGCTGCCTGTGGCCAGGCGGGGGCAGTGTGGGGCAGGCTGCTGCTGTTTGCCCTGTGCCCTGGGGTGGGGTTTTGTCTGTGGCGACTGCTCCACTCCTTCTCCCCTTGTTCTCCTGGGGATGGTGGCTGCCCCTGTCCGCCCACGTGGACACAGAAGTTGCCCCTTGCGACCCCTGCTGCTTCTGTTGGGTGGGAAGTTACCAATTAGCCTGTGTGGGGGAGGGGGTCTGGGGATAACGCAGCCCCTGTGGAGAGGAGGGCAGCCTCCCCCGGTGGGGCAGCAGAGTCCCGCCCACCCCCGGGAGCTGCACAGGTGGCCCCAGCCTGCCCCCGGGGGAGGCGCCTGGCTGAGGGGGCTGCCCAGCCCAGTGACACTGGACAATAAGTCCCAGGGGGACGTCCACCTCTTCCCACCCAGCAAGGCCTTTGTCCAGGAGGAGAGGGTGGAGGTGGGGGGTGCAGCGGGGGCGGGGAGACCTGGACCCTGTTCCCGTAGCTGCCCGGGTCTGAGTGAGGACCGCGCTCACTCTGTCCTGTGACACCTTCCCAGCCCGCCAGGTGCACTGTCCCCACCACGGACCCTTGCTGGCCCCGGTCTGGACAGCCAGGCACCGTCTGTGGGATTCTGTCTGGACAGGTGCCCACCCGATCTGACGGATGACGCCCACTGAAGCTGGCTGCCTTGCTGCCCGGCTCTGCCTGCCGCCTCTCTTCCCCCCAGCTCCACTAGCACTTCTGTGAGAATGACCCCTCTCGGGGCCTCAGGAAGCTAGGTGTGACAGACGGACAGTGGCATGGCCCTCCTGCTCCCCCAGGTGCCTCCCTGGGGTCCACGTCCTAAACCACCTTCGCCGACGGCAACTCAGCTCTCCGCCCGTGGCTCGCTCTCCAGCACCGGTTCCATGCCAGCCACTCTCAGAAGTGCGACACCTTCTCAGCCCAACGGGAGGGCTGGTGGTCAGCCCTGGGGGGACGCAGAGGCACTAAGAGGTTACGTGGGGACCCCCAAATGCAGCAAGGCACAGGTGTGGGGTTTGAAGCCAGGTGCTCTGGCTCCTGTGTTCTGAATTGGTCTGATGGGCGTATTGCGTGTGGATCGCATTCCCTGTGTGCTCAGTCTCTCTCCCTCTCTGTCTCCCTCCCTCTCTCTCTGTCCTCTCCCTCCCTCTCGCTCCTTCTGTCTGTCTGTCTCCTCTCCCTCTCCTCCTCCCTCCCTCCCTCCCTCTGTCACTCACTCACTCACAGGTCTTGGATCAGCTGCAGGGCTTCGGCACGCGCCTCCCGGGAGCGATGTAACCACAGCAGCACTCAGCTCCCCGACAGCCGTGCTGCCGCCCCACACGCAGTGTACGCCCCTATGCAGGCACCCCGCTGTCCCGTGTCCCTCATGTCATAGTCTCAATCTTGAAATGCCTGGGGAGCACGCGTCACTCTGGTCTACAGCGTCACTGTCGTGTGTGTCGTCCGGAAGAGCACCTGCCACCTCATTGCCTGGGACCACCCCCCGCCCCCCTGCCCCCGCCCTGGGGTCTGGGCCAGCAGGCGATGTACTGGGGCCACAATCCCGACTGGGCAGTGGCTTCCTCGGCGAGGGTCCGGGCCCAGCGCCCCCCGGCACCCGGGCGATGGCCAGTCCTTCCTTCCTGCATGGCCAACCTGTGGTCAACCCTCGGTCAGGACGGCGGCCAGGGGTCCCCAGCCCAGTGCCACTTCCCTGGAGGTTGGCGAGGACCTGTGGGACGGAAACGTTGCCGCTGTGTGGACTTCCTGCTCCCCAGGGGGTGCGAGAGCCCAGTGACACTGGGGAACACTGCTCTTCCTGTCGGTCCACGCGTGCTGCGAGCTGGCTCCCTCCTCTCGCCTCTCCGTAACACGCTCCCTCCAGACGTGAGAATTCCCAAGCGCACGTCCTCCATCCCCTCCTCGTCCCGTCCAGTGATCTGATCGGCTCTCTCCCGGCTTGGCCGGCAGCCGTGTCCTGGGCAGCTTCTGGCTTCTCTCTGCCCTCACATAAAACACGGCTCGGGCTCATGTGCTTCCTGAGGCCCGGGGTGAGCACATGTCCCGCAGAGCCCTGGTTCCCGGAGCAGCGCCTGGCGGGTGGGAGGGTGCAGGGTCGCCTCTGGCCCTCTGAGTGGACAGAGCGAGACGTGACATGCTTTTCCTAACCCCAGCCCGACACCACACTGGCATTTCCGCGGAGGTATTTCCCATCCGCACGGAGAGAATTTGGTTTCTCACAATCTTTGTCCGGTCTCGGTCTCCTCGAGGATTTTTCACGACGACAGCTGCACGGATCCACCTCTGCCAACGACCGCCTCTCAGGGAGATGCCGAGGGTTGTGGGCAGCGCTTGTCCTTGGCACGTTCCACACGGAGCGGCCCACCGAGAGGCCGGCCGGGGAGTCTCTGCTCTAATTCCCCTTTTTGTGTGGCTGTGTCATCAGGCCGAGGAGACGTGACGGTCACTTTGTTGTGGGCTGCGCTTTCGTCATCGTCACCGCCTCGTCCCGAACGTGTGAAGCTCTGTGTGAGGAAGGGTATCGTCAGAGCGGGGCGCCCATCGACACCCCTGCTTCCCACCCACCTGTGTGATAACAATAGTGTGTGTGTGTGTGTGTGGGGGGGTCGTCCCTGTGAGCAGCGTGCTGCAGCAGGTGTTTAACCCAGTGCTGGAGGCTCTGGCCCAGGTGCCGGGGGAGGCCCGTGGCCCGGGTCGGCTCCAGCTCCCTGGTAACGCAGTCCCTGGGAGTTCTCAGTGGTGGCTCTGCCACTCATGGGGGAGACGCGGATCGAGTTTCCAGTTGTGGTAGGCACTTGGAGAGTGAACCAGAGAATGAGTGCTCTCTCTGCTGATCAAATTGAAAAAATGATCAAGCTACACAGATTTTTTTTCCTTTAACTTTCTTGCATCCACAAAAGGTAATGTACTGGGTGGACCAGCGCCCGTATGGGATGTCGGCGCTGCAGGCGGCAGCTCTACCTGCTACACAGCACAGTGCTGGCCCCACTTAATCTCGTTTTATAGACCGATCTTTTAGATCTATTTATTTATTTGAAAGGTGGCATTACAGAGAGAGGGGAAGATGGAGAGAGTGATTTTTCATTTGCTTGTGCACTCCTCAAATGGTTGCAATGGTCAGGGCTTTGCTGGCCGAAGCCAGGAGCCAGGAGCTTCCTCTGGGTCTCCCATGGGTGCAGGGGCCCAAGCACTTGAGCCATCCTCTGTTGCCTTCCCTACATCAGCAGGGAGCTGGGTTGGAAGTGGAGCAGCCGGGACAAGAACTGGTGCCCGTATGGGGTGCCGGCGCTGCAGGTGGCTGCTCTACCCGGTGTGCACAATGCAGGCCCTGTTGGATATCTGATCTACTTGTTGCTCTCCTTGTAAGAGTATTTATCATGAGAGTGCTTCAGAAAGTTCTGGAAAAATGGAGTCAAAAGATATTCATTTTGGTGCAAACCCGTTTGAGATCCAGGCGTAGATTTGTTCCGCGAGCTTGTGGCCGATGCCTCCCGTGTTGGGGGGAGCCTGGGCTCTGAGCCGAGCCGTGTGTGCTTTCTACCAGTGTGTGTCTTGTTGCTGGGCTCTGTGTATGCTGCCTCTCAGGAGTTAAGAGCGTTACAGTCAAACCGATTTTTGCTTTTGTTGCCGGCGAATGACAAGTCGTGGAGAGGTTCTGCAAAGCCCAAACATGCAGGTCGTAAAAGGACGCAGCGCCGTGTTTCTTCCGGAACTTTCGCCCCGGATCAGCCGTGTGCTTGGCGTCCGTGCTGGTGCACGGTGTGAGGGCTGGGTCTGTTTCCACCTTTCCGAGCTGGCCGTCCAAGGACCACAATGTTCTCTCCCATCTGAGAGCTACCTCTCCCAGCAGTCTGAGACGACACCTTTGTCATATCCTGTCTTGTCTCGTGGCTTTTGAGTCTGTCGCACTCCTCGGGGCGTTTATTTGCCAATGTGATGGTTTTCACTCTCGCAGCCTCTTAGTGTTGTAGGGTGTGGTGCCCCCCTCCTGGCCCCCTTTCTGGGCTTGTCCAGTGGTTGAGGCACGGTTGGTTTCTTCACTTAAACTTTAGGGTCGGCTTCAGAGTCCACATGAGCCTCAGGGAGAGCTGTTTCAGTCCTATCGTCACCTCTGGGTGACGTCGAGTTGCCCTCCAAGGAGAGATGCCTCCCCTCCGCCCCAGTCCTTCCCTGGTCCGAAGTCGTCTGCATATTTCTAAGCTGAGGGCCAAGGACTCCATTATTTCTTTTGTTTCCTTCGTCATTGTGAGTTTCTCTCCCCCCATCGTCAGACCACACCCAATATGGATTTCTATGGCTTATTTGACATTCTGCTAATTTTTGAATTGTTTTTGTCATTTTTATTGAATCTCTTGGGTTTTCCAGGAATATTATTTCCTTGTTTTAAATAAAATGCGATTTTTTTTCCAGATTTTTATCCCTTTCGTGCTTTTCCCTCATCTGATTGCGTTCATCGTATTCACCATCCGGCGCTAAATAATTGTGAGGGCGGTACACGTCCTTGGTTTGTCTCTGGCCCCTGTTGGTTCCCTACCCAGAGACACGGCAGCTTAAAGGCGATTTCATACATACCCATGTATGTGTGCACAGACACATGTGGCCGCACACACATGTACGTATGTACAGACGTGTAAATGTGTGCATCTTTCTTACAATGGAGAAAATTACAGAATCGTTTCCATGCGCCTACTATTAGTACAAGAAATTATATTTTCCAGCCACCTCCCAGCCTCACGTTCCTGGACTAAGTTCTCCCTGGACACGAGGCACTATTTTTTAGTGTATTTTTGGATTGTTTGTGAATATTTTACTCGGGATTTTTTACATGGATAACGGTAAGAAATACAAATCCACAGTTTTCTTTTTTTACTACACTGCATGTCCGTAGCATTCTTGTGGCCATTTTGAAATTTTCAACAGACTGTTGTCAACCAGGGAAACCACAGAACCCCAGGAGTCACACACCCAGCACCCCTGTCCCCACCCCTCCCCCCACCGCCCAGCCCCTGCTGCTGCTGGGCGACGCTGTCCTGAGAGAGACGTTCTCTGGCTCGTCAGTGAGATCACGTGTGTCCGTCTGTGTGGCTCCCTGCTCACTGCGGCGTCCCCTGGATCCAGTCCTGCAGGCGCACGTGGTGGGGCTTCCTCTCCTTTACGCCTGAATAACACCCGGTGCACCTGTGCCCCACTTCCTCTCTCAGCATCCGTCTGGTTCCTCCATTGGGTTTGAGCAGGTAATTCATTATTCACATAATTATTTAAAGCCAGAGTTTCCCTGATCGGTGTCTGAGTTCGGTCCTGTGAATTCTGGGCTGCCTTAGATTGTGGTCTTATTGGACCCTAGTTACAAGTATTTGCTGTTTTCCTTTTAGCTGTTTTCTTCTTTGAGCTCCAGTTATACGCGTGTTGGATCCTCCTCCTCCGTCTTCTCCATCCTTTGTTTCTCTTTGCTTTAACAATCTTTCTCCTCTTTTTTTTTTTTTTTAAAGATTAATGTATTTTATTTGAAAGGCAAAGTTAATGAAAGAGACAGAGGGAGAGATCTTCCACCTGCTGGTTCACTCCCCAAATGGCCAGCTGGAGCTGGGCCCCACTGAAGCCAGGAGCCAGGAGCTTCCTCCAGGTCTCCCATATGGGTGCAGGGGCTCAAGTATTTGGGCCACCCCCCACTGCTCTCCCAGGCACAATGGCAGGGAGCTGGATCGGACACGGAGCAGCCAAGACTCAAACGGGCACCCGTATGGGATGCTGGCACTGTAGGCAGCGGCTTGACCTGCTGTACCACAGCGCCGGCCCCTCTCTCTATACCCATCCTCTTGCATTTGTATTCCTATCCCCAGAGTCCCTTCACATACACTGGTTGCACACGTATTTCCAGGGCACCCTGTGGTTTATTTATTCATTTTATTTTAGAAACAGACGGAGGAGAGACAGAACGTGAACACTTACGTCTACTGGTTTATTCCCCAGATGTCTGAACAGCCGGGGTGGGGCCGGGACAACACTGGGTGTGGGGACTCCATCCAGGCCTCCTGCGTGGGTGGCAGAATCTTCACCCTGCCTGCTGCCGGGGTTTGCGTTACAGGAAGCTGCAGTCCCGGGCAGAGCCCTGTGCTGGGCCTGGGCTCACCGATGCGGCTCCCGGCATGCTGACCACCAGGTCTAACCACCAGGCTGCACGTGCTCACCCACAGTTTAATCTGTGTTGATTTCGCCTCAGTGTCCAAGTGCAGTCAACTGTCATTTCATGCATTTTAGTATTAAAATATCTTTTATTGTTTTGAGCTTTTAAAATTATTTTTCTTGGAAGGCGGAGAATTAGAGATCCTCCATCTGCTGGTTCCAAGTGCCCCCAACAGCGGGGGCTGGGCCGGGCTGGGCTGCAGCCTGGAGCGGGGAGCCCTGGCACAGGTCAGGGACCCCAGCACTGCGCTGTCACCGCTGTGGCCGTCACCGTGGCTCTCAGGGTGGGTGTCAGCAGGGAGCTGGGTAGGATGCAGACCCGGGCCGCAGACCAGGCGCTCCGACGAGGGAAGCAGGCATCCAGGAGGCACCTCAGCCACTGCACCAGATGCTTCCCAGTTCTTGGATTTTTTATGCAAAATGTTCTTTTTATTTTTTTTTAAGATTTATTTATTTGAAAGGCAGTCAGGCTGGCGCCGCAGCTCACTAGGCTAATCCTCCACCTGCAGCACCAGTACTCCGAGTTCTAGTCCCAGTTGGGGCGCCGGATTCTGTCCCGGTTGCCCCTCTTCCAGGCCAGCTCTCTGCTATGGCCCGGGAAGGCAGTGGAGGATGGCCCAAGTGCATGGGCCCTGTACCCCATGGGAGACCAGGAGAAGCACCTGGCTCCGGGCTTCGGATTGGCACAGCGCTGGCCGTAGCGGCCATTTGGGGGTGAACCAACGGAAGGAAGACCTTTCTCTCTGTCTTTCTCTCTCACTGTCCACTCTGCCTGTCAAAAAAAAAAAAAAAAGGAAGTGGAGCAGCCGGGACTAGAACTGGTGCTCATATGGGATGCTGGTACTGCAGGCAGCGGCTTTTACCCGCTAGGCCACAGCGCCTGGCCCTGGAATTACTCTTTTTTAAAATTTATTTTATTTTGCTTATTTGAGAGAGAGAATGAGAAAGGACCTCCCACCTGCTGGTTCACTTCTTCACGCCCATAACAGCTGGCACTGGGCCACGTGGGAGCCAGGGGCCAGCAACCCAATGTGAGTCTCCCCGTGGGTGACGGGGACCCCACCACTGAGCAGGGTCTTCCCAGCGGGAAGCAGAACCAGGGTTTGAACCCGGCCCTGAGCTGTGGCAGGCTGCTGCGGGGCATGCGTGTCCCGTGTTCCAAGCCTACCCGTGTTTCTGCAGTCAAAGGTGAGGGCTGGAGTCGGGCGCCCCGATCTCTCTCCCGTGTTTCCGTCTTGTTCCCCTCGGCTGTGTCTTTCACGTTGTCTGTGGAGGATGCTCACTGTGAGAGGTTGTCATTTGTCCTTACAAAAATGCTTCCACTGGGTGGGGGTGGAGCCACCACCTGCCACCCGGCATCCCATGTGGACGTCGGTTCGAATCCCGGCTGCTCCACTTCCGATCCAGCTCTCTGCAGTGGCCTGGGAAAGCAGAGGAAGATGGCCCAAGTCCTTGGGCTCCTGCACCCACATGGGAGACCCGGAGGAAGCTCCTGGCTTCAGCCAACCAGCAAATGGAAGATCCCTCTCCCTCTGTACATCTAATTTTCAAAATAAATAAAACTTTTTAAAAATACGTTCTTGGTACGTGGAAAATCTGGACCTAAATGCAGATGTGAGTGAATAGTTCTCGAGTGTGTGAGCGTGTACACCTGTGTGCACACGTGTGTGCATGCTGGCGGCGGAGCGGGAAGCAGTGCCGTGGGACTGTGCGGAGGGCACGGGGGCAGGAGCCCGGGCAGCCGAGTCTGGAAGATGCCCGTGGCGGGGACGCTGCTTGGCTGTGGTGCGTGCCCATGGCCGACTGCGAGTCCCACCCCAGCCTCGTGGATGCGCCCTTGAGTGCGGGAGGCGGGAACACCACTGGCACCCGAGGCGGCTGGGGCCGAGCCTGCGCGGCTCCCGCACAATGGCGGTGCTGGGTGCTTGTATATGAGGTGGCCTTATTAAAGTGACAAGGCAATTTCATTCCTTTGTGCGCGATGATTCTACCTCATTGATTTACAATGGGAAGGATATAATTTTGCTAGTGTTGGCAAAAAGCTCAAATGTCAGCCTTTTCAGATTGCCACACTCGCCTTGTTCGGGATGAATAATGAATAAGTCACCTTTGTCTACAGTTAAATATTCCTGAATAAATACAAAGAGCCTAAAAGACATAAGTGATTGCCTGATTTATATTTAAACTAAAGATCAACATTGTGATAAATGGCTGGGTCCTGGTGGTGATGTGATCCGTGCGGAGCGGCCCAGGTGTGAGGTTGCCGGGTGTACACGTCCACTCACCTGGGAGCCCCGTCCAGGCCCTGCGGGGAGGGCAGCTGGGGTGCAGGGGGAGCCGCCAGCGTCCTGGGCGGTCCCTGCCGGAGTGGGCGGGGGCTGGGACCTCAGAGCTCCTCTGTGGAGGGAGGGGCCCTTAGTGGGCCTGGCGGGGGGCGGTGGGCCCCGGTGGTCTTGTGCCTGCCCTGGGGAAGGGGAGGGTCTCGGGGACAGGGGAGAATGGGACGGCCAACCATCGTGCAGGTTCGTGGATTCTGTGTGGTGAAGGCAGGGTGGGGGCGGGGCGCCCTGACCCGGGACCACCGTGGTGGGCACCTCACCCCCGGGGCCAGCCAGGCCACGCTGCTCTTGTGGGAAGTGCGTGTGTTTATGCACCTGTGTGTTAAGGCTCTCCCGGGAACACGAGCCAGCGGCACGTATGTGTGCACAGACATACGTGGGCCCTGTAGGATTCTGCCCACGTGGCTGTGGGGCTGACGGGGCGGCCAGGGGCACAGCTCCCTCGCCCGGGGGTCTCAGGCTCTCTCTGCTGGCTGGACGGGGCCCCGTGTGATGGACGGTCTGCCCCTGATCCGAGGTCGGCTGACTGGCGGGCAGTTCCTCTCTCGCACACCATAGCGGAGTCTGGACAGAGGTCGGAGCGTGCCCTGGGCCCCGAGGCCCAGCCATGGTGACACAGAGGGCGCCCTCCCAGGCCTGTGTGTGCACAGACCACGCGCTTCAGAGCACTGGCAGTGCTTCTCCTGGGTGATTCTTCTGTTGGGCATCTCTGTGTTGTTTGGTAACGAATGCTAATGAATGAGGAATAATAATAATATTAGCAATCATCAAAGGCACTTTTTTAACACCCACAGCCCACATCCTGCCAGCTCTGGGTCCTCCTATGATGGCAATCAGGGAGGTGGAGGGGGCTGAGGTGTGGTCAGGGAGGTGGAGGGGGCTGAGGGTGTGGTCAAGGAGGTGGAGGGAGCTGAGGGCGTGGTCAGGGAGGGGCCAGGGCTGAGGGCGTGGTCAGGAGCTGTAGGGGCCGAGGGTGTGGTCAGGGAGGGGCCGGGGCTGAGGGTGTGGTCAGGGAGGGGCCGGGACTGAGGGTGTGGTCAGGGAGGTGGAGGGGGCTGAGGGTGTGGTCAGGGAGGGGCTGGGGCTGAGGGTGTGGTCAGGGAGGGGCCTGGGCTGAGGGTGTGGTCAGGGAGGGGCCTGGGCTGAGGGTGTGGTCAGGGAGGTGGAGGGGGCTGAGGGTGTGGTCAGGGAGGTGGAGGGGGCTGAGGGTGTGGTCAGGGAGGGGCCAGGGCTGAGGGTGTGGTCAGGGAGGGGCCGGGGCTGAGGGTGTGGTCAGGAGCTGTTGTGGCTGAGGGTGTGGTCAGGAGGTGGAGGGGGCTGAGGGTGCAGTCTGGGAGGGGCTGGGGCTGAGGGTGAGGTCAGGGAGGTGGAGGGGGCTGAGGGTGTGGTCAGGGAGGGGCCGGGACTGCGGGTGTGGTCAGGGAGGGGCCATGGCTGAGGGTGTGGTCAGGGAGGGGCTGGGTCTGAGGGTGTGGTCAGGGAGGGGCTGGGGCTGAGGGTGTGGTCAGGGAGGGGCCTGGGCTGAGGTGTGGTCAGGGAAGTGGAGGGGGCTGAGGGCGTGGTCAGGGAGGTGGAGGGGGCTGAGGGTGTTGTCAGGGAGGGGCCGGGGCTGAGGGCGTGGTCAGGAGTTGTAGGGGCTGAGGGTGTGGTCAGGGAGGTGGAGGGGGCTGAGGGTGCGGTCAGGGAGGGGCTGGGGCTGAGGGTGTGGTCAGGGAGGTGGAGGGGGCTGAGGGTGTGGTCAGGGAGGGGCCGGGACTGAGGGCGTGGTCAGGAGCTGTAGGTGCTGAGGGTGTTGTCAGGGAGGGGCCGGGGGCTGAGGATGTGGTCAGGGAGGTGGAGGGGCTGAGGGTGTGGTCAGGAGGTGGAGGGGGCTGAGGGTGTGGTCAGGGAGGTACAGGGGGCTGAGGGTGTGGTCAGGGAGGGGCCGGGGGCTGAGGGTGTGGTCAGGGAGGTGCAAGGGGCTGAGGGTGTGGTCAGGGATGGGCCTGGGCTGAGGGTGTGGTCAGGGAGGTGCAGGGGGCTGAGGGTGTGGTCAGGGAGGGGCCGGGCTAGGGTGTGGTCAGGGACTCTGGGGGCACTGATGTGGGTATCTTCCTATTGTCTGCTCTCTGTGGTGTCTGCCCCGGGCAGCTGTGCCTCGCTCCTCCACAGCTGTGTGTCAGTCTCTCAGTTCTCTGGGCGTCGGAGTTTCCACGTGGCAGCCACGCTCCTGCGTTGCTCGGTAGCGCCTCCTGGAGGAGCCGTTTGGTAGTCCCTCCTGATGGGGGGTGAGCTGGGACTCTGCTCCAGGGACGTTCCCGCAGCTGGGTCTGTGTGCACACGAGGCCTGTTCAGCTCCGTTCTGGGGGCCATGTGTCCGAGGCCCGGCAGCCCCATCCGCTCACCCTGGCCGCACCCTGCACCAGACGGCCCCAGAGTGGGGGTGTGTGTTTGAGTGGGAGTAGTCCAGGAAGACGAGCGCCCGAGAGCACTTCCGGAGCCAGGCTGGCTCTCAGCACAGCCCCCTCCCTGCACAGCTCACCCAGGCCCCCACCCAGAACCCCGCAACCCGCTCAGGGCTCTGCCCCCAGAGACACCGACTGAAGCCCACGTAGGCTCCGCCTCTTCCACGGCCTCGTGCAGGTGCCCAGATGGCTGCAAAGGCCAGCACTGTGCCAGCCCGAAGCCAGGAGCTTCTTCCAGGTCTCCCGCGTGGGTGCCGGGTCCCAGGCACTTGGGCCATCTTCTGTTGCTTTCCCAGGTGCATTAGGCGGGAGCTGGATCGGAAGTGGAGCAGCCAGGACAGGAATTGGGGCCCGTGTGGGATGCGGGCACTGCAGGCCGCGGCTTTACCCGCTGCGCCACCACGCAGTCCACTCACACATTCTTTGAATTGTAGATGTAGAGGATGACATCATTACAGTTTGTCTGAAAGGCTCTGAAGGTGCTCTTACCGAACTGTATTGAAAAGCGGTGTTAGACCCTCCGGGCAGAGATGCACAGTGAGATGGCTTCCGTGCCTGCAGCATCGTGGTCCCACTGTGGAATTTTACACCAGGAGGGGCTGCCCACTCGCTCACCCTCCATGTTGCCAGGAGACGTTGGGTGTGCGACTTCTCTGGGCCTGGTCTGCGGTGTGGAGAGAAGGGACAGGACCCCAGGACACCTGCTCCCGGCCCCCGGCCCCCGCCACCTCCTGCCCTCGCTGGGTTGTTACGGAAACGATCTCCTGGCTGCCTGTCTGTCCATCTCCACGAGGCGGCCGGAGACCTCGCTCACACGCACACTGACCCCCCTCCCCGCCTCCCGTCCTTTTGCAGCTGTCTACGGCTACAGGAGGTCGGTGCGCTTGGTTGTGCACCGCGAGGTCTGGCCCAGGCCAGTTTCCCTTCTCCACGCAAACCAGAGTCTGTGCTGCCCGCTCCTGGGCCTCCTGTCCACCCTGTGTCCAGCCAGGGCCTGCCTTATCCCGGGGGCTGGCTAGGATGCTTTGTGCTCCAAAGGTCCCATCTCTCCCTCGACCTCTCCCTGAGGGACTGAGGGGCTGGCAGTCACCTCCCTGAGCCCGGTGATACCCTGTCTCTCTGGGCGAGCAGATGCCACCAGGACAGCCCATCGCCCTGCTGCCCACCCTGTTACCCTGCACGGCAGACGGAGAGAGGCCCGTCCACTGCCTGCCGGGCAAGGCCGGTGCTCTTTCTGCCACAAACCTGTGTAGGTGAGCAAAAGAGAAGGTGCATGAACGTGTGCGTGTGTGAGCGTGCAAGCCTGCGGTCACGTACGTGTGCACGTGTGTCTTCAGTGCAGTAGCTAAGACCTGCCCTGGCCGCAGATGCACGCAGGAGGCGTGCTCGTCTGGGGGCGGGTCTTGCGTGTGATTCCACAGGTGTCAGGCCAGCCGCCAGGCAGGAGTGTTTGATGGACGTCTGTTCCACATTCGTCCCCTGCGGCTGAGTTGGGAAGGGAGGTGGGGAGGCCAGAGGGGACGGAGAAGGGTGCGGGGTGGAGGAGGACCCAGGGCCTGTGGTTGGGCCAGGCAGGACCTTGGGCCGTGGGGGTCCCCCATCTGCAGTCCTGGAAGTGCATCCTGGAGCTGCACTGGGCGCCCCGGGAAGGAGAGCGGACGCTGCGGGAGCTTCGTTTCCGTTGCTTCAGCTCCCGTGGCCTCTTTGAAGGCCCCGGCTGTCTTCTGCCAGCTTTGGAATGGATGATCCTCAGCTCCTGGCTTCCTGTGTACCTGGTGTGCAGGCCCCGCCCTGGCCCCAGGGCCCTGCCCCCAGGAGGAGGTGCTTGTCCAAGTCCACGCCTCCTGAGCTGCAGGGCTCCTGGGCTGCTGAGCTCCAGGGAGAGGGGCGCTGGGCGCTCGCCCCGATGTTTCCGGGCCCCACCCCAGGAGCTCTGGGACCAGGGAACGCCACCGTGCGACGCCTCCAGCCTCTCGGGCGGCTTCCATCCTGTGCCGGCCCCCACAGGCCCGGTGTTAGCCCGGGGCGCAGTGCTGCTCCCTCTCACGCCACACGGCCAGACAGGAAGACGGCCTGGTGACAACCCCTCAGGGGCACACACACCTGCACAAGCGGCAGGAAGAACCCAGCACACCCCCAGTCACCCGCTCGTTTCTAAGTGTGTGTCCAGAAATACTCGGATTTTTTTTTTTTTAAGGTTCGTCTGTTTACTGGAAAGAATAACGGAAAGCAGAGAGTGTCTCTCTGCTGGCTCAGTCCACACGGCAGCCAGTGCCGCGCCAGTCCAAAGCCAAGATCCAGCTCTGTCCAGGTCTCCCCCGTGGGAGGCAGGGACCCAAGCACTTGGACCGTCACCTGCTGCCTTCTCAGGTGCGTTAGCAGGAAGCTGGATGGGGAACAGAGCGCCTGGGGCTGCGCTGCTATCCCAGGTGGTGGCTTAATCCACTGTACCAGGTGGCCCATTACTCTTAGGAAGGTCCATGGCAGTTCCTGCTCACTCCCGTCCACCTGTAGCTTTTCCTTAATGGAGGAAACTGGACATTATTCCCTTTGCCATTCCGTTGAGCTCTCGGCGTTTTCTCTTTGGGTGATGTATAACTTAGGCTTTCACACACTTCTTGATGACCTATCGTATTTCTGTTCAATTAAAATACTTGTGTGAAGGGGCTGGGGTTGTAGTGCAGTGGGCCGAGCCAGCAGCAACACCGGAATCCCATGAGCACCGCTTCCGGTCCTGGCTGCTCCACTCCCAGTCCAGCTCCCTGCTCACGCATCCGAGAGCAGCGGAGGAGAACCGAGTGCTTGGATCCCTCCATCCACGTGGGAGACCCAGATGGAGTTCCAGGCTCCCGGCTGCGATCTGGCCCAGCCTGGGTGGTCAACAGATGGAAAACCTCTTTCTGTATGTCTACCCCCTCTTACCCCCGTAACTCTGCTTTTCAAATAAAATAAATAAATTTCACAAAAATACTTCTATACATACTGATGGCAATGCTGTTAAATTCCCCATGGATTATTCTATGAGTCAGGATTACAGTTTCAGGGTGTGACTGGGGGCCAGTGCTGTGGTGTAGTGGGCTAAGCCTCCACCTGCGGTGCCAGCATCCCATACGGGTGCAGGTTCAAGTCCCAGCTGCTCCTCTTCCGATCCAGCTCTCTGCTTGTGGCCTGGGACATCAGTAGAGGATGGCCCAAGTGCTTGGGCCCCCACACTCACATGGGAGATCTGGAAGAAGCTCCTGGCTCCTGGCTTTGGATTGGCCCAGCTCCGGCCATTGGGGCTATTTGGAGAGTGAACCAACTGATGGAAGACCCCCTCTCTCTGTCACTCCCTCTCTCTCTCTAACTCTGCCTCTCAAATAAAAATCTTTTTTTTTTAATTTTTGACAGGCAGAGTGGACAGTGAGAGAGACAGAGAGAAAGGTCTTCCTTTGCCGTTGGTTCACCCTCTAATGGCTGCTGTGGCCGGCGCACTGCGGCCAGTGCACCGCACTGTTCCGAAGGCAGGAGCCAGGTGCTTCTCCTGGTCTCCCATGGGTGTGGGGCCCAAGCACTTGGGCCATCCTCCACTGCACTCCCGGGCCATAGCAGAGAGCTGGCCTGGAAGAGGGGAACCGGGACAGAATCCGGCGCCCTGACTGGGACTAGAACCCGGTGTGCCGGCGCCGCAAGGCAGAGGATTAGCCTGTTGAGCCATGGCACCGGCCATAAAAATCTTTTAAAAAATAGCGATTGGCTAACATAATCACTAAGCACCGAGAGTAAGGTCTTGTTGGCAGTATGGTGAGAGTTGTGGAGTGATATTGCATTGGGGGTGACTTTGTTAAAGTGCTCGATGCGCCCGTGTTTGGGCTCAGGCCCTGGAGGTCCCTACCTCTGGTCGAGAGTTGGGACTCGTGAGCAGTGGGTCTGTGTCTCGTAAGTCGGGGAAGGGAGGTTGAGAATGGGGCAGAGCAGCAGGACAGCGAAGGTGTGGGTGCCGCCCCGACCCCGGGTGGCCTCTGGCTTTGGACTGCGCATTGGTATAGACGTCGGGCCAGGCCCTGGACACCGATGTCCTGACAGTGGTCTGTGCCCGTGAGCATCTCGGGATGTTTGGTGCCCCGGGGAAAGGGGTGCGGCTGCAGTCCCCACCCGGGAGCTGACAAGCACCCGACCACCCCAGGCGCCCGGGGCCTCCCATCTGGAGGTTGAAGGCAAACGCTCTGGAGCTTGACTGGGTCTGGCAGTCCCAGGAGAGGCCGCAGAGGGTCCCCAAGGCCGTGCCTGGTGAGCAAGCTGTGGGGTGTGGCCCGGGCCCCCTGGCGGCAGGAGGGCAGACGGGGCCATGCTCAGGGTCTCGGAGTTCTGCCACTCAGCGGGCGCCTTGCTACCGTGCAGATTCCGGTTTGAGGGCCAAGACTCCATGATGCTAGCAAGTTCCCAGGTGACCTCAGAGTTAAAGTGACGCATTCAAGGCCGCAGCCCACAGGCCAGTGCTGGCTGGGGGCAGGAGGGGCACGGTGGAGTGGACAGGACACAGACTTGTCGCTGGTGCTGCCACGTCGTCACTTTGTCTCTGCCAGACTGCAGGTCCCAGCAGGACCCTGCCGGCTGCGGCCTCCCTCCCAGAGAACATTCATGGCTCAGGTCCGGTTCTGCCTTGGCTGGAGGGGAGAGTGCAGGAGGCCAGGTGCCGACTCGGGCGCCGGCGGCCGGCTGCTGGAGGGAGGAGTGCCGGGGTGGGGCTCTCCCAGGTAGCAGGACCGCGCAGCTGGGAAGTGTGGAGGCCGTGGCGCTCCCCCATGGGCTGCTTGAGTGATGGGTGTGCTGTCTGGGTGTTGAGTGATGGACGCACTGTCCAGGTTGAGTGATGGGTGTGCTGTCTGGGTGTTGAGTGATGGACATGCTGTCCAGGTTGAGTGATGGGTGTGATGTCTGGGGGGCCGTGGGGCCGGCTCAGCCCCGCTCAGGAGTAACGACAGACAGGTGCCGAATGGCAACTCGGCAAGTGCCTGCATCCGAGGGGCCCGCTCCAGCCACTCGCGGTGGCGTCACCTGCTGCAGACGGTGCTTTCTTGGAGAGGCAGAGAGACAGACAGACAGACAGGCACCGAGCGCTCCCTGCCCTGGTTTACGCCCCCGACACCCAGAGCGGGGCTGAGCCTGAAGCTGGGAGCTGGGAGTTCAGTCTGGGCCTCCCGTGTGGGTGACAGGGACCCAACTACTTGAGCCGTCAGTGCTGCCTCCCAGCGTTCATGGGGGCAGGAAGCTGGAGTTAGGAGCCAGGGCCACAGCTCCGAGACGTGGGAGGCAGGCACTCGGCCTGTGGCTTAAGGCTCAGCCAAACACCTGCCCTGTGGCTGCCGCCTGCAGAGGTCCGGTGTGGCCTGCTGTGTCCCCGGCGTCCCTGTGGGGCCCTGGCCTGCTGAGCCCCAGCCTGGGCTCCCTGGCTGTGCCCCTCCGGCCCTGCCCTCACCAAGCCCTTGGGGCTTCCCCGGATGGCCCCATCTACAGCTCAGCGCAGGACGCCCCAGCCAGCACCTGGTGCTGCCCCCTGGCACCTCCCTCTCCCATCTCCTCTGTGGCGCCTGTCCCTGGAGAGGTCCCGTGAGCAGGGCCTGACGTGGCCTCCAGCAGCTTGCCCGCCCTGCACCCCATTCCCCTGCACTGCTCTGTTCCCCCATGCCCACGCCCCGCCCCTCCTGTGTGTCCGGGCTGCGTTTCCCTCTGCTGGCCCTTGCAGGCCCCCCCCCCCCCCCCAGTCTGCTGTGGTTGGGCCGACTCCAGGCCTTCTCCCATCTGTGTCCCCAGTGCCCCGAGCAGCCCCTGCCGGATCCCGCAGTGCGGGTGGCAGGGCCCTGGGGGCTGTGAGTGGGCACAAGGTCCTCCCGAAGGGCGTCTGAGAACCAAGTCAGCGCCGCTGCCTGAGGGGCTGTGGCAGCGTCCGGTGCCGTGGTGTGCTCGGCCATTCAGTGTGTGGGGCTGAATTCTACAGCGGCAGGAGGGCTGTGGGGAATTCGTGGGGCAGCCAGGACCTCGACTGGGGCTGCCGCCTTGCAGCAGGGGTGAGGGATCTGGTGTAGCCGGTGGCGGGCTCTCAGGGCCTGAGGCTGTGTACTCGGCTGTCCCCAGAGGCTCGGCAAGACCCCTGCCGCATCCTGAGCTCGCGTGCTGTCTCACCTGCCTGCGGCGTCTGAGGCGGTCCCTGTGCACCTGCTGCCGGCAGCCAGCGGTGTGTGCCGTGACCTTGATCGCCAGGCTGGGGGAGGGCCGCGGGGGCCTCCCCTCCTGCAGAGCCCAGGCAGGAGGCTCCGATCTCTGCAGAGGGACGTCCAGGGTGGAAGAGCTGCCAGCTGGGTCGCCCCGAGGAACCCTGGGGGCGTCACAGTCCGTGAGCTCCAGGCCTGACTCCAGCCATAGGGAAAGGACATGGGGCTACCATGGGTGTTGGAGCCCCCGAGATCTCCTGTCCTGTGCTCGTGCCCGCGGGTGTAAGGGGGGGCCAAGGCATGAGGCAGATGCTGAGGACCGACCAGGGTCAGCCACGCTGTGCCCCGGATGCTCACTTGGGGCCAGCCACGCTGGGGTGCTGCGAGGGGCCCCAAGTCCAGGGCACACTTGGGAGCTGGACTAGCCATGGGCTCCAGGAAGACCCACGTGTCAGGGGGTGGAAACCTGGTTTGGTCTTTGTTGCTGGCGCCCAGACTAGAGACTCCCAGACGCTCGTGGTTTCCTGAGGGCTAGGAGGAGCTGCTTTGGCCAGAGGCCGCCAGGTCCCCACTCCTGCAGGGCATGGGCGGGGCTGGAGATCCGGCTCTGCCAGCAGACTTCACACCAGGGCCGGGAGCAGTGGCCCTGGCCCGGCCTGCGGCCCCCAGTCCGTGGGGAGCCGCCGCCTCGGCTCTCCACTTGCACTGAGTGTGGTAAAGCGGTGCTGTCAGGGCTCCGTTCCCCAGGTTCTACGTCAGTCTGGGCAATCTCTGGACCAGAAGGGGGGTCCTGGGAATGCCTGGGCTTGTAGCTGGTGGTCTTGGGACCGGGACTTGTGGCTGGCATCTGGGGAGGGGCACGCTTTAGCCTGTGGGGTCTGCTGAGACCTCGGTGCTGTCCACGTCTGACCAGGGAGACCTCAGGCAGGGGCTGGCTGTGTTTCTGAACCATCAGGTGCACAGGGTAAAGCTGGCGATGGGTAAAACACGGACAGTGAGCTTGTCCCAGGGTCACTGTTCCCTGCTGAGCAGGGGATGGGCCACAGGTATAAGGAAGGCTTTCCCTGCTGCTGGTGTAGCTCCTGGGATGCCCGGAAGACCCCAGCCCAGGCAGCTTAGAGACGCCGAGGAGACTGCTTGTGACGGTACCTTCCAGCAACGGTGCAGGTGCACGCCACTGTCCACTAGCCCGGGAGAGTCGGGCCACGCAGGAGCTGGAACAGGGACCCAGGCTGCTGGTAACCGTGCCCAGCACCCTCCCTGGGCTCCCGGGCTCACTGCAGAGCTCTGGCCTTCGTGCCTCGGCACGTGGATGAGAGATCAGGAGTTTCTGGACCACTGACGACCCAGTGCGCCTCCTGGAGGCCCAGTCAGGAGGCGCTGATCCCGTGCTGCCAGGCGGGGTCTGTCGGAGTCCTGTTGTGCTCCTGCGGCTCTGCCCGTGGGTCCTGGACATCAGAGGGTGGCCGCTAGCACCGGCCCGTGTCTGCACATGGAGGGGGAGCAGGAAGAAGGAAGCCTCCTCCATGCGCGCCTTCCCGAGGCGCCTGAAACCAGGACCCTGGAGGACCTCCGCCCTTCCCCTTGCCAGTGCACAGTCGTGTCCTGGCTGACGTATCGGCTGCCAGCCTAGGCTGGCCAGCAGGCGTGTGCCAGCCTCGGAGTTCTGTGGCTGCCGGGTCTCTGGCCCTGAGGTCATCGCACGCTGGCGTTGTCAGTGAGGGACAGGCACCGCCGGGCGGCCCTGGCCAGGAGCCCCCGGACCCCTGCCAACAAGGGGGCGGGGCCGACCGCAGGGCCTGTGAGGCAGAACCTGGGCTCCGGGGTGTCCCTCTCGCTTTCCAGAGCCACGGCCACTCGGAGGGGTTTCCTCCCATTTCCACGACCCCCTTCGCGTGTATTTTGCGTGTCCAGTCTTGGGCCAGGGAGCGCAGCTCCTGTGTATCCGGGACACGCTTGCTTCGCGCGAGTTAGGACTTCGGACGGCTAAGAACACCCTTGGGTGCTGAGTTGGAAACCAGATGGCCAGGGCCCTGCTGTCTTCTCCCAGCCCTGCTCAGGAATGGGCGCTGGCTGCTGCTGGAAGCCGTCCCGCCGAGCTGCGTGCCGAGGGACCGAGCCCCGGCCTCGGCTCCTCCTGGGGTTTCTGTCCCAGCATGCTCAGGCGTCTGTAGCACCATGCCCCCGGCAGGGCCCTACCCAGCAGGCGTGTCCTCCTCTCTCTCGGTCTGGAGGCCGCCAGCCAGGGGCCGATCTCCTCTCTGGGGGGAGCCCCCTCGCCGTGGCCTCACGTGTCAGGGCCGGCCCTGGTGACCTCATGGGCCCCGAGGATTCCGGAAGGCCCTCTGCAGGCAGTCACAGCGGGCGTCGGGGCTCCAATGGGTGAATCTGCGGGGCGGGGGCAGGACAAGAGTCCGTCCACGGCAACTCTCGAGGTTCCACAGCAAAACCAGAAAAACCCCAACCACGCAAACGTGGGGTTGGCTGTGCGCTGCTGAGACGGGGCCAGGTGTGTGGGGCCCCAGGGGCCTAGGGGGGCAGTGACACGCAACAGGGATTTGGCTTTGGCGGTCGGCCCAGCCCTGAGTGTGCCATGACTTTGTGGAGAGGCACGTTGGTGGCCACTCCAGAGCTGTGACGTGGGGAAGCTGCTGGGGTCATTTACCGTAGCCGGGCCCTCCCTGTGCTAACTGGACGTGTTCTGGGGTCGTCGAATCACTTGGCTCAGAGCAGCAGCCATAAAACTCACTCGAAGCCTCGGCTCACAGCTGGGGCCCTCCAGGGGCCAGGTGCGGGGCTGGGTTTAGGCCAGTGGTGGAGCCAGGCCAGCCGCTGCTGGCTGTGTGGTCAGCTGACGGGGGAGCGTGGCAGGAGAGCCGGGGTGGGCGCCGAGGGAGCACCGCTCCTGACCTCAAGGCTGTTCAAAGGTGTGGGGCTTCCTCTGGCCGCCGGCTGCTTTGCGTTAGATACGAACCTCGTTCGCCAACGAAAGCACCGAGGCGTTCAGATTCCTCCCCCATGAGTCCCAGCGCACCACAAAAATGAATGACCCGGGAGGGGAACGCGCGGGGCTGACGGTGGTTTGAGGGCGTCCTCCTGGCTCCGGCTTGGTGTGCACAGTCGTGACCCTCGGCTGGGGCCGGGAGCACCAAGCCGCTTGACCTTTGTGAGATTCCACGTGTGAGTGTCTTTGGCACTCGTGCCCCAGGGGCAGGAGGAGACGGCCATGGCAGTGGCGCTCCGGTGGCCCTGGGCTGCCTCGCCGCGCCAGCCTCGGAGATGGGCACAGACCCCGCAGGAGCCCCGGCGTCTGGGCCGAAGTTTGTGGCCCAGGTCCTTTCGTACTCACATCCTGGAGGTAGATGGGGACCCCGGGCGGGGGTGGACTGTCCAGGAGCCCGAGCCAGGCCTGGCTGTGCAGGGACGGCCGCCCGCCCGGCCCTCGGCCCGGGCATCCCCGCCTGAACTTGCTCCTGGGCTGTGTGCTTTTGGAGGGTGCGGGGGACGCTCAGCCTCCACGTTCGTTCTTATGATAATCCCGGGTAAATTGTGGTGCAATAAACTGCCAGGGCTGTCTGCACCCGTCAGCTGCGGGCCTCTCCGGGCTTCAATGCACAGCGATCAGTTCGTGGCTGACGGGCATTGTGCGGCGGCCCGCGGCCGCTCCGCTCCGTCATTAATCGCGGCCCCTGGAGCACGCCGAGGGATGACGGAGAAATCGTTGCCCCTCTTGAGCTCTGTTATTGCACAAAATAGCAGCGCAATAATTTTTTGTCAATGTTTTACTCTAAAAGCTTTCTACGTCAGTTCTGAAAAGGAAGCAATAAAGCCCATTCAGGGGCTTGAATAAAAATCCTCTGAGGGCGCGGAGCGGAGCGTCTTTTCTTTAGCTGGTAATCAAATTGGAGCGAAAATGAAATTGAGTTTTCTTATGAAAATAGCCTTTGTTACTGGGGAGGCTGGTAATTCATAAACAATAACCTGCCTCTTTTGTGCGGGTAATAATGTATTCATGCTCCTTCAATAGGGTAAAAGCCAGACCGAGTGCATTGTGGTACAGTAAAAATAGCAGACGGAGCTGGCTGCTGGATCCCGGCGGAGGAGCCGGCGCCCGCGCCCCTCCCGGCCGGCCCCTGGCTCGCCCCGGGCGCTGCCGCCGTCTGCATCTGTGACCCTGGGCGGGTGGTGGCCCGGCCCGGCTGTGGGCAGCCGCTCGGCGCAGATAGGACCCGGACTTCCCAGCCTGGCGCGGGCACGCCATCGAAGGTAGGCTGGCGGGGGCCCCAGACGTGAGGGCCAGCATCCCCGGCTCAGCTCGGCGGGCAGGTGCCGGGGAGCGGCTTGCTGTGAATTTTCTACCAGGTGCTGGGGAGGGGGAGTGGGGTGGGGGGCGTGCAGGGCTGGTGAGGGGCGAGCCGGACGCCGTGTGTCGAGGAAGACGGGCATCTGCTGCTTGGGGGTCACAGCTGGGCTGGCGGCTGCGGCGGCGTCCCAGCCAGGGGGACTTTGCGGGGGCGGGGGCCGTGTCTGCAGGGTGGCACCGCGGCGTGGGTGAAGGCAGCGTGGGCGGCTCGGGGCCGGGCACCTCCCTGCACTGCCCCTCCGTGGCTGGGGACTCAGAGGGGCTGCGGGAACCCCCTCTGCCGGGCTCTGCAAGTGTGGCTGGGCGGAGAGCAGCGACTTTGCTTTCTGTCTGGAGTTGGGGAAAGTTGGGTCCGGAGGCAGTGGACGCCCAGCCGTCCCTCCTGCTGGCCGCCTCCTGCAGACAGCTGGGGCGGAGCCGGTCAGACAGAGGAGGCGCTGCCTGGTGGCCGTTCTCTGTCGCCGTGTGACCCACAGCGGCGCTTTCGGGAGAATTATCACTATCGCGTCTGTGGGGGCTGTGGACGGAGCCAGGATGCTCCCCCCGAGGGGAATACTCCGGTTGTCCTGAGGAGATCCTGTTCGATTGTTCACGGTTCCGTCTCCCAGCCCGTGGGTACAGCTCAGTGGACAACAATGACAGAAAGAGCGCCCCGGGCAGGAGAGCAGGGGTGGGACGCAGTGGGCGGCCGGCCGGTGCTGTGGGAGCTGCTGCTCCTCACGGCCGTAGGGTGGGCGGTGGGCCCTGCGCAGCCCTGGTCCCCCGAGGATGGGGCGTCTCTGGCTTAGCCGCAGGGCCCTGGGTCCTCGGTTCAGAACGGAGACCCTGCAGCCCTGAGCTCCTGAACCTGCTGGTTCCAGGGGTGCTGGACGGGGAGCCCAGCCCTCGGGGTGCTCCCAGGGTGGGGGGGGCCTGTGCTGGCGCTCTGTGTCATTGCACTGTTTTCACAACGAGACCACTCGCTGGGCGAGGGCAGAAGCCGGGGTGATGCCCGCTGCTCTCCGGTGTTCACCCCAGCTATGGGGGATACGTGCCCTCCCTCCACTCGGGGGCCCCTGCCTGGCAGCCACGGCTCCCCTCGAGGTGTCCGAGAGCTCTCATGCACCTGTGCCCGCCGTGGCTGACGCTGTGTCTGAGCTTGTGGGCAGTACCAGCACCCAGAGACCCAGGGTGTGCAAGCCGCTCCCCGTTCCCACGGCGGGCGGCACCAGGCTCTCCGGCAGCCGTACCGCCTTGGCACGGAAGCCTGGGCCCTTCTCCCTCTCTGCCCCCCCCCCCCCGTCTCTGTTGTTCCTGGTTCCCATCTCTCTCCCCTTCTCCCCCCTCCCCCCCCCCCCCCGGGCAGGGCAGCTTTGCTCCAGCAGGTGAGGCCCCTCCCGCCCTCAGCGCCCCCGCCCAGGCAGAGGAAGTTGGCAGAGCTTCTGCCCAGGAGGAAACCGCTAGGGAGGGGACTGTGGGTCAGCAGCTCAGGGCGTTCGTGCTGATGGGGATGGTTATGCTCTGTGTCGCCAAGTGGGGCTCTGGAGGCAGAGCTCTCTCCGATGTCACCATCCTTGGCGTGAGAGCCCAGGACAGAGCGGGGGGCCCAGGGCAGAGATGGGGGGCCCAGGACAGAGCGGGGGGCCCAGGAAAGAGCTGGGGGCCCAGGGCAGAGCTGGGGGCCCAGGGCAGAGCCGGGAGCCCAGGAGAGAGCAGGGGGCCCAGGGCAGAGCTGGGAGCCCAGGACAGATCCAGGGGGGCCCAGGACAGAGCTGGGGGCCCAGGACAGAGCCGGGAGCACAGGACAGATCCAGGGGGTCCCAGGACAGAGCTGGGGGTCCAGGACAGAGCTGGGGGCCCAGGGCAGAGCCGGGAGCCCAGGAGAGAGCAGGGGGCCCAGGACAGAGCTGGGAGCCCAGGACAGATCCAGGGGGGCCCAGGACAGAGCTGGGGGCCCAGGACAGATCCAGGGGGGCCCAGGACAGAGCTGGGGGCCCAGGACAGAGCTGGGAGCACAGGACAGATCCAGGGGGTCCCAGGACAGAGCTGGGGGTCCAGGACAGAGCTGGGGGCCCAGGGCAGAGCCAGGGGAGCCGAGGACAGAGCTGGGAGCCCAGGACAGATCCAGGAGGGCCCAGGGCAGAGCTGGGGGCCCAGGGCCGAGCAGGGGGAGCCCAGGACAGATCCAGGGGAGCCCAGGGCAGAGCCGGGAGCCCAGGACAGATCCAGGGGGGCCCAGGGCAGAGCCGGGAGCCCAGGACAGAGCCGGGAGCCCAGGACAGAGCTGGGGGCCCAGGGCAGAGCCAGGGGAGCCCAGGGCAGAGCCGGAGGATCCCAGAGCAGAGCCAGGGGAGCTGAGGACAGAGCCGGGAGCCCAGGACAGAGTGGGGGGCCCAGGGCAGAGCCGGGAGCCCAGGGCAGAGCCGGGAGCCCAGGACAGATCCAGGGGGGCCCAGGGCAGAGCCGGAGGATCCCAGAGCAGAGCCAGGGGAGCCGAGGACAGAGCCGGGAGCCCAGGACAGAGCAGGGGGCCCAGGGCAGAGCTGGGAGCACAGGACAGAGCTGGGAGCACAGGACAGAGCAGGGGGCCCAGGGCAGAGCCGAGGGCCCAGGACAGAGCCAGGGGAGCCCAGGACAGAGTGGGGGGCCCAGAGCAGAGCTGGGGGAGCCCAGGACAGATCCAGGGGGGCCCAGGGCAGAGCCGGGAGCCCAGGACAGAGCTGGGGGAGCCCAGGGCAGAGTCGGGAACCCAGGACAGAGCCGGGAGCCCAGGACAGAGCTGGGGGAGCCCAGGACATAGCCGGGAGCACAGGACAGAGCTGGGGGCCCAGGGCAGAGCTGGGGGCCCAGGACAGAGCAGGGGGCCCAGGGCAGAGTCGGGAACCCAGGACAGAGCCGGGAGCCCAGGACAGAGCTGGGGGAGCCCAGGACATAGCCGGGAGCACAGGACAGAGCTGGGGGCCCAGGGCAGAGCTGGGGGCCCAGGACAGAGCAGGGGGCCCAGGGCAGAGTCGGGAGCCCAGGACAGAGCCGGGAGCACAGGACAGAGCCGGGAGCACAGGACAGAGCTGGGGGCCCAGGACAGAGCAGGGGGCCCAGGGCAGAGTCGGGAGCCCAGGACAGAGCCAGGAGCCCAGGACAGAGCCGGGAGCACAGGACAGAGCTGGGGGCCCAGGGCAGAGCCGGGAGCCCAGGACACAGCAGGGGGCCCAGGGCAGAGCCAGGAGCCCAGGACAGAGCCGGGGCAAAACCTCAGAGGCTGCGGCTCTCGGGTGGTGGTGGCACTGGGGTCGTGCTTCCTGTCTCTAAGCTAAGAGAAAAGCAGGGGTGCGTCCTCACGTCCCTCCGCGTCCAGCCTAGCCCCAGTGCTCGCAGATGAGGTTCATGCCAGCCCCGCCCCAGATGGGGACATCTGGTGTTGGGGACACTTGGAGCTGGGTGTCACCCCTTTCCTGCCGGTGCCGTGGCCCCAAGCCTTGGCAGGGGAAGAAGCCCCCACCTGACCTGAGCCCCACATCTCTGGGGGGGGCAGCTGACTCCTCAAAGACTTGTCTCTGTCAGGACGGCCCTGGGGAGGGACACAGGAACTGACGTGGCTCAGGGACAGGGATGTGGGGGGGGGAGGGTGGGTGCAGACACAGGGACATGGGGGGAGGGTGGGTGCAGACACAGACAGGGACATGGGAGGAGGGTGGGTGCAGACACAGACAGGGACATGGGGGGAGGGTGGGTGTAGACACAGGGACATGGGGGGAGGGTGGGTGCAGACACAGGGCCATGGGGGGAGGGTGGGTGCAGACACAGGGCCATGGGGGGAGGGTGGGTGCAGACACAGGGACATGGGGGGAGGGTGGGTGCAGACACAGGGACATGGGGGGATGCAGACACAGGGCCATGGGGGGAGGGTGGGTGCAGACACAGGGACATGGGGGGAGGGTGGGTGCAGACACAGACAGGGACATGGGGGGAGGGTGGGTGCAGACACAGACAGGGACATGGGGGGAGGGTGGGTGCAGACACAGACAGGGACATGGGGGGAGGGTGGGTGCAGACACAGGGACATGGGGGGAGGGTGGGTGTAGACACAGGGACATGGGGGGAGGGTGGGTGTAGACACAGGGACATGGGGGGAGGGTGGGTGCAGACACAGGGCCATGGGGGGAGGGTGGGTGCAGACACGCTGACGGGCAGGGCCCTGGGAGGAGCTGTCCAGAACATTCTCAGATGCGTGCCCCAGTGCTGGCTGGGGTCCCTGCTCCAGGCTGGGGGGGAGGTCGTGTCCGGCTTGAGCTCCCCGTCCCTGGACAGGAAGGGTCATCGGCCAGGCTCCCGGTACCCTGCAGTCTGCTGCTGGGGGCTGCAGAAGCTGCTTTGGTTCTGCAGAGACCTGGCCTCGTCCCGCCAGGGGCCACTGGCGACCTCTGACCCCGCGCGGCGCCTCCGAGGGCCTGGGGCCCGGGGCCAGGTTCTGGCCATGGCCTTTTCCCAGCCTGGGTACCAGAGCCGGTGGGGTCGCGAGGCTGCTTCTGACAGATGGGGCTCAGGAGCCTGCAGCTCTGTCAGAGGGCGAGTGAGTGAGGGGGGAGAAGGGGGCTCTGCGGCCTTTAACCCTCGGCTGTCCGGGGCCCTGCACAGATGGGGGGTGTGTAGGGGTGCGGGGGACGGGACCGCGGCTGGCTCCTTGGAGCCATGTTGGAGGCGGCAGTGTCTGCGGGCTGGTGGCGCATCGTATGGGTTATTGCACAGGTGTTGGCGCGAGTTTGTCTGCGTGAGTTTGTCCTCAAACCCGGGCTGAGCCGGGCACTTCCCCACTGCCCATGCAAGGGTCACAGGTGTTGGACGAAGCCCCTGCTCTCCCCGGTGCTGAGAGCCTAGAGCCCAGTTACAGGAGGCGGCTTGCTCGTGCTGGGTCCTCACCCCGGGCGTGCGTCTCCGGGTCTCCCTCGGGCTCATCCCGGCCAGACGTCCGCGGTCACCCGCCCTCCCCTGCGTGAGTGTAACCTCGTGTGCGTTATTAAGAATGCCACACACACAGGATTGGGATGACTGATCTCAGAAGTGAGGAAAACATGACTCGTGCTCTTTGGGAAGGCACTGGACGCGTTATTTGAATACCGTTTCTTGTCTGTCTGGAGAGTTAATATGATGACGTTTCCAGATAATGGTTGTTACTGAACGTCCCGGTCCCTGGGAGGAAGTTGTCAGTGGACAGATTTTTTTGCCACTCTAGAACTATCTAGAAATGTCTGGTACGTGTCTCCCGCGTGGAGAGTGTGCTCGCTTCCGCCGCCGCAGCCGCCGTGTTGTGAGGACCGGTGTGGGCCCTCTCCTGGCCCTGGTGGAGCTGTCGCCGTGGTGACTGCTCAGCGCACCTGGTGTAGCGGTGGCCTTAGGTCCTGGGAGGGAGGGCTTGGTCCACACACACGCGTGTCCCTTGCGTGAAATGGTGCAGCGTGCACAGGACCTGCACACATGCCCCGGCGTCGCTCAGGGACAGGCAGCGTCGCAGCCAGGCGGTGCTGGGGGAGGAGCTCCAGCTCCGTGCTGCTCGGGCGGTGGTGACAAGGGGGAAGGCCTGTGTGTGTTGGCGCAGGAGCAGTTTCTCTCCCTGAATGCGAAAATCCACAGATGGTTGAATTCACTGATGCAGAACCTGCAGCTAGGCATCTAACAGAACCTACGATAAATACATATATTTTTAATATTTATTTTATTTTTTATTTGAAAGGCAGAGTTACAGAGACGCAGGAAATCTTAGGGAAAACTTATCCCACGGTCAGTGCACTGAGCACACAGGAAGCTCTCGTGTGGCGTCCCCAGGACGGCTCATGCCCTGTGGGGCCCCCGGGGGGTTCCTGGGGGGGGTCCTTGTCCTTTGGAGTCCATTGATGGGACTGGGGCCTGCTGTCCGTCAGTGAGATCGGGGGCGTCCCGAGCGCTGACCCGGGGCCCACTGAGCCCTCACGGTCCCGGTCTCCAGGGCTGATGGTCCACAGGCGCGCACAGCCAACCAGCGTGCACCAACTCCATGACGGGGCACCAAGGTCTCTTGGCTGATGTTGACGGGGCCGGCAGGAAGTGGACAGACGGACGCCCTGTTGAAAACGAAGCCAGCAGGGGCCAGTCCCCTCCCCGGAGGAGCTGAGGGCCCCGAGGACCTGGCGTCCTCCCCTTGAGGGCGTGGCGCTGTGGCCTGCTGGGATCAGGGCGATGGCTCCGAATGCCACCCCCGTTCCCGCCCTGGACCTCTCAGCTGCCGGCCCAGCCTCCTCTTCGCTAACCAAGGGTGGGAAACAGGTGATGAGGGGGCTTGTGTACATCTGCCGGGAACGCAAGGGCCAGGGCCCAACCTGATGGCCTGTGTTCTCTTGTTCATCATCTGGAGGGGGGGGCGGTTAGGACAGAGCCACCCCCGGCCGCCTGGGCAGTCAGGTCTCCCGGCTTCACTGAGCGTGCGCCCTGGGACGTAGGGTGACCCTGTGCCCTGAGACTGGACCTCGCTCCCCAGGGGCCATGATGCAGCACTGGCTCCACCTGGGAGCCCCTGTGCGTCAGGCTCAGCCGCACTGGTCAGCGAGAGGGGGGCTGGCAGGTGCAGCTCAGCCACCGGAGCCCCTCACGCATGCTGGCTGCAGCCAGTGCTGTCTCAGCCACTGGGACCCTCATGCGTCTGCACCTCCTGGAGTCCCCCTGTTTGCTGTGACCATGCCAGAGACCAGCGAGACCCTTCATGGGGCCAGGACCCCTACTCTGCGCCGACAGGGGTGTCTGTGGATTCTTGCTGGGGAAGCGTCTTCCGGAACCCACTTCTCCGGGCTGCTCAGGGCCAGGGGAGCAGGCAGTGCACAGCCAGGTTCACGGGGCCCAAGTCCCTCGGGCCCAACGTGGACCACAGTCTGCAGGGCTGAGCCCGGGACTGCTGTGGCCAGAGCACACAGGTGGAGCTCAGGGCCCAGGTGGGAACACGGGGGACATGGGGATCTCGGGGGACAGACGGGGACATGGGGACATGGGGAGCTCGGGGGACAGATGGGGACATGGGGGACAGATGGGGACTCGGGGGATACGGGGATCTCAGGGAACAGATGGGGACTCGGGGGACAGACAGGGACACGGGGACACAGGGATCTCGGACAGACGGGGACACGGGGACAGAGGGATCTCGGGGGACAGACAGGGACACGGGGGTACAGGGATCTCGGGGGACAGACAGGGACACAGGGAGCTCGGGGGACAGACGGGGACACGGGGATCTTGGGGGACAGACAGGAACACGGGGATCTTGGGGGACAGACGGGGACATGGGGGATACGGGGATCTTGGGGGACAGACGGGGACATGGGGGACAGATGGGGACACGGGGACACGGAGATCTCGGGGGACAGACGGGGACATGGGGACATGGGGAGCTCGGGGGACAGACAGGGACACGGGGAGCTTGGGGGACAGACAGGGACACGGGGGACAGACGGGGACACGGGGGATACGGGGATCTCTGGGGACAGACAGGGACACGGGGGACAGACAGGGACACGGGGGACAGACAGGGACACGGGGGATACGGGGATCTCGGGGGACAGACGGGGACACGGGGGACAGATGGGAACATGGGGGACAGATGGGGACACGGGGGACAGACAGGGACATGGGGATCTCGGGGGACAGACGGGGACACGGGGGACATGGGGATCTCGGGGGACAGACGGGGACATGGGGGACATGGGGATCTTGGGGGACAGACAGGGACATGGGGATCTCGGGGGACAGACGGGGACACGGGGGACATGGGGATCTCGGGGGACAGACGGGGACATGGGGGACATGGGGATCTCGGGGGACAGACAGGGACACGGGGGACAGATGGGGACATGGGGGACAGATAGGGACTCGGGGGACAGACGGGGACACGGGGGACACGGGGATCTTGGGGGACAGATGGGGACACGGGGGACAGACAGGGACATGGGGGACATGGGGATCTCGGGGGACAGACAGGGACACGGGGGACAGATGGGGACATGGGGGACAGATAGGGACTCGGGGGACAGACGGGGACACGGGGGACACGGGGATCTTGGGGGACAGATGGGGACTCGGGGGACAGACGGGGACATGGGGAGCTCAGGGACCAGGCAGCTGTGTGTGGAAGGGACAAGTATTTCGGCCTTGATTCTGGACGCAGGCTTAGTGCAGAGGGGACAACCTGCGGTCCTCCTCCCCTGGGGGAGGGCACGAGGCCAGGACCTCGGGTCGGATGGAAGCCCCACGTACCCTCAGGGTCACGCTCCTTCCCCCAGGCTGGCAGGGCCCTCACCCTGGCCGGACGCCAGTGCAGCCCCTTCCATGGCTGCCTCTTGTTTGAAGAGGAGGCGCCCTTGGAGCTGCCGACTGCACGCGCCCCCAGCTGACCGAGCGGGGCAGTATCCTCACTTGCCACCCGGCCTGCACCTGCCACCTGGACCCACCAGGCCCCTGCCGCCCCCCTACCCCCCAGCCGGCCAGCTCTGTGCCGACACCCGGCACTCAGGGCGTGGCGTCTACAGAGAATGGCGCGTGGGTGCCTGGTGACTCGGAACTGGGCCAAGGAAATGCTCCACCCTGCCCACCGTTCTCGGTCCCAAGCTCCCCCTTTCTGGAATATTTTATTTTATTTTATTTTATTTGAAGATTTATTTTATTAATTTGACAGAGTTAACAGAGGGGTAGAAGAGATAGAGAGAGAGGTCTTCTATCTGCTGGTTCACTCCCCAAATGGCCACAACAGCCAGAACTGGGCCAGGCCAAAGCCAGGAGCCGGGACCTTCCTCCAGGTCTCCCACGTGGGTGCAGGGGCCCAGCACTCGGGCCACCCTCTGCTGCCTTCCCAGGCTGTCAGCAGGGCACTGGAGTGGCGCTCACGGGGTTGCCAGTGTCCGGGCAGGAGCTGAGGGCGTGGGGAGACTTCCCGTGTGGTCTTCTCAGATAAGCGGCGATTTGGTTTCCCCGGCGTGGGGAGTTTGCTTGCGGTCAGCGTTGTCCAGAGGGAATCAGCAGTGAGGGAGTTGAGGGGCAGAAGTAAAACCAGCAGTTGCTCCGGGTTCTGTCCGGTTTGTCTTGGAGTGAGACACGGGCTCTTCAACTCCATGGAAGACGAGTTTTATGCACAAACTGTGCATGGATTTCCAGTCTTTTTGTACCAAGATCAGTTTGCCTTTTAATTCCATTTTCTGTTTTTTTTTAAAGATTTATTTTATTTATTTGAAAGGCAGATTTACAGAGAGAAAGGGGGAGGAGAGATAGAGGTCTTCCGTCTGCTGGTTCACTCCCCAAATGGCTGCAATGGCCAGACCTGGGCCAGGCTGAACCCAGGAACCAGGAGCTTCTTCCAGGTCTCTTACGCAGGTGCAGGGGCCCAAGCACTTGGGACATCTTCCACTGCTTTCCCAGGTCATTAGCAGGGAGCTGGATTGGAAGCGGAGCAGCTGGGACGCGAACCAGCACTCGTACGGGATGCTGGCACTGCCGACAGCGGCTTGACCCACTGTGCCACAGCACCGGCCCCTTAATTCCATTTTCATCCGAGCCTCGCAGAGTCTTCATGTGACTTGGGCTTCGTTGTGCCTCACCTCTGCCGTGCCCATGTGGAACCCACCAGCGGCCGCTGAGTCCCTGGTCAAAGTGACGCGAGCTTGTGGTGACGTCATGGCAGCCGGGGCGGAGTGGGCATCCCTGGACCCTGAATCTCCGTGGCGTCTTTCTGGGGTGATGTCCCAGGCTTCTCTCCGCACGTGCCTGGCTCATGCCGAGTGGGAATCTGGAAGTCTCTTTCATGTGAGAATGAGAAGAAAAGTCCAAACTTGGCGGAATGTCCGGCCCAGCCTTGGCCGGGGTATTCGGAGTTGCCGGTCTGCGGACCCACAGCAGAGCTGCCCCTGGTGCCGGCCTTGCCCTCCGTGGCCGAGTTCTCGGGCACAGGGGCAGAGCTGCGGCCTTGCAGTCGCATTTGCATGTCTGTGCATGACACACGCGTGGAGCAGGGCGTGCAGGATTGACCACTGCTAATGCTGGGTGCTTCCCTGGTCCTGCCTGGGCGGCCACACGCCTCCAGAACTCACTGAGAGGGAGGGACCCCGTCCCATGGCAGGCCCCTCCCCCTGGGGGCTTGCAGCCTGCTGGCCCTGCCACCTCCACCTCTGAGACCCTGTCCTGGGTGTGGTCACCTCTTTGTGTGCCCTCTGGGCTGAGGGTGCCAGAGGCCAGCCAGGGCCACCTGCCGTGGCCTGGACACCATCATGAACTTCACGATTTTGCCCAAGGCTCGCCGGCAAGAGCGGCTGTGATGTGTGCGAGATGCAGGATCTGCTTCCACGGCGGGGAGACCCGGCCTTCTCCCCAGACCTGGCCGTGTGGGAGAAGCCGACGGCAGGGTTGGAGGTCGTCCACGGGCATCGCAGGGGTGAGCTGGAGGGAACACTCAGGCTCTGAACTGGGCTGGGTCTGCCCCTGCCCGGGTGGGCATCTTCCCCGGAGGCCATGGAAACGCCCACCGAAGCCCCGAGGGGGGCAGGTGGCCCGCGAGCCCCAGGCTGTGGCTCCTCGGCGCAGGGAGGGGAGGAGGAGGCCGGGGCATCAGGACAGGTCCCAGCTGCCCTTTTCCCATTCGCGGCCTCTTGGCTTGGCCCCAGCCTGATTCGTGGGTTCATGAACTTTGAGCTCCTTGAAGCGGCTGTAGGCATTTCTTTTGTGAGGTCGCAAGTTTCCACTCTGCCGTGTTGGCGTCACGCGTGGTGTTCTGTGCGTGCGTGCACCTGTGCTATTCCTGGAAAGCGGGGCGACCGCCCCCTGGCGGCGAGGAGGCGCAACACGGTGACGCTGGTGTTTGTAGCTGACCGGACCGCACCGCGCGGCCTCCGCAGGCCACGCTCGCTCTCGCCGCGCTCCTGTGCTCTCCGGGTCGGGCTGCTTCCACGTCGCGCAGGCCCCATGACAGGGAGGGCACCTGTGGGAACGCGATGTGGGGAGGCGGGGGGGGTCCCGTGTCCTGAGCCGTGGAGCTGCTGGCCTTGCTGGCCCTTCCTGGACGCTCAGGCAGAGCTGAACCCGACCAGGGGGAGGCGCAAGGCACCTGCGCGGGGGCGTGGCTGGGCTGGCCTTGGGCCCCGCGTGTGCACTTTAGGGGCGCGGGACGCAGCCTTGCGTTGTCCGTGGGCAGTCAGCATGGCCCGCTCTGCCCTCTCCCGGTCACTCTGGGTCAGCAGGGCTACACACCCGGTGATCGTGTGTCCGGCAGCAGTACCGGGCACCGTGGAGTGATCTGGAGCCAGCCGGGCCTCTGCCCTCGGCCCCTGCACCCCGAGACCTCAGCTCCTCTGGGCTCTGGCCCCTGCGTCTGTCCCTGTCTACCCCAGGGCCACTCGTGGCCCCAGGTCTGGTGCAAGGTACCCTGGGGCCCCGGACTGTGTGCTGTGAGTGGGAGGTCTGAGGAGACGGTGGGCTCACGTACACAGCGCAAGACCCCTGGATGGGTGCAAGGCAGGCCGACCCCTCCGCTGTGTCCCCCTGGGGGGCGGCTGCAGCCCCAACTTCTCCCGTGACCTCTTCCTGCACCTCCAGCTCCAAATCCCACCCCTTAATACCACCCCCCCACTTCAAAGTCTGAGCGCTCGAAGCTCAGTGGACCCTGGGACCCAGCAGGGTGCCCATGCCGGACAGCAGCTGGACGTCCATGGTCACAGGGTCCGCGTCTTTGTCCCCCTGGCCACGGGCCTAGAAGGCAGGGTTGGCTCCTTATCACACAGGCAGGGGAAGGCGTGCCCGAGCCGAGCCTGAGCCGCACAGGTGCCTCACGCCCAAGCCGCGAGCAGCCAGCAGGGACCTGCAGACCCCTGCCACACCTTCCCCTCGCCGCTTCCTGGTGGGGCCAGGCTCTGGCTGGGTGGCGGCATCGGAAGTCGCCGCTGGTCACGTGTTCTGAGAGGGCCAAGGGCAGGAGGCGTGAGAGCCTCAGGCCGGCTCCGAGGGCGGATGTGGGGTGCTGCCCCCCACTACTCACCAGGAACACGTCCGGCTCCGTGCTCCCGCTCGCTGCTGTCCGGGGAGACCCGGGAACGCACGCGCTCCAGGCTCCTGCTGGAGGCCCTCGCTGTTTCTTCCGGAAGGGCCATTTCACGCCAGCGGCTGAGTGACGAGGATGCGGGGAACACCGTTCCCCCAAGGCTCCGTGGAGATGGAAGATGTTCCGTGGCGTGTCCTGTGCTGTCCACGTCGGTGAAAGGCGTTCCCAGTGTGTGCCGGGTCTCCCGTGGGGGGACCCCCAGTGATGCTTGTGAGTGATGGAAACAGACGAGGCTGCGCTGAGCCCCCCATGGGGTCGCCCAGGTTTTCCCTGCACTGAAGCACATCCCAGACTGGGCGTGGCCATGGAGAGTGAGCCAGCCGCCCCCTCAGGACAGGGCTACAGGGCGGCGTCGGGGCCCGAGGGGCAGCTCCCTCTGCCCCTCACCACTGCAGATGTGGCTTTTTGGTGGGCAAGAACAAGGGCGTGGTCAGGGGTCTTGGGGTGGGGCGTGGCTCCGTGGGTCATCCGGCCAGTGGCCACGATGACCCCATGGGTTACTCAGTGGTCGGTCCCTCACACGTCAGCCCCAACAGCGATGGAGTTAGATGCACACACAGTGAGTGGGAGGTGGGGGGCTGCGGGGCATGGTCAGGGGTCTTGGGGTGGGGCGTGGCTCCGTGGGTTACTCAGCGGTTGGTTCCTCGCTCACACGTCAGCCCCAACAATGATGGAGTTAGATGCACACACAGTGAGTGGGAGGTAGGGGGCTGTGGGGCGTGGTCTGGGGGCTGGGGTCCCCGACCTTCCCAGAGCACCTGCTGTGGACGTGCAGGCCCGCTCAGCTCCCCTGACCTGGGAATCTAGGGTGGCACGAGGGGCGGGCCCAGTGCCCTGGTGCTCACGGGCCCTGGGTGGAGGCCTCCTGGGAGGGCTTGCAGGTCTGCAGGAGGCCCGGGCACGTCCGAGTCCCGCTTAGCTCAGCTTGGTCCCGCTCGGCTTGGGTGGGGACATCCCGAGTGCCTGCGCAGGGTCTTCCCGTCGGGACTTGGGCTTTTTCACTTTGACGTTGGGGTAGCGGCGTGCGGTCTGCGTGCTCCGGCTCTTGCCTGCAGCGTCCCACGTGCAAGGAGGCTGGGACACAAGCCAGAACACATGTGTGCCACACGGCTGCCCTCAGGCGGGCGCGGCCGTGCTGTTGGCCGGAGTTCAGCCTGAACAAGTCCGCTGCGGTGGTCCTGGTGCTCGGGTCCCTGCCACCCATGCGGGAGGACGGGGCTCTGGGCTCCTGGCACTGGTCTGGCCCACCCTGGCTGTTGTGGGTATTCAGGGAGGGAACCAGCCGGTGGAAACTCTCGCTCTCTGCCAGCCAGTTGCTTCTTCCAGGTCTCTGACATAGGTACAGGAGCCCAAGCACTTGGGCCATCCTCCGCTGCTGTCCCAGGCACATTAGCGGGGAGCTGGACGGCCGTGGAGCACTGGGACAGGAACTGGCGCCCATGTGGGAATCCAGGTTTACAGGCAGTGGCTTAACCATGCTACGCCATGATGCTGGCTCCAGTGAACAAACATTTAAAAAAGTAAAATCAGCGATGCACAGTAAACCAGGCGTCTTTAAACAAACGCCCAGCGGTGGAGGTTGTGTGTGGATTGCTTGACAGACCAGGGATCCTCGTGAACTTAATGTGTGTCTCCCGGGGACACTGCTGCCGCCCCCACCGCTGTTGGCAGACACTCCAAGGAGCACCACGAGGATCTGCCGTGGGTACCTGGCCGGGATACTCAGCAGCTAGCATCTGGCTAGACTGCGACAGGGGAAGGGCTGGGAGGGGAGGGAGCAGGACCAGGGTCTGAGCAGCCCCCTGTGCCTGTGACGTCACGAGCTGTCCTCTCCTCCCTCCAGGGGGACGGCTTGGCACGTGTGGAGTGATTTCTGGCCTTTGCTGGAAGGTTCTGGGTGGTGGACGGGTCCTCTCCGTGTGCACTGCAGAGACCGCTGACCGTGTGAGGTCGTGGGCACCAAACAGGCAGCTCCCGGGATTGAGTTTGTTTCTGTCTAATTTGCACCTGTGCTGGGGTCTGTGGCAGGTGTGCTGTGGAGCAGGAGCGTGGGAGGGAGGGGGGATGGGCTGCAGGCTCAGGACCAGTTGGGGACAGAGGTAGAGAGGGAGGGCGGGGTCTGTGGGGAAGAGATGTGTTTCCCCTCTTTCTCTCCTGCCTGTCCCCAAGGAGCCCGAGGCGTCACACCTGCCGTGCCCGGGCTTGGGGGCTCCTCCCTCAGGTTCCACAGTCCAGGTGGGGCACTTGCGGTCTGGGAAGCCACCCTCCCTGGCACCCCCAGCCCCAGGAGCCGCCCAGCAGGGACCTGGAAGTGCCTCGCTCCCTGTGGAGACTCGGCCCCCACGTGTCATTTCCTGGACGGCTGCCTGCCGCCTGGAGCGAGATGCTGCACCTGTGGCTGGGGCGGCGGCCTGGCTGCAGTCAGAGCAAAGGAGCCGGCCACAGCACAGCTTCCCGGGTGCCTGGGAGAGCCGGCCCCTTCCACACACTCCGCATCTGGGTGGAGCCGCCCTGTGCCCGCTCTGCTTCCTTGCCCTGTTCCACCCCCAGGAAGCAAGGGACCGTGTAGGGTGCAGGCCGGGTGTCAGGGTTCCAGGGGTACTTCCTGAAGGGTCTCCGTGTCCCCACCGACGGCCCCCACCCAGGTTCTGAACTCCCGCTTTCTGGAACGTTTGTGACCAATCTCAGATTCTCTTTATCCACACGGCAAATTGAAGCCAAGGGTGGGGGAGGAACCCACCCTGCAGAGTGCAGGCTGGGAACGGGTCCAGGCAGCCCAGGTCCAGCCCGGAGGTGTGTGTCGTTGCTGTTGGTGGTGGGTGAGCACACCAGACGCTCCTCGCAGGGACAGCTGGGGGACCTGTGCAGTCGCCACTCTTGCCTCTGCCATGCAGCTCTGCAACCGTGACAGAATTATTTGACGCTTCTGGCCAAGACCCGAGACCTGCAGCCAGCAGGCAGGGGCTGGTCCTTTCCCTCTGCAACACTGGTGCTGCCCCCTGGGTGTCTCCGTGAGGCCACAGCAGAGAGATAGAGTGTGCGTGTGTGTGTGTGCGCGTGTGCGTGTGCATGTGTGCGTGCGCGTCCTCCCCGCTCGGAGGGAGCGGGGACCAGGTCCTGAAACCCCAGCAGAGCTCCCCTCACCTGCTGCCAGGAAAGAACAGGGCAGCTCTTCAGGGAGCTGCGTGATTGGGCGTGGAGGGGCTCCAGTGTGAACGCTCTCGACCCAGGGCTGCCTCCCCTGGCCACCACGGCTGTCCTGGGACTGCCCAGGGCCACAGGAGCCACTCCCCGAGGTCACCTGCTTGGGGGAGGCAGTGGCTGTGACAGCTGGGACGGCTGGGACACGGGGCCCTCGGAACAATGGCAGAAATGTGAGCAGAGTTGGGAGTCGGGAGCCCTCGGGCCGCCCCAACGTCCTTCCTTCTCCCCCATGTGGCTGTAGGACCCCCATCTACTGCGGGCACCACCTACAGAGCTCTCCCTGGTGGTACAGGTGTTCTTGGTGGGCTTCGCTCTCTCCCACACTGGTGAAGTACAGACAGCACACAGACCAGACTTGGGACCCTGGGCCCCTCCCCGCTTTGTTCATGTGCAGGACCATGCCAGGCCTGTCCATTAGGGTACTGTCCATGTGCAAGACCATGCCTGGCCTGTCTACCAAGGTGCCGTCCATGTGCAGGACCGTGCCTGTCCTGTCCACTAGAGCACTGTCCAGTGCAGGACCACACCTGGCCTGTCTACTAGGGTGCTGTCCACGTGCAGGACTGTGCCTGTCCTGTCCACTAGAGCACTGTCCAGTGCAGGACCACGCCTGGCCTGTCCACTAGGGTACCGTCCATGTGCAGGACCATGCCAGGCCTGTCCACCAGGGGGCTTGTAATTGTCCCTTTGGGACTGGCTTATTTCACTAAGTATGGTGTTTTCCAGAGTCATGCATTTTGTGGCAAATGACAATATTTCATTTTTTTCACCACTGTGTGGTATTCCATGGTGTACATATCCCATAATTTCTTTATCCAGTCTTCAGTTGACGGGCATTTGGGTTGATTCCCTGTCTTAGCTGTTGTGAATTGAGCTGCAATAAACATGGAGATGCAGATAGTTCTTTTGTTTGCTGATTTTATTTCCTTGGGGTAAATTCCAAGGAGTGGGTCAGTGCCATGGCTTAACAGTCTAATCCTCTGCCTTGCGACGCTGGCACACCAGGTTCTAGTCCCAGTCGGGGTGCCGGATTCTATCCCGGTTGCCCCTCTTCCAGGCCAGCTCTCTGCTGTGGTCCGGGAGTGCAGTGGAGGATGGCCCAGGTCCTTGGGCCCTGCACCCCATGGGAGACCAGGAGAAGCACCTGGCTCCTGCCTTTGGATCAGTGCGGTGCGCCGGCCACAGCGCACCGGCCACAGCGGCCATTGGAGGGTGAACCAAAGGCAAAGGAAGACCTTTCTTGCTGTCTCTCCCTCTCAACTGTCCACTCTGCCTGTCAAAAAAAAAATTGCAAGGAGTGGGATGGCTGGGTCCTGTGTAGGTCTATATTCAGAGTTCTGAGGTGTCTCAAAACTGTCTTCCACAGTGGCTTTACCAGTTTACATTCCCACCACCAGTGGATTAGGGTACCTTTCCCCCCACATCCTCCCCAGAATTTGTTGTTTGTTGACTTCTATATGAAAGCCATTCTCACCGGGTGAAGTGAAACCTCATTGTGGTTTAGATTTGCATTTCCCTGACAGCTAGTGATCCTGAGCATTTTTCATGTGTCTGTTGGCCATTTGGGTTTCCTCTTGAAAAATGTCTGTTTAAGTCCTTTACCCATTTCTTACTGGGTTGTTTGTTTTGGTGTTGTGGAGTTTCTTGATCTCTTTGTAGATTCTGGTTATTAATCCTTTGTTAGTTGAATAGTTTGCAAATACGTTCTCCCATTCTGTCGGTTGCCTCTTCACTTTCCTGAGTGTTTCTTCTGCAGTACAGAAGCTTCTCGATTAGCTGTAATCCCATTTGTCAACTTTGGCTTTGATTTCCTATGCCTCTGGGATCTTTTACAATAAGTCTTTGCTTATGCCAATGTCTTGCAGGGTTTCCCCAATGTTTTCTTTTTTTATTTATTTTTTTATTTTTTAAAGATTTATTTATTTATTTGCAAGACAGAGTTACACAGAGAGAGAAGAGGCAGAGCGAGAGTGAGATCTTCCATCTGATGGTTCAATCCCCAATCGGCCACAACTGCTGGAACTACACCGATCCGAAGCCAGGAGCCAGGAGCTTCTTCCAGGTCTCCCGTGCGGGTGCAGGGTCCCAAGGACCTGGGCCATCCTCCACTGCCTTCCCAGGCCACAGCAGAGAGTTTCTCACAGTTCTGGAGGGGGCGAAGTCAAGATCAAAGCACTGGAATCTGACCAGGGATTTCTTGTTGTAGCCACTGGTAGCTGAAAGTGGAAGGGCAAAGGAAGCCAAGAAACATTGGGTCTGCATGCGGCGGAGAGCAAGAAATCCCCAATGTTTTCTAATAATCTGATGGTGTTGGGTTGTAGATTTAGGTCTTTAGTCCATTTTGAGTGGATTTTTAAAAAAGATTTATTTATTTATTTTAAAGGCATAGTTACATATAGAGGCTGTGGGGGGGGGGGGAGGGAGAGAGAGAGAGGGAGAGGAAGGAGGACAGAGGGAGGGAGGGAGGGAGAGAGAAAGAGAGGTCTTTCATCCACTAGTTCACACCCTGGATGACTGCAATGGCCAGAGCGGCACCAATCCAAAGCCAGGAGCCAGGAGCTGCTTCTTGGTCTCCCATGTGGGTGCAGGGGCCCAAGGACTTGGGCCATCCTCCACTGCACTCCCAGACCACAGCAGAGAGCTGGGTTAGAAGTAGAGCAGCTGGAACTTGAACAGGTGCCCATATAGGACGCCGGCACTTTAGGCAGCAGCTTTACCAGCTGCCCCACAGCACCAGCCCTTGAGTGGATTTTTGTGTAAGGTGTAAGGTAGGGGTCTTGCTTCACATTTCTGCATGTGGAGATGCAGTTTTCCCAGCACCATTTGTTGAAAAGGCTCTCCTTGCTCCATGCATTGATTTTAGCTCCTTTGTCCAAGTTGGTTGTAGATGTGTGGGCTGATTTCGGGCATTTCTATTCTGTTCATTGGTCTGTCCATCTGTTTTTACACCAGTACCAGGCTGTTTTGATTATGTAGTAGGCCTTGAAATCTGGTATTGTGATGCCTCCAGTTTGTTTTTGTTGTATAAGATTGCTTTAGCTATTTGGGGGTCTCCTGTGTTACCCTATGAATTTCAGAATCATTTTTTTTTCTATATCTGAGAAGAATGTCTGTGGTATTCTGAGTGGCATCACACTGAATATGTTGATTGCTTTTGGTAGTTTGGTCATTTTGATGATATGGATACTCTGAATCCATGAACACGGAAGATTTTTCCATTTTTTGTATCTTCTGCTGTCTTTAATATTCTGTAATTCTCAGTGTAGAGATTTTGATATCCTTGGTTAAGTTTATTCCAAGGTATTTGAGTTTTTCGTGTAGCTATTGTGAATGGGATTGATCTTGGAAGTTCTTTTTCAGCCATGGCATTGTCTGTGTATAGAAAGGCTACTGGATTTTCTGTGTTGATTTTATATCCTGCTGCTTTGCCAAACGCTTCTATGCCTCTTAGTGGAATCTTTTGGATGCCCTATGTGTATGATGTCATCTGAAAACAGGGAGAGTTTGACTTCCTCCTTCCCAATTTGTATCCCTTGATTTCTTTGTCTTGCCTAATGGCTCTGGCTAAAACCTCCGGGACTATGCTGAGTATCAGTGGTGACAGTGGGCATCCCTGTCCTCTCCGGATCTCAGTGGGAATGCTTCCAGCTATTCCACATTCACTATGATGCTGGCCGTGGGTTTGTCATAAATGGCCTTGATGTGTTGAGGAATGTTCCTTCTATACCATATTTGCTTAGAGATTTCATCATGAAAGATGTTGTATTTTATCCAATGCTTTCTCTGCATCTATTGAGATAGCCACATGGTTTTTGTTCTTTAGTTTGCTAATGTGGGGTATCATATTTATTGATTTGTAAATGCTCAACCACCCTGCATACTGGGGATCAATCCCACATGGTCTGGGTGAATGATCTTTCTGACGTGTTGTTGGATTCAATTGGCTAGTATTTTATTAAGGATTTTTGCATCTATGTTCATCAGGGAACTTGGTCTGTAGTTTTCTTTCTCTGTTGTATCTTTTTCAGGAATTAAGGTGATTCTGGCTTCATGGAAGGAGTTTGGGAGGATCCCCTCTCTCTCAATGGTTTAGAACAGCTTGAGAAGAGTTAGAGTCAGTTCTTTAAATGTCTGGTAGAATTCAGCAGTGAAGCTGTTGGGACCTGGGCTTTGCTTTCTTGGGAGAGTCTTTATTACTGATTCAATTTCTGTCCTGGTTATGGATCTGTTTAGGTTTTCTATGTCTTCATGGCTCAGTTTAGGTACATTGTATGTGTCAGGAATCTATCCATTTCTTCTAGGTTTCCCAGTTTGTTGGCATACAGCTCCTTGGAGTAATTTCTGATGATTCTATTTATTTCTGTGGTGTCTGTTGTTACATGTCCTTTTTCATCTCTGGTTTTATTGATCTCGGTCTTCTCCCTCTTTTTTATGCTTAGTTGGGCCAATGGTGTGTCCATTTTGTTTATTTAAAGAAAACAGCTCTTCAATTTGCTGATCTTTTGTATTGCTTTTTGGTTTCTATTTTATTTATTTCTTGTCTAATTTTAATTATTTCTCTTCTCCTGCCAGCTTTGGGTTTGTTTTGCTATTTGTTTATTAGGTCCTTGAGATGCATTGATAGCTTACTTATTTGGTGCCTTTCCAGTTTCTTGATGTGGGCACCTGTTGCTATAAACTTTCCTCTTAACACTGCTTTGCTGTATCCCATGTTTGATATGTTGTGTTGTTATCTTCATTTGCTTCCAGAAGAGTTTTTGATTTCTTCTATGACCCAGTGTTCATTCAGGAGCATGTTGTTCAGTCTCCATGTGTTTGCATACGCTCTAGGGATTCCTGAGTTGCTAATTTCTAGCTTCATTCCATTGTGGTCTGAGAAGATGCATGGTATGATTTTTATTTTTTTGAATTTGCTGAGACTTGCTTTATGGCCTAGCATGTGGTCAATCCTAGAGTTGGTTCCATGCACTGCTGAGAAGAATGTGTGTTCTTCAAGTGTAGGATGAAAAGTTCTGTAGGTATCTGTTAGTTCCATTTGGTCTATAGTGTCAATTAAATCTGCTGTTTCCTTGTTGATTTTCTTTTCTTTCTTTTTTTTTTTTTGACAGGCAGAGTGGATAGTGAGAGAGAGAGAGAGAGAGAGACAGAGAGAAAGGTCTTCCTTTTTGCCGTTGGTTCACCCTCCAATGGCCGCTGCAGCCTGCGCATCACACTAATCTGAAGCCAGGAGCCAGGTGCTTCTCCTGGTCTCCCATACGGGTGCAGGGCCCAAAGACTTGGGCCATCCTCCACTGCCTTCCCGGGCCATAGCAGAGAGCTGGACTGGAAGAGGGGCAACTGGGATAGAATCTGGCGCGCTGACCGGAACTAGAACCCGGTGTGCCAGCGCCTCAAGGTGGAGGATTAGCCTGTTAAGCCACGGTGCCGGCCTCCTTGTTGATTTTCTGTCTGATTGATCTGTCTATTGCTGAAAGTGGAGTATTGAAGTCCCCAATACTATTGTATTGGAGTCTATATTTCCCTTTAAGTCCCTTAACATATTTTAAATAGCCTGGTGCCCTATAATTAGGTGCTTATGCATTTATAATAGTTACATCTTCTGTTGAGTTGATCCCTTAATCATTCCATAGTGCCCTTCTTTGTCTCTTTTAGCAGTGTTTGTGTTAACGTTTATTTTGTCTGATATTAGGATGGCTACACCAGCTCTTTTTTGGTTTTTGTTAGCATGGAATATCTTTTTCCATTCTTTCTCTTTCAGTCTGCATGCATCTTTGTTGGTGAGATGTGTCTCTTGTAAGAAGCAAATAGATGGGTTTTGTTTTCTAGTCTATTCAGCTAGTCTGTGCCTTTTACCTGGAGAGTTGAGGCCATTTACATTCAGTGTGACTATTGATAAGTAGTGACTTTGCCCTGACATTTTTTTTTTTGACAGGCAGAGTAAGACAGTGAGAGAGAGAGAGAGAGACAGAGAGAAAGGTCTTCCTTCCATTGGTTCACACCCCAAGTGGCCACTACAGCCAGCGCTGCGCCGATCTGAAGCCAGGAGCCAGGTGCTTCCTCCTGGTCTCCCATGCGGGTGCAGGGCCCAAGGACTTGGGCCATCCTCCACTGCACTCCTGGGCCACAGCAGAGAGCTGGACTGGAAGAGGAGCAACCGGGACAGAATCCAGCGCCCCAATTGGGACTAGAACCTGGTGTGCTGGTGGCACAGGTGGAGGATTAGCCTAGTGAGCTGCAGCGCCATCCGCCCTGTCATTTTTCCATAAATATTCCTATTGTGTACTTTGGATTTCCTTTGCACTTTTACTGGGAGATTGTCTGCCTTCACCTTCTTTCATAGTGATGGCTGTGTTTCTGTGTGTAGCACATCCTTAAGCCACTTTTGCAAGGCTGGATTGTGGTGACAAATTCAATTTCTATTTGTCATGGAAGGTCTTTACTTCACCTTCATACATAAAAGAGAGCTTTGCAGGGTACAGTATTCTGGGTTGACAGTTTTTTCTCTTAAGACTTGGACTGTATCTCGCCATTCTCTCCTAGCCTGCAGGGTTTCTCATGAGAAGTCAGCTGAGTCTAATTGGAGATCCTCTGAGAGTAATCCGGCATTTCTCTCATGCACATTTTAGAACCTTTTCTTTACGTTTTACTGTGGAGAGTTTGACTACAATGTGTGGCGTGAAGACTTTCCTGGTCGTGTCTGTCAGGGTTTTCTGTGCTCCCTGTACTTGGGTGTCCCTTTCTTTCTCCAAATTAGGGAAGCTTTCTGTAATTCACTAAATAAGCCTTCTAACCGTTTTGCTCGTTCTACGCCTTCAGGAACTCCTCAGACCCATATGTTGGCTCATTTGATGAATCTCCAACACTGATTCTAAGTTTTTAAATTTTTTTCTTCTTTTTTTCCCTTTGGTCTGTGAAATTTCCAGAGACTTTTTCTAACCCCGACCTTCTTCCTTCTGCCTCACCGCGTCTGTTGTTAAGGCTTCCCACCACATTTTCCATTTGTTCTATTGCATTCTTCATTTCCAATATTTCATTTTGATTTCTCTTTAAAAATCTCCATTTCTTGGGAAAAGTTTATCCATGTCTTGTATGGATTTCTTACATTCATGGATTTGCTTCTGCTTACTTCTAAGTAACCTACAGTCATTTTTTTCCTGTTTCTGGCATTTCTTCAATCTCTTCTTCTTCACAATCTGGTATTGAGGTGGTGCTGTGTTCTCTTGGGGGCGTCACGTTCTCGTCCTTATTCTTGTTTCTTGAGTTGCTGTTTATTTTTAGGCTTCGTGGTGATGTTCTCCCTGCTGCAGCTGTCGTAAAGAGCCAGGGAGCCCTGTTTTTGAAGCAGAGCAGGGCAGTTTCCTGCACTGGTGCGAGTCCCGTGGCCCTGGTCAGCCCTCCTGGGTTGGTGTGACCGTGAGGTAGGATGTGTTGGCTCCAGAACGCTCTCATGTCAGGTGTGGCACAGCAGATCCGGACGGCGCTTGCTCCAGAGGGGGGTCTTCCTGCTCAGCGGAGCGAACGCATCCTTGCTTCCACTGAGCTCATGCTGCTCCCCCTCGGCCTGTGCGTGTCAGCCGGGGTTATCAAGGCTGTGTCCCCTGTGCCTTTCCCGCTTATGTCAGACCCTGGGCGCTGACAGGTGGACTTCTCAGAGGACTTGAGCTTCCCCCCTGCAGCCCCTGGTGTCCTGTGTTGTGCCCACCTCGCTGGCGGTGGGGCCTCCTCCGGCCTCCTGATGGGTCTCCCTGCACCCGGAGGCCTTGCTCAGGCTGCCCGGGCCCTGCCTCCCCTCTGCTGCTGGGGGCTTTGTCCAGTGCCCTCCGACTGCCTTTGCTCCTCTCCTGCTTGGGCGGACGTGAGTGCCGCTGCCTTCCTAACCTCCCCTCCTTCCACGCGCGGCCGGGATCGGTGCCTGCTGACTTCTTGCTGCCAGCACAGCACTCTCTCCTGCCACTGCCCTGTCGGCTCCGTGTCGTCCACGGCCCCGTGTGGCCTCTCTGGGCCAGGCTCTTCGGTCCGTGAGCCAGCTACCGCCACTTCTCCTCCGCTTCCCGCCCCATGTCTGAAACCCACCCATCACACTGTGCGCCCCAGAGCTGAAGGTCTCCTGCACACCCAGCCTCCTCCGGCCGACGGTTAGCCACTGAGCACTGTCTGTAACCCTCCATCGTTCCCGCCCCCGGAAACTTCCAGTGTGACAACAAGAAGTTAGACGACGGAGGAGCACAGAGAAGGACATCTGAGTGACAGCCGCTGGGAAACCAGCCACGGGCAGGGGCCGGCGTGGGGGCACTGGTCATCCTGCTGCTGGCGACAGCAGTGTCCCCTGCTGGGGCACAGATTTGAGTCCCGGCTCCTCTGCGTCCCATCCAGGGTCCAGATACTGTGCCTGGGAAGGCAGCAGAGGATGGCCCAAGTGCTTGGGCCCCTGCCACTCATAAGGCTCCTAGATGGAGTGCCATGCCTGGTTTGGCCTGGCCTAGGTCCAGCTGCTGCGACCATCTGGGGAGTGAACCAGCAGACGAAGGCCTCACTGTTCCTGGGGTGCCGTGGGAGGGGCTTCACGAAGTCCAGCACGGGCAGGGAGAATGCTGGCTGGGCGCTGGCCGCTGTAGGCCTTGTCCAGGACCAATGCAAACTGTTGAAAATGCCGGATTGTAGTGGGTCTCGAAGAGAGGCCAAGTCAGGAGCGCAAGTGCGTTAAACCAGAAGTGAAGAGAATCCTCGGTAAAGATCTGGAATGATCTGGAATAGGGGCCTGAAGGAGGAGCCCACGCCTTGGAGGCAGGGGCTCTGGTTCAGGCCCTGCATGTGGAGCCCTGGGAGCCTCGGCCGGCTCAGCAGGAGGGGTCAGCGGCAACGCCCCGGGCAGGGGTCCTGGCCGCGTGGCAGTGGGCAGATGATGGAGTGTGTGGTGAGGGGCTGGAGCGATGCCCCTGCCCAGACTACCTCCCCCTCGGCTCTGCTGGGGTCTCTGTGGGCTCCGCTCGTGTACACCCTGAGCCCAGCCCCTCCCGTTCCCGACAGCGCCTCTGGGGGCTCTGGTGTGACACCGGTGCTTGCTCCAACCACACGAGCCTCCCGTCGCCGTTCTGGGCACCGCACGGCTGTTCTCTGGGTCTGAAATAGCCCTTAGTCCCTCCAGATCCTGGCAAACGCTTCTTCCCGGGAAGTGTGTTTCCAGCACTGGGATTTTTCAGTGAGGCAAACCGTCTGCAGCGCTTGGTAAGGAAGTCAGCTTGGACAAGTTCCCCAACTCCTCCGGACCTCAGCGGCCACCTTCCACCTGGCGGTGCTGCGGGGCCCTGCCGAGACCTGTGCTCCAGTGGGACTTGCCCTCGAAGCCTCAGGCCAGCAGGGAGCCAGGGCGAGGCGTGCAGCGAGGGGGAGGAGCCGTGGGGAAGGGGGTGGGGATACGCACGGCATGTGGGGTTTCCCAGGCCCTCAGTGGACTCGCAAGAGACTCCCCAGCTAGGAAGTGCAGGGCGTGGTGTCCAGGTGTCACACGCACAGATTTACGAGGCTCATCTCACCCGGCACCCGCAGAAGCTGTCAGGACTGTGCCGGAGCTGGGAACCGGAAAGTCGCAGCTGAGCTGAGGCCTGGAGCCCGGCCAGAAAGGGCCGGGGCCGTCAGGTCTGTTCTTGGGACTGGGCGTGCTCGCGACTGGGAGCAGGGCACAACTTCCTGCAGAGTGTGGTGGCCTCCGTGCGTGGGGCATGGTGGGCACAGGTGGAAGGAGAGCTGGCGAGGGCAGCCAGTGAGCAAGGGCGGGGCCGCCAAGGATCCGAGTCTCCTCTCTGAGAAGTCTGGAATTCACGGGGTGGGGACGTTCTCTTTAGGCAGAGCATGGTGGCTGTGGTGTGATCCCTGGATGGGCGGAAGGCTGGATGGGCGGGCAGGCAGGTGAGTATCTAGGTGGGTGGGTGCCTGGATGGGTAGAGGGGTTGGTGGGTGGCTGGGCAGACATGTAGGTGGGTGCGTGAATGAGTGGACAATGCACACATGAATGGGTAGGAGGGTGGACGAGTGGATGACTGGGTGAGTGGGTGGGTGCAAGGGTTGATGGGTGAGTGGGTAAACAGATGGGCGGGCATACGAGTGGATGGATGCATGCATGGAGGGGTGGGTGAGTGGCTGTGCAGGTGAGTGGGTGGGATGATGGGTGGCTGAGTGGGTGGGAGGGTGGGACAATGCGTTGATGTATGAGTGGGTGGGTGGCTGGTTGTGTAGATGAGTAGATGTATTGATGGGTGGGTGGACAGGTGTATTAGAGGGATGGCTGAGTGAGTGGGAGTATGGGAGGGTGGGCTGATGTATGAGTGGATGGGAACATGGGGTGGGTGGGGTGTGGGAGGATGGGTGGGTAGACATATTGATGGGTGCATGGATGGATGGGTGGATGGGTGGGTGTGTGGGTGGATGGGTATTTAGATAGATGTATAGGTGGGTGGATGGATGGATGTGCTGATGGGTGGGTAGATGTATTGATGGGTGCATGGATGGGTGGGAGGGTGGTTTGGCAGGTGTATTAGAGGGATGGCTGAGTGAGTGGGAGTATGGGAGGGTGGGCTGATGTATGAGTGGATGGGAACATGAGTGGGTGGGGTGTGGGAGGATGGGTGGGTAGACATATTGATGGGTGCATGGGTGGATGGGTGGATGGGTGTATTAGAGGGATGGCTGAGTGAGTGGGTGTACGGGAGGATTGATGGGTGGGGGGTAGATGTATAGATAGGTGCACAGATGGATGGGTGGGTGGGTGGGTGGGTGGATGTGTTGATGGGTGGGTAAGTGGTTGGGTAGCTGTGTAGATGAGTGGATGGGTTGATGGGTGTTTGCACAGATGTATAGATGGGTGTGTGGATGGGTGGATGTGCCGTTGGGTGGGTAGATGTATCGAAGGGTACATGGATGGGTGGGTGGGTGGGTGGATGTGTTGATGGGTGGGTAGGTGGTTGGGTAGCTGTCTAGATGAGGCGGATGGGTGGGTGGGTGGGTAGGTGGTTGGGTAGCTGTCTAGATGAGTGGATGTGTTGATGGGTGTTTGCACAGATGTATAGATGGGTGTGTGGATGGGTGGATGTGCCAATGGGTGGGTAGATGTATCGAAGGGTACATGGATGGGTGGGTGGGTGGGTGGGTGGATGTGTTGATGGGTAGGTAGGTGGTTGGGTAGCTGTGTAGATGAGAGGATGTGTTGATGGGTGGGTAGGTGGTTGGGTAGCTGTCTAGATGAGCGGATGGTGTTGATGGGTGGGTAGGTGGTTGGGTAGCTGTCTAGATGAGTTGATGGGTGTTTGTACAGATGTATCGTTGGGTGCGTGGAGGGGTGGGTGGGTGGGTGGATGTGTTGATGGGTAGGTAGGTGGTTGGGTAGCTGTGTAGATGAGAGGATGTGTTGATGGGTGGGTAGGTGGTTGGGTAGCTGTCTAGATGAGTGGATGAGTTGATGGGTGTTTGTACAGATGTATCGTTGGGTGTGTGGATGGGTGGGTGGGTGGGTGGATGTGTTGATGGGTGGGTAGGTGGTTGGGTAGCTGTGTAGATGAGAGGATGTGTTGATGGGTGGGTAGGTGGTTGGGTAGCTGTGTAGATGAGGGGATGGGTTGATGGGTGTTTGCACAGATGTATAGATGGGTGTGTGGATGGGTGGATGTGCCAATGGGTGGGTAGATGTATCGAAGGGTACATGGATGGGTGGGTGGGTGGGTGGGTGTGTAGATGAGTGGATGTGTTGATGGGTGGGTAGGTGGTTGGGTAGCTGTGTAGATGAGAGGATGTGTTGATGGGTGGGTAGGTGGTTGGGTAGCTGTCTAGATGAGTTGATGGGTGTTTGCACAGATGTATCGTTGGGTGTGTGGATGGGTGGGTGGGTGAGGAGGTGAGGGAGAACCAGCAGCTGGAGGCAGAGGGGCAGGGGTGTCCGAGGCCCGACATGGAGAAACAGTGAGGATGGAGGCTATGGTCAGATTTAGGGGGGGTTCAGGACTCGGTGCCTCACTGGGGTGCACTGAGGGTCAGGGTGAGGCCCTCAGCAGGCAGGGTGTGAAGAGTGAGGGGCTCCCAGGACACTGGAGGAGGGAGTGGGTGACATGCCAGGTGCTGGGGAGTGGGGGGAGGCCTGGGGCAGGGCAGCAGGAGCCTGCTGGCGGCCCAGCCGGTGGGAAGCAGTGCCTGGCATGGCGGCGTGGGAGTGGACCGGGCAGCCCTCACCTCTGCTATGGAGGACGGGGGGTGGCCGCCACCTTCCAAGCCCTGGCTCTTCTCCATGGCCAGCACACGGCGGCTGCCTGCTGTCCCGGCAGGGGACATGCGTGGGCTGGCGTGGCGGCTGCTCCAGGGGCAGGAGAGCCACAGACTGGCCTGGCTCCTGTTCTTCTCGCTGTTCGTGTGAGAGTCCTTATTGTGTCTTTCCCGGGGCCTCGCTGGGGGTCACGATGACGTCATACCATGGCCCTTTCCCTCTGTGTGATCCCGGCTTTATTTTTTATTATTTATTTATTTTGACAGGCAGAGTTAGAGAGAGAGAGAGAGAGAGAGAGAGAGACAGAGAGAAAGGTCTTCCTTCTGTTGGTTCACCCCCCAAATGGCTGCTATGGCCGACCTGAAGCTAGGAGCCAGGTGCCTCCTCCTGGTCTCCCATGCGGGTGCAGGTGCCCAAGCACTTGGGCCATCCTCCACTGCCTTCCTGGACCACAGCAGAGAGCTGGGCTGGAAGAGGGGCAACTGGGACAGAATCTGGTGCCCCAACCGGGACTAGAATCCGGGGTGCCAGCGCCGCAGGCAGCGGATTAGCCTAGCAAGCCATGGCACTGGCCAACGATCCCGGCTTTTGAAAGCTCTCATTTTAACGATGCTTCTCCTCGCTCCCAGCACTATTCTCAAAACCCAGGGCTCGAGTAGGAAGGAGATGGCCGAAGTCTCCGTGCCAAAACGAGGGCGCCCGTCTCCTAGGGGAACTAAGGAGGAAGCGAGTTGCATGGTGATTGCCTGTGGCAAACATGGGGACGTGCCTCCCGTGGGCCTCAGCCCAGGCCTCTGCCTTTCTTGTCTGTGTTTCCACGCCCCTGCCTTGGCCCAGGCACATGCCAGACTCTGTGGTGTCTGCCCCGTGCCTCTGCCCCGGTCCCGGGCGCTCACCGGACCCTGTGGTGTTTGCATCTCTGCCACGCTGGCTTCTCTGAGCTCAGGCGCTCCGGGTCGCCGGTGTCGCAGGTGTCAGGGTCGAATGCCGTTCCACTGCCTGCCGGGACCGCGTGCTGTTTGCCAGGCCTGTGGGTGGGCACCCGGGCAGCTCCTGCGTTTTGACGATCGTGGACTCGGTGTGCAGGTGCCCGTGGGAGCTCCCGGTCCCGTGGGCATCTCCAGAAGCGGTGCTGCGGGATCCGTGGTAACTGCATTTCTGAGGAGCCTCCATGCGGTTTTCCACACTGGCTGCGCCATTCCACACTCCCAGTGACGGCGCCCAGGGGTTCCGGTTCTCCCAGATCCCCGTTTAAAAACCACAAAATGGGGCCTCTCGCTGCCTGTGACACCAGCATCCCGTATGGGTGCCGGTTCGAGTCTCAGCTGCTCCACTTCCAATCCAGCTCCCACCTTACGGCCTGGGCAAGCAGGAGATGGCCCAAGTGCTTGGGCCCCTGCACCCACGTGGGAGACCAGGATGAAGCTCCTGGCTTCAGCATGGCCCAGTCCTGCCTTTGAGGCCATCTGGGGAGTGAACCAGCACATGGAAGACCTCTCTGTCTCTCTGTAACTCCGACTTTCAAACAGATAAATAAATCTTTAAAATGATTTGGGGTGGGGCAGACCCCACTCTGTTAGCGACTTTGCAAGCAGGGGTTGTGGGTAACTGAACACAAATGCCCCCAGGCTGCCAGGGGTGCTTGGAGACGTCACCTCGGTGAGGGGTGGAGAAGGACCCAGCCCGTGGGACCTCCCTGCTCGTCCCCGGCCTATGCCGGGAGCCACAGCCCCCGAGGGCTTTGGGGGCTCCCAGCCAGCGGGGAGCTGCTGTGGAGTGAGCAGAGGGCAGCGCACTCACCTGCTGAAAATGTGGGGAGACCAGAGCACACTCGAGACCCGAGAGAACGTAAACAAATAGCGAGAAAGATGGAGCCTCAGCTGGGCGACGACAAACGTAGAGCGCCTGGAGAAGCAGCACCAGCACCTGCCGCTGTCGGCGTCCAGACAGGGTGGGGGTCACGGCGGCAGCAGTGCCCGCTCTCCCCGTGGTCTGTCACGCACAGGCGCGTGCACGGCCCCGTGCACCTGCCAGTGGGCTCCGGCCTGCTGTGGGTGGCCGGCCACCCGTCTCGGCTTCCTGAGGTCTTCCCCACAAACACCTCCCGCCAGTGACTGCCGACCTGAGGGGCGAGGAGGCTGAAGCCCTGGTCGGCCTCCCTGTGGGCGCCACTCTGCCCCAGGTTTCTGGAGCGCTATGGACGCAGCATGGGCTGGGGCCTGCGGCCCTGCAGGGCTGCCGGGTGCTGGTCTACAGCCCATGGCTCGTTCCTGCAGGGAAGCGCCCGATGTCAGTGCCAAACTGTTGGGAGGTGCTGGCACGCGGCCGGCCCTCGATGAGCAATCGAGGGCGTTGTGGCCAGTGGCAGGTGGAGGAGTGGGGCGGGAGAATTGGAGAAGACTGGGCCTTGAGAGCAGGAGGCCAAGTGGCTGCAGGATTTCGTGTTCGAGCCCCGAGACTTCGTGAATCCCTCACTTCCTGCAGTCGTTCAGTTGTGGTCGCCGCTGCTGCTGGCGACCCCCTCCGTCGGCTGGGCCACAGGAGATTCAGTTCCCACCTACCAAAACTGTTTTCTTAAAGGAGACACCGTGAGGTGTGACACGGGGGTGAGAGGAGGGGCCCGCCAAGGGGCCCGCCCCTCCCCAGCTCCTCGCCCTCCCTCCCCAGCAGGTTCTCTGACTTTGGCTCACGTTCCTGGGGGCCTTGTAAAATGCGGCAATGTGGTCTGTATTCCGGCACCCTGGTTTCTCTCGTTCAGATTGGAGAACGCTCCCCCCAGTCCTGGTCCAACCAGCGAGGTTAGCAAGGTTGAGGGCGACTCGGCCGGAGTGAGGGAGCAGATGGCGTTTCTCCATGCCGCGAATCGGCACACAGAGATCCGAACAGAAAGCACTCTTCAGCATCAGGTCGGGTGGAGCATTCCGGGATAAAGCGGACAAAGACTTGCCAGACTGCGTGTGACACATAGCCGAGGGAGACGCGAGAGGTGCGGGGGGCAGAGAGGCACCAGGCTCTGCAGGCTGAAGCTGCCGAGACTCCCCAGGTTGACCTGATGGTCCAGGTCACACCTGTCAAGCAGTTCGCACGGTGTGTGGTGGGTAGCAGGGAGGAGGTGTTCTTAGCGCCACCTGGTGGGCGTTAGAGTCTGCTCTGAGGAGGAGGGTCAGGCCCCGGCACCACTGCCATCTGACATGCAGGAGGAGGTGTTGTGTGAAGAGTGACCGGCAGGGCAGGTGCCCAGGTGGATGAGGGCCGGACCCCCTCACGTGTGGACGGGGGGCAGTGGAGGGGAGAAAGGCCCGTCCTGCCGACAGAGCGTTCCGGAAGAATCAGGAGTCCGTGTACCCTCACGAGGTGTAGGGGAACTTCACTCCATAGCTCAGACCATAAGCAACAGTGAACCCCAAATAGCCGGCACTCCTAGACGGGAAACCAGCAACTGCGAAACTCCAGGGAGACGGCAGAAGCCAGAACCTTCACACGCTGGGCTTGGGTGGAATTCAGGCTGTGGAAAGCGCGCTGGCCAAAGAAAGACCTGGTACATCCGGCTGTGTCAGGACCAGTAAGGGCCGCTCCTTGTGAGGTGCTTCCCAGACAACGGAAATTCAAGCCACAGAGTGGGAGAGAGACACCCCTGCCGACGGGCTTGTACCGGGAGCGAAGAGCTCTTAGCGAAGACGAGATGAGAGCTGGCGGGTTCCCATATGGTCACACACGCCTGCCGTGTGGTCTGACTGTTCTCCAGCGCCCGTCCAATAGGAGGAAAAGACTTGGACATGAGCACCCAGCCTCTGCCGCGGCCCTGGGGGGAGCGGCCCCCGTGCCTGTACACGTGCCTGGGTGACAAGTTGTGGTGATGAGCCCACACAGTCCCCAAGCCCTGTGTCAGTGGTGCTAAGGGGACTGGGGCGCATCCCAAGGTGCTGTTGAGGATGGGTGTGGTGGGATGCCCCTGTGTCACTGGGGGCTGCCCTTGGCAGGCGGGAGCTGGGCTCTGAGCTCTGCCTGTTGGCTCGCCACGGGGTGGACCTCCTGAGCGGGTGCTGGGCTGCCCACTGGCCTCGCCAGACACCTGGTCCCATGGGGTCTGTGCAGAGCTGGGCGCCTCCGCACCATGGGCCAGCACGGACTGTTTTCCTTCCTAAGTAGCTTTTGCAGACACTAAGTGATAGTGGCAAAATCTGACGAATGTTCCGGGAACGAAGGCTTGCGCACTCCCGACACACACCACGGGTGGAGTCCGGGACGGCTATGGTGAGAGAGAGAAGCTGCCCGCAGGCTGCGTCCACTCAGCTTCCCTTTAGGTGGCGCTGTAACCGTCAGGAGGGCGGCAGGGTGAACCGGAGCAGGAGGAAGGTCCGGGGCAGGTGGGTCAGTTTACTGCCGTCACTGTGGGTACGATGTCATGTATTTATGTGTATTTATGTCAGAACCCAGAAGTCATACACTGTGCATAAAGGCAGGTTATTTAGAAAAATGATTTACCGAATTGAGAGGCAGAGAGAGGGAGGGAGAGGCAGAGAGAGGGAGGGAGGGAGCGGTGGAGGGAGGGAGAGGCAGAGGGAGGGAGGGAGAGGGAGGGAGAGGGAGGGAGAGGCAGAGGGAGGGAGGGAGGGAGAGGCAGAGGGAGGGAGGGAGAGAGGCAGAGGGAGGGAGGGAGAGGCAGAGGGAGGGAAGGAGGGAGAGGCAGAGGGAGGGAGGGAGAGGGAGGGAGAGGGAGGGAGAGGCAGAGGGAGGGAGGGAGCGGCGGAGGGAGGGAGAGGCAGAGGGAGAGAGGGAGGGAGAGGCAGAGAGAGAGGCAGTTTCCATCTGTCGGTTCACTCCAAATGGCTGCAGTAGCCAGGGCTGGGCCAGGCTTATGCCAGGAGCCAGGAGCTCCATCCAGGTCTCCCGCCTGCATGGCAGGGACCCAAGGGCGTGGGCTGTCCTCTGCAGCCTTCCCAGGGGCTGGATCAGAGGCAGAAGTTGGCATCACAAGTGACAGCTTGATCCTCTGTGCCGCACGCCGGCCCCAAATGCAGTCTATTGCAAGGCAGTTATAGTTCAGTAATAATATCACCCCCTCCACCGAAAGAAAGTTACTCACAGGAGGGGCCTCGGGCAGAACGCGAGAGCAGCGAAGATTCACAGCATCTCTTGCGGTGCCCCCAGGCGCCCTTCAGACGTGGGCTCAGCTCGTCCCCACGCAGGCTCGGCTTCCTGTGCGTGGAGCTGGGTGGCACTGACGAGGCCCCTGGCTGGGTGAGTTTTGGGCTGGCCGTGGTGCTGTGTGAGGGCTTGCCCGTGGTCTCCAGCTGGGGCTGTGAGGGCCGCGTGCAGGTGTGTGGCACAGCTGTCCCTCTGCTGTGGCCAGGCCCGGGGGGGTGGGGCACAGGACCAGTGGGACCACCCACAGCTGCCACCGGCTTCTCGCCACACCTCTTCCACTCCCCGGGGAGCTGAGGAGGAGCCCCGTGTTTCTTTGCCACCATGGTCGTCTTCACGGAGCTTCTGTCTTCTGTGTGAGGTCGGGTGCCGTCTCTCCTGCCCAGCTTCGTGCCCTCGTGGGCGCCGTGGGGTCCTCGCACGTCCACACAGAGGGAGCCGGAAGCTCGGCCCTGGCTGCGTCTCGGGGACTGATTGTCTTTGTTGTGGAGCACTGTCAGCCCCCTGGGGCTTCAGAGGGAAGCTTCCAGACACAGCTCAGAGATAACCAGCCAGCCCCTCCCACTGCCCCCCACATGCACCTGCTCTGTGCTGCAAATGTGGAACTTTCTGGAGACATCAGGCCCCGGGACCGAGGTCCCCCAGCCCCAAATCAGTCATGATTCGAACTCCGCCCCGTCTGGGGACAAGGCTCGCCTCTTGCCCTGCAGTGGAGCCCATGCTGTCCCCTGACTGTGGGGCCACGGCCTGGAGCCCGTCCTGGGGTGTGCGCTGGCTCTGCTGATTTCAGGGTCAACCTCACGGTCCAGACGGCAGTGCCCGCGTCGTGGTTGCTGCCCTTCCCTCTGTAAGTGGGCTCCTGCTCGGGTGCCTGCTGGGCACACCTGCAGACCGGCCAAGGCCGGTGCTGGCCCCCGGAGGCACGGGCGTGGGCACACCTGCAGACCGGCCAAGGCCGGTGCCGGCCCCCGGAGGCACGGGCGTGGGCACACCTGCAGACCGGCCAAGGCAGGTGCTGGCCCCCGGAGGCATGGGCGTGGGGTCGGGGGGAAGCCTGAGGACGCCCTGCAGAGGCGACTCCGAGCTGGGACCTGAGCAGGCACTGGCGCTTCCTGGGCGGGGCCTCCTGCAAGGCCAGGCTGAGCTTCCCCAGGGGCACTTGGCCGAGAGCTCGATCCATACCGGGTCTCCCTGGTCCCGTGGGAGGGGCCGTGTTAGGGTGCAGCGCCCCAGTGACGCCATGAGAAGGCGGGTCCCGCAGGAGCCACACACTGGGTTCTGTGGGTGCAGACAAGGTGTCTACAGCATGGAGGGAGGCCGGTGTGCGCAGTCTGTTGTCTGTCAGTCTATCTGTCTGTCTTCTGTATTGGACTTGACCCTTCTGTATCAGTGTCCACCTGTGTCTGTGTCCACCTGTGTCTGTGTCTACCTGTATTGTGTCCACCTGTATCTATATGTGTCCACTTGTATCGGTGTCCACCTGTGTCAGCCTGTGTCCACCTGTATCGGTGTCCACCTGTGTCAGCCTGTGTCCACCTGTGTCAGCCTGTGTCCACCTGTATCTGTGTCCACCTGTGTCAGTCTGTGTCCACTTGTATCTGTGTCCACCTGTGTCTGTGTCCACCTGTATCTATATCCATCGGTATATTGTCTACCTGTATCTATATGTGTCCACTTGTATCTGTGTCCACCTGTATATGTGTCTACCTGTATCAATCTGTGTCCACTTGTATCTGTGTGCACCTGTGTCAGTCTGTGTCCACCTGTGTCTACCTGTGTCAGTCTGTGCCCACCTGCGTCAGTCTGTGTCCACCTGTGTCTACCTGTGTCAGTCTGTGTCCACCTGTGTCTGTGTTGACCTGTATCAGTGTCCACCTGTGTCAGCCTGGGTCCGCATGTATCTATGTCCACCTGTGTCCGTCTGTGCCTGTATCTGTCTACCTGTGTCAGTGTCCACCTGTGTCAGTCTGTCCACCTGTATCTGTATCACCTGTAATCGTAACAGTCACATAGCAGGATCAGGGATTGATTTTCGGAATAGCATTCTCATAGACTCCACTGGATGGCAGGTTGGAAACGCCTCACCACTGTGGTCCAGACTGCGTCTCGCTCTGGCCAGGCCTTCATTTGACTAAGCACCGCCTTATCTGTTGCTGGTGAATTCCTTCTACGCTGAGGCTGGCACACTCTGGAGCTTCCGGGGGAGGCCTGGCCCCACCCTCATCCTGTCTGTGCTGCCGATGGCCCAGTCCTGCGGGGAGCCAGGGGCCAGCAGGTGGGCAGGAAGTGCCGGGATGAGACCCCGTTCACCAGGTGTGACACCAGGTGGCTCCCAGCCCCCACTCAGAGGAACCCGAGAGCCTAGTGTGGCCCGGGCGTTGGTGTCCACACAACCACAGGGAGTGTTCTGGTTCCTGTATTTCCTTCTGGCACCAGGATCGTGGTGGGCTTTGTGGAGGTGGGGGTGGATACGGGTGCTTGTCTCAGCGCTGTGAACGTCCGGAGTATTTCAGACTTCAGGGGCGCGGTGTTGGGGGAAGGCCCTGGTCTTGCCTGTCCATCACACGGCGCAGGTGCACCTGCTCCCGGCACTCCCCACCCCTCAGGCGGTCCTGGTGCAAAGGGCAGTGGTGGGGGCTGACGGAGGGTGAGCCTGTCTGGGGCAGGTGTGCACGGCCCGAGACCCTCCTCACCAGCACACAGGACGGGGCCAGGCGCTGTGGCTGCCGTCACTTCCAGCTTGGGTGTGTATGGGGGAGGACACTCCTGACAACTGAGCAGTCACGGGCACTTCCTGGGGGCCGGTCGGCGTCTGGGGGCCCCGTGTCCTCTGAAGGGAGGGGCACCCCGGGGTGAGGGGCGTCCTGCCAGCGGCTACTGTGGCTTGCTTGGGGAGAAGTGCGGGGAAGAGACCTGTGTCCCTTTGGGAGGCGGGGGATGGGCATTACACCACCGCAGAAGCAGAGCTCGGTTCCCTCTTGTGTCACCCTCTGGACCCCCGGGCGTCGCCCCGGGTTCCCTCGTGGTCATGTGCAGGTCCCTGGGCATCACTCCGGGGTCTCATGGAAACAGGCAAGGCAGCAGGAGGCTGGCCGTCCGCGGGGAGTCTGTGGCTTGGCGCCATCTAGTGGCCAGATGCCGGAACAGCGCCCGGATCGGTGCTGTCCTCCCCTAACCTGCAAACCTCAGCGAGCGGCCCCCGGCTGTGCCACCTCGTGGCCCTCGGCACAGTGAGAAGGGCTGGGGGCGGGCCGCTGTCGCCCTGCTGAGAATCCGTCTGAGGTTGGTTCTGCTTTCGTAGAGGCCTGCACACACCTTGGGCAGAAATGAGCTCGTCTTAGGGACCCTCCTGAAGACTCGGGCGCCTGGTTCCCCGACCTGTGGCTGATTTGTGCAGGGCTTAGCAGCTGTAGCACCCGGTGAGGCCGGCAGGACGGCACTGAGGGAGGGGGCCACCCCAGAGGGGGACCCACCCCCAGAGGGGGGCCCACCCCCAGAGGCCTTCCCCGAGCTAGGGCCCCACCCCCAGAGGGGGACCCCATCCCCAGAGGGGGGCCCCACCCCCAGAGGCCTTCCCTGAGCTAGGGACCCCATCCCCAGAGGGGGGCCCCACCCCCAGAGGCCTTCCCCGAGCTAGGGACCCCACCCCCAGAGGCCTTCCCCGAGCTAGGGACCCCACCCCCAGAGGCCTTCCCTGAGCTAGGGGGCCCACCCCCAGAGGCCTTCCCTGAGCTAGGGACCCCCCCCCCCAGAGGGGGGGCCCCACCCCCAGAGGCCTTCCCCGAGCTACGGGGCCCACCCCTAGAGGGAGGCCCCACCCCCAGAGGCCTTCCCTGAGCTAGGGGCCCCACCCCCAGAGGCCCTCCTTGAGCTAGGGGGCCCCAGCGGCAGGCCCAGCCTGAGCCATGGCCCACAGAGGAGCACAGACAAAATGCTTGCAGTTCTGCCTGGCTCTCGTTTTAGGAGCACCACGCAGGCTCAGCTAGCGAGCACGGCACCCAGCACCCAACGCTGTCGCCATTTCCATGGCTTCCTGCGATCAGCGGGGCGAGGCCTCTGCCCTCCCGTTACCAAAGGAACCTGAGGTTGCAGAGAGCAGAGTCAGCGGGGGCCGCAACGCTCCAGTGAGCTGTGGATGGACGGAGGGGGTGTGGATCTGTGAGTGTGTAGGGGTGTCTGGGAGTGTGTGTGAGCATGTGTGTGACCATGTGTATGTGAGTGTGTGAATGTGTGACTGTGTGTACATGTGTGTGTGACTGTATGTGTAAATTTGTGTATAAGTTTGTGAGCATTTGTGCCTGTGTGTATGTGTGATAATGTGTGTGTGTATGTATAAGTATGTGAATGTGTATGTAAAAGTGTTTAATGTGTGTATATGAGTGTATGTTGTATGAGAGTGTGTATGAGTACATGATTGTGTGTGTGTGTGAATGTGTGTGATTATTAGCATATGTGTGTGTGTGGTTCATATAAATGTGTGAGTGTGATTCATGTATCTGTGTATGAGTGCGTGTGTCTTCATCCCTGGCCAGCTGCCCATTGCACACACACCCTCCACACACTGCCGCAGGCCTCTGCAGCCAGGGCCCTGGGGTCGCCTCCCTCCACATGCTGTGGGCAGCACACACACATATGCACATGCTCACACACATGATCACATGCTCTCACACACGCTTGCTCACACATGTTGCCATTGGCAGCACACACATACACCCACACACATGCACATATACACAATACACACAGTTACACACAGTTACACATGCTCACACATGCACACATGTTGCCATGGGCAACACATACACACATTCACACATGTGTGCATACACACGTGCTCACACACAATACACACAGTCACATGCACGCTTGCTCACACACATGCACACACAGTCACACATATGCTCGCACACACACTCACATGCATGCACACATGTTGCCGTGGGCAGCAGCTGCTCTCCAGCAGTGGCCACATTTCTGTCCCTGGTCTCCGACCTTGTCTCTCTGCTTCTGTTCTGACCCAGGTGAATTTCACCTCAAGCGTTTCTCTATTCATCCTCTGACTTGAAGCTTTGCACTTAAGTTACGCGTGACTGTGAATTTATCTAGTTACAGGCTTTTGCAAAGATTCGTTTATTGGAGAGAGGGAGAGGGGGAGGGAGAGAGGGAGACAGACAGACAGACAGACCTTCCATCTGCTGGCTCACGCCCGAAATGGCCACAACAGCCAGGGCTGGGCCTGGCTGAACCCAGAGCCAGGACCCCCCCAGGTCTCCCGCGTGGGTGCAGGGGCCCGAGCACGCGTGCCATCCTCTGCCTTTCCAGGGGCGTTAGCAGGGAGCCGGAGCAGCCGGGACTGGAACCAGGCTCTGATGTGGGGTGCTGGCATTGCACGTGGCTGCCGGGCCTCTGGGCCACCACACGGGCGCCGGCTCAGGCCCTGAACGAGCCCGTCGACTCACCCTGGGGCACAGCCAGGCTGCTGAGTCGCTCGCTCTGTTTCAAGCGCAGCCCCCAGCGCTGCACTGGAGGAGTCTGGGGGCCCACCTCCCTGGGGAGCCCCTCCCCGAGATCCACCGGGGCCCCGGAGCCGCCTGCTGTCGCTGAGTCGTGCTCCGGGCGAAGCTCGCCTGGAACCTGGAGGACTTGGTCCCTTTTCTGCTTGTTACAACGTAAGGCGTTGTGGAGACTGCAGGGTAAGAGTGTCGTGAAAGACTGGATCTTACCAGAGACCTTTCAGGAGGGAGCCAGCTGCGAGGGATCCCAGGCAGGTGCAGGGTGTGACCACGGGTGCTCGGCGAGACCGTGGGTGCTCGGCGTGACCACGGGTGCCGGCATGACCACGGGTGCTCGGCGAGACCGTGGGTGCTCGGCGTGACCATGGGTGCCGGCATGACCACGGGCGCTCGGTGGGCCTGGGCAGCTGGTGGATGGCTCAGCTGCTGGAGGTGTTGCTGTCTCAGTAGACACCCGGGGACCTCACCTCTGCCACCTCCGGGCGCCTCTCACGCTTGATCTTGGCCAACACACACGTGTGTTCAGTCTGGCTGCTGTGTGCCAATGGATAGGCACATGGGAGAACTCCCACCTGCCTCCTTGTGTCCCTTTAGGCTCCTGCCAGTGACAGTGAGCAGCTGCGTGTGGTCCAACAAGAGCCCTGTGGGTGACTCCACGCCCAGAGCTCACGGATCCTCACGACCTCTCTGAAGGCCTTCCAAAATGTCTGTGTGAAAATTTATGTTCCGTGCAGACAGGTCTGGATACACATGTGTGACACACATGTCCACACCACCACACTGCACACGTGTATGCACATGTCCATATCCCACACATTGCAATGCGTGTTCATACATGTTAACAACCCACTACACAATGCACACACATGTTGATACCACACTGCACATGCATGTACACACAAGTTCACACCACAACACTGTACACATATGTATGTACCCTACCTGCTGCAATGCATGTATACAATGTTCACGCCACCATACTGCACACATGTATACACACATCCACACTCACACACTGCACATACATGTACACACATGCTCACAACCATATTGCTCATGCATGTACACACATGTTCACACCCCACGTGTTGCACATGCATGGCCACACATGTCCACACCCCACTGCTCATGCATGCACACACATTTACACCACCACTCTGCACATATTACATACATGTTCACACCCCACACTGCAATACACATACATGCATGTTCACACCCCACACTGCAACACATGTACACACATGTTCACACCCCACACTGCAATACACATACATGCATGTTCACACCCCACACTGCAACACATGTACACACATGTTCACACCCCACACTGCAATACACATACATGTTCACACCCCACATGTTGCACATGCATGTCCACACATGTCCACACCCCACTGCTCATGCATTCACACACATTTACACCACCACTGCACATATCACATACATGTCCACACCTCAATGCACATACATTCACATACATGTTCACACTCCCAGACACATTGCACTTACATGTACACACATGTTTATTTCCACACAATGCAGATGCATGCACATACATGTTCCCACCCACACATTGCACACACATGTGTACATATTCATATGCCCACACACTACATACACAAGCACACACATGTTCACACCCATGCTGCACTGCATGCACACACACATTCATACCGCCAATTGCAATACATATACATGCATGTTCACACCCCACACTGCAACACATGTACACACATGTTCACACCCCACACTGCAATAGACATACATGCATGTTCATACCCCACACTGCAATACACATACATGCATGTTCACACTCACACTGCAACACATGTACACACATGTTCACACCCCACACTGCAGTACACATACACACATGTTCACACCCCACACTGAATTACACATACATGCATGTTCACACCCCACACTGCAACACATGTACACACATGTTCACACCCCACACTGCAACACATGTACACACATGTTCACACCCCACATGCTGCACATGTACACACATGTTCACACCCCACATGCTGCACATGCATGCACACACATGCAGACACCCGTGTGCACCCCATGATGGAGCCGTCCAGGATCAGGGCTCGTCTTCTTCCCCTTTCCACTGGGAGGGACCTCGCTAGATGGAGCGTGAGCCCCACCCCCTTCCTGGTTGTAAGCGATTGCTGAATGCCGGGGGACCCCTCCCAGTGTGCGTGGCCAGCGGGCACCTGTCCTGGGGACTTGGTCTGGGGGAGGAGGTGACGTTCAACAGGGAGCTGGAAGGTGAGGGTCAGAGAGGGTCGGGTAGAGCCAGGGGCCGAGTCGGGGGGTGTGAGTCTTGCTGCAGTGTGGAGCCACCAGGGCGGCCGTGGGAGGCGTGAGCAGTGCGGGGCCTGGAGGCCAGGAAAGGAGTGGCAGTGAGGGTGGGCCAGCGGGGCAGGCAGGGCTCAGCTGCAGAGTCCCTGTCCTTGGAGCTGGGGTGTGGCTTGCATGCCCCTGGGAGCAGCCAGGGGGCCCACAAATGGCCCCTGTGCCAGACACGGGGACGAAGGTGCCTGTGACCTGGTCTTTGCTGGCACGTGGAGCCGTGGTGGCCAGCGGGCTTCACCTGGAGTGGAGCACACAGGGAGGTGAGGAGAGGGCGAGACGGGATGGCTGGCCGGGCAGGGGCGGCCCTGGAGTGGGTGTGTGGCTCAGAAGCAGGGCGTCCCCCGACAGCAGCCCCCGAGGCAGGACACAGGGCACCTTGGGAAGCAGCCAGGCAGCTGGTGCTCCAGGGGGCCGTGGGTTTGGGTCTGAGAACTGGTGGCCCGTGGAGGAGAGCCAGCTGGGCCAGGAAGGGACAGAGGCCAGGGGGGGCTTCAGGGGCGCAGCCTTGGGAAGCCCCGTGGGCAGCTGGGTGGGTGGAGGGATGGGGCGGTGGGGGTGGGTTTCTCCCCACTCCGAAGGGAGATGGGTACCCCATGGGGAGGGGAGGGGAGGGGCTGGGGCTGTGACCAGAATGGCTACTGGAGCAGCTTCTGGCGCCCCTGGATCTTGGGGCGCTCCTGGATCCCGAAGCCCAGTGCAGCAGCCAGGGCCAGGGGCTGTTTTGGGGCGTCGGTCCCCACCCCGCCCCACCCCACGCTCACTGTATTCAGTGCAGTCGCAGCCCCAGGCCCCGCCTGCTGGGCAGGTGCATGCCACGTGATGCGCTGGGTCCCCAGCGCCCACAGGAGCTGGGCCACGTGGGGTGCAGTCCTTGGGGCTTCTGTTTCGAGAAGCTTCTCTTTCCCTTGTAAAAATGAAGCGGCTCCTTTGTTGGCGGTGGAGCCGCCTCTCCCGGAGGGGCCCCTGAGGAGGTCGGTGGCCTCAGGTCGTGCCCGGGGCCACCAGCCCTGGGCTGTGTCTGTGGTCACGTGGCCTGGGGCCACTCCCAGGGCCCCAGCCTGAGTGGGACCAGCTGTTGCGATCCTCGGCTTCCTACTGCATCTCCCTGCACCTCAGCGTGGACAACAGCTCAGGACACACAGGAGCGTCCGTCCCTTTTGGGACGGGGGATTAGGGGAGGGTCCTCCCAGAAACCACCTGGCCTAATGCTGCTGTTTTGTAGCTCAGGACGTGAGGGTCTCCTGGGGCCTCGCCTGTGTCCCGCCCCACCTGGCTGGGACAGGTGCACCTGGGCAGGAGAGCCAGCCTCTCACCCTGGGTCCAGGTTTGGGGTTTGGCATGGGTCAGCCCGTGTGGGCCTGGGTCAGCCCCTCTGGCGGATGGCAGTGGCAGGGCCCTGTTGAGGCTGCTCTAGTCCCTTTGGGGGTGGGTTTGGGCCATCCGGCTCATTGCAAGTTGATGCCTCCTCTTGGTGATGCCGCCTCCTCCTCTGAAGGGCGTGCTTGCAACGTGGCTCTGCTCCGGGCAACACTGGGGGTCAGAGGAGAGGCTGCCTTTGTTCTGGGTCTCTCTCAGTCTACACGCGTGCTGGATCCCTGTCCACCTATGTATCTGGGTCCATGCCAGAGGCAGGTACCTGCTTGCGTGTGGGCATGGATGTAGGAGCCCGTTGGTAGGTCTGTGCGTGCGCCAGGCGCCCATGCGTCTCCTGCTCTCTATGCAAGCCACATCCTCACGTGTGCGTCTGCAGATCTGTGCACAGCCCAGACCCCGGCTGCGTCCCCATCGCTGTATCTCGTGTGTGTCAACTCCCTCTCTGTGCACCTGCCTCCCTCTAGTGGCCCTGACCCCGGCTCTGGGGCTGTAGAGACGTGCACCTGACCCTCGTTTAGAGGTGGGTACACGGCCCTTGCACCGAAAATAGTGGTGCAGGAAATAGTTCTCTAAATTAAAAATAATTAGGGGCCAGCGATGTGGCGTAGTGGGCTAAGCCTCTGCCTGGGGCGCTGGCATCCTATATGGGCTCTGGTTCTAGTCCCGGCTGCTCCTCTTCTGATCCAGCTCTTAAAAAATTAATCATTTGAAAGGCAGAGAGAGAGAGAGAGAGAGAGCGAGCGAGCGAGCGAGCTGCAGTTCACTAATTCCTTCCCTAAATGCCTGTGATGGCTTAGGCTGGCCAGGACCTAGGCAGGCACCAGGAATTCAGTCAGGGCTCCCATACGGGTAGCAGGGACCAAGCACACCTCCCAGGATGTGCCCTGCTGGAAGCCGGAAGCGGACGTGGAGCTGGGACTCCACCCCGGCACTCGGCTGTGGGTGCGGGCAGCGTCTCAGCTGCTACACGGTGTTCCTGCGCCGCGTTTCCAGTATTACCTGATGGGGTTTTCTTCCAGGCCGTTCTTGCCCTGCGCTTTGGCTTCCCCATGCCTCTGCCAGCGGCATAATTTCCCAGGGGTAATCTGTTATTGCCTCGGTACAGAGTGGGGGTGCCCAGAGCTCAGGTCGGAACTCGCGAACCGTGGCAGCACCTGTGTGCTCCGGGCCTGGGGGGCCTCCTGACACCTGCTACCTACCCAGCTCAGTTTCCTCAGCCCGGTCTGCGGAATCAGGTGAGCCCAGAGCAGAGAGCCGGCTGCTCCTAGGGGTGTTCCAGACGGGGCGGTTAGCGTCTGCCGCAGGGGCCACATCCAAAGACAGGGGAAAGAAACGGTCGCTTCTCAAAAGCCGGAGGAGCGAGGGAGCCAAATTCTCTGGGCTCAGCGTTGCCTATCACAGAGCCCAAGGGAGGCGGGACAGAACTGACACTGGGAGCCCCAGACATTAGGGATCCTGGGAAATTAGCTGAGCTCCCAGAAGGCTGTGCAAGGAGGGGGTGTGGCCAGAGCACAGGTGTGACAGTAACCAGATGAGTCAGACCCGGCGGTTCTGGGTGGGGAAGAAGCTGCCTGTGGGCTTCCAGGCGAGCAGCCAGCAGCAACACTGAACAGGACGCCTCAAACAGCTTTTGCAGAAGCATGTTCGGGAGTGATCACAGCTCGGGGGCTGCGATCTCTGTGCCCACCCCCAGGCCGGTCCGTGCCTTGTCACGGGCCGCATGCTCCAAGACTGGTGGTTTGGGCTCGGCCCGGCCGGTGCACACCTCCTGGGGTCTTGACAGGAGTTGGCCAGTGTGGGTCCTTTCAACCTCTCTCCTTTGCCAGGAGAAGAGACGCTGTTCACGCTGGTTGTTAATTTCTTCACCCTATAGGGGGCGGTCCCTGCGGGCCCTGGAGAGCTCTCAGCTACAAAGGCCTGCTCCTGGGGAGCACCCAGCCTCCCGCAGAGCCCTGCTCGGGGATGGCCCTGGACGGGGATCGGAGAGCCCCGGGGGGTACAGCAGTGCAGGAGCCACAGAGCCAGAGGGTTTTGAGAAGGGTGAGGGGACCAGCACTGACCCCGGGCAGGGATGGGAGAGGTCGGCATGGCGCCCTGGGCTGGGCTCCCAGGGATGAGCTTGTCTGGGCCAGCGGAGACAACTGGAATGTCACTGTGGAAGCTTCCAGAATCCAGGGAGCCTCAGGGTCTGCCTTTGAGTCTGGCAAGGGCCAGGCGACCTTTGATTGAGACCTGTCCGTGGGACAAGACTCGTCTTCAGTTAGGAGAGGCTAAACCAGTGCTTTGACAAGATCGACGTCTCTGGGGTGTGGCTGTGACAGTTGGGGCACACCTGCTGTACTTTGGAGGTGTGGCTGGTGGTTCTGCCGTCTGCTCCGTGCGTGGCTCCCGGGGCTGCTCATGGTGGTTGGAGGCAGGGACCCCACGTTTTGACCCCAATGTCGGGTCTCGGATGCCAGCTACCGGCCCTGGTCGGAAGCTCAGCCGGGGGCCCCCATGGTGACGGAGTGGTCCCCCAGTGAACTCCCTGCTGGGACGGGCTCCTGAGGCAGTGACTGGCCCTCTGGGAAGTGACTGACCGCGAGGGGTGCCACGGCCCCGAGGGAGGGTGCAGCCTGGGCTGGGCAGGACATCCGGCTGGGGGCAGCAGGGTCAGGGCCAGGAAGGGGTTCGAGCATTTGGGGCTCGGGTGGTGTATCCCCACGGTGGTCTGCACACAGGTGAGCTGGTATTTGATGTCTGCGCCTGTGCGGCGGACCATGGAGCAGCCTTGGGGTCCCCGTGCCCCGGTGGAGGCAGGTGCCAGCCGCTGACCCCTCTGCAGGGCCCAGGGCGCCTGGAGGCAAGACACCCACCGCCTGCATTCCTGGGACGCAGGGCACAGGGCTCCTGGCACATTCTGAGGCTGGGAAGCCCCGGGGAGCCCCAGGAGTCCAGCCAGCAGGTTGGGTGCGGTGGGGACGGCTATGTCCTCCCTGAGCCACTCAGGGTCCAGCTGTCTTCATGGGCCTGGGGTCTTGGGTCTGGCCCGAGGTTATTCACTGTCAGCAGTGTGGACCATATGGTAACCGCACAAATGCAGAGAGCAGGGGTCAGCTGTGGCCAACAGCCGAACGTACCTCACGGCATCGGTCCACCTGCTTCCTACAGTTGTTAGAATGTGACTGAGTGTGTGAGGGGCTGTGGTCCCACTGTGCTGTCCTCGGAACATGTGAGGGGCTGTGCTCCCACTGTGTGCTGTCCTGTCTCTGAGTGTGAGGGGCTGTGGCCCCACTGTGCTGTCCTCGGAACATGTGAGGGGCTGTGGCCCCACTGTGTGCCGTCCTGACTGTGAGTGTGTGAGGGGCTGTGGTCCCACTGTCCTGTCTGAGTGTGTGAGGGGCTGTGGCCCCACTGTGTGCCGTCCTGACTGTGAGTGTTCACATTGCACACTGTTTTGCTGTCCCGTCTGTCAGCTGCAAAGCCATCTTGACTCTGGGCTGTGGCCCCACTTTCCGTCCTCCGTCAGCAGGGCTCTGCCGTGTCGGAGGATGGAGGCTGGGCAGCTGACTTACCCCTTGTTCGTGTCCTGGACGTCTCTTTAAAGCTGGTTGGTGGTGAACTGCGGCGTGTGGGGTGACTCACCATCGGGCTGGTGTCATACTGGGGCAGGCGATGGTGTGGGGTTTTGGTGTCGCTGCGTCGTCCACGCCCGGTTCAGAGAGGCTGCGTGTGAGTGCTGGCTGCACTTCCCAGCCAGTGCAACCCCGGAGACAGCAGGCTTGGGTCCCTGCCCCCCAGGGGGAGACCTGGGCTGAGTTCTCTGCTCCCTGGCTCAGCCCTGGCTTCGGCAGGAGCGTGGGGCATGAAGCAGTGGGTGGAAGACGAGTCTGTTTCTTCCTGTTTGTCTCTCGAGTAAGTAAGAGCCCCGGGGATTTCCCCGACGGCACCAGGCTGAGCAGCGTGGGGTTGGCCTCTCCTGTCTTGGCTCCCCAGGCCTGCTTCCCAGGTTCTGTCAGTTCACTCGGGGGCTCCCCGTGACTGCCCCGCCTGGCCCGTGGGAGACAGTGCTGTCTGGGCCTTGGAGCCCCTGCGGCCCTCCTGAGACCTTCCTCCCGAGAGGGACGCGTCAGCCCGGGGAGCCAGGCTCGGGTGTCACCGCCAGGCGGGGGGACCTCCAAGGCGTGTGTCGTCTTGGGAGGCATGGGCCGGTCCTGGGCCAGCTCCAGTGCTGTGTCCCGGGGGACATAGGCAGGTGAGAGCTGGATTCCACTTTCCCACCGAGCAAGCTTTCTCCAGTTGCCACCAGATGTCAGCAAAGCCCCTCCAAAGTTCTCTGCACAGGTGGTGCTGCGCTCTTGCCCAGGGAGGCGCGGCTCTGCAGGGCTGTCCTCCCCAGTCCACGGCTGAGCTGTGCACCTGTGCTTCGGGGAGCCCTCTGACCTGCCTGCTGCTTGTGCAGGAGCCACAGGCAAGCCCCGTGGGGCTGGAAAGCCCTGTGCCAACCCCGGCCCCCACCGGCCTCCAGGTGGCTCTGCCCCCAGGAAGCCCCCTGGGAGCCAGCCTGGCAGAGCCGAGGCTCTGGCCGGCTTTGCTCCAAGCTTGTTCCCCGGGGAGGGTGTCTGAGCCATGGCTGTGGGACCCACGCTGGGCCTTAGCTGGGAGCTGTCAGGGAGGGAGGCGGGGGCCGCGGAGGCCGCCCCAGGGCGCCTGGCTGTGGGCGTTGGGACTGGGTAGGAAGCCTCTGCCCTCACCTCCCTGCACGTGCTCTCCGGAGCTGTGGGGGCACCGACCCATCAGTGCTTTGCTGTGCTCTGTCTGGCAGGTTGACACCGCTGAGCTGAGGGGGGCAGAGCTGGGCTGGCCCTGGGGTGGGAGGTAGCGGGCACTGAACTCACCTCGCCTGGATCTGAGTCTCTGAAGGTCCCTGGTGAGGCTGTGGGGGCAGCAGGTGGCACAGGGCTGGAGGAGGAGGAGGAGTTGCCTGTCTCGTGTGAAGGCCTGGGACAAGACTGGGCTGCAGCCGCCAGTCACCCTGACCCCCCAGTGCCTCCCCTGTAGATCCTGTGGGGGCAATGAGCCCACCTGGGTGAGCACCAGCAGATGGGGGTCTCAGTGAATGGCAGAGTCCCCACACAGCGGGCAGTCGTGAGTGCACAGGGACAACGTGCCTTGGTTCCACTTGCACGTAGCAGCTGCACCTGCTGAGCCCTTCTCTGAGCCCCGCCCCCTACCCCGGCCCAAGCCCAGACGCCACCTGGCAGTGCTCACCTTTGGGGAGAACAAGGAAGCCTCGTGGCTGCTCACAGGGCCTCGTGAGTGGGGATTCAGATGCCCTGTGCTCAGCTGTGAGGCCCGGGGTCTCCGCCAGGCCCCTCCCACCAGCCGGCTCCTTGCACAGTGGCAGTGACTGGGGGAAGCCCGGCCTCATCACCCTGAACTAATGCAGTCATCTACCTGCTGGGACCTCAGAGCTAAACCCAGCCCACTTCCTGCCTGGGCGGAAGGTTTGGCGTTTGTAGAACACCTCCCCCGCCCCTCCTCTCTATTTCTCCCCCTCTCCCCCTCCCCCCTCCCCCTCTCCCCCTCTTTCCCTCTTTCCCTCTCCCCCTCTCCTCCTCTCCTGCTCTCCCCCTCTCCCCCTCCCCCCTCCCCCCTCCCCCTCTCCCCCTCTTTCCCTCTCCCCCTCTCCTCCTCTCCTGCTCTCCTCCTCTCCCCCTCTCCCCCTCTCCCCCTCCCCTCCTTTCCACCTCTCCTCCTCTCCCCCTCTCCCCCTCTCCCCCTCCCCTCCTTTCCACCTCTCCACCTCTCCCCCTCTCCATCTCTCCTCCTCCCTCTTCTCCTCCTCTCCACCTCTCCCCCTCTCCCTCTCTCCTCCTCTCCCCTGCCCCTCCTCTCTATTTCTCCCCCTCTCCCCTCCCCCTCCCCCTCTCCATCTCTCCTCCTCCCTCCTCTCCCCCTCTCCCCCTCTCCTCCTCCCTCTTCTCCTCCTCTCCCCCTCTCCCCCTCTCCTCCTCTCTGCCTTTCCACCTCTCCTCCTCTCCCCCTCTCCCCCTCTCCCCCTCCCCTCCTTTCCACCTCTCCTCCTCTCCCCCTCTCCATCTCTCCTCCTCCCTCTTCTCCTCCTCTCCACCTCTCCCCCTCTCCCTCTCTCCTCCTCTCCCCCGCCCCTCCTCTCTATTTCTCCCCCTCTCCCCTCCCCCCTCCCCCTCTCCATCTCTCCTCCTCCCTCCTCTCCTCCTCTCCACCTCTCCCCCTCTCCTCCTCTCCATTTCTCCCCCCTCCCCCTCTCCCCTTCTCCCCTTCTCTGCCTTTCCACCTCTCCTCCTCTCCCCCTCTCCCCCTCTCCCCCTCTCCTCCTCTCCCCCTCTCCCTCTCTCCTCCTCTCCCCCTCCCCTCCTCTCCATTTCTCCCCCTCTCCTCCTCTCCCCCTCTCCCACTCTCCCCCTCTCCTCCTCTCCCCCTCTCCACCTCCCCTCCTCTCTCCATCTCCACCTCCCCTCCTCTCCTCCTCTCCCCCTCTCCCGCTCTCCACCTCTCCCCTTCAACCTTCTCCTCCTCTCCCCCTCTCCTCCTCTCCCCCTCTCTCCATCTCCACCTCTCCCCTTCTCCCGCTCTCCCCCTCTCCCGCTCTTCGCCTCTTCCCTTCACCCCTCCCCACTTCTCCCCCTCTCCTCCTCTCCCCCTCTCCCCCTCTCACTTTCTCCCCCCTCCCCCTCTCCCCCTCTCCCCGTCTCTACCTCTCCCCCTCCACCTCTCCCCCCTCCTCCTTTCCCCCTCTCCTCCTCTCCCCCTCTCCTCCTCTCTCCCTCTCCCACTCTCCCCCTCTCCTCCTCTCCGCCTCTCCCGCTCTCACTTTCTCCCCCTCTGCCTCTCCCCCTCTCCTCCTCTCCCCTCTCCCCCTCCCCTCCTCTCTCCATCTCCACCTCCCCTCCTCTCCTCCTCTCTGCCTCTCCCCCTCTCCACCTCTCCCCCTCTCCCCTCTCCCCCTCTCCCCATCTCCCCCTCTCCTCCTCTCCCCCTCTCCACCTCCCCTCCTTTCCTCCTCTCTCCATCTCCACCTCTCCTCCTCTTCTCCTCTCCCCCTCCCCTTCTCTCCCCCTCTCCCCCTCCCCTTCTCTCCATCTCTCTCCCCCTCCCCCTCTCCCCCTCCCCCTCTCCTCCTCTCCCCTTCTCCCTCTCCCTCTCCCCCCCACCCCTCTCCTCTTTGGCTCTGTCCCCATCCCCCACTCCCTGACGCTCTCCTGGGGGCTGCCATGCAGGGGCCGGGGATGGACACAGGTGGCCCTCAGGGGACTGTGTCTCTTTAGCAAGCAACTGTGGGAGAAGCTGGGTTGGCCCCACTGGGACGGCCCCAAGGGCACTGAGGCTTAGGGAACATTTTTGATGGAAGATTTGTAGCGTGAGTTGGGGGCTGTTTCTCTTCACTCCTGGGAAGTTACAGAAGCAATGAGTAGGCCTGGAGCTTCTAGAATTTTCTCCAAAGTCTCTATTCCTGACGCAGTGATGGTGCCTGTGCAGCCCCAGAGGAACCTGGGATTCAGCTCTGCCGGCTGAGCCTCTCCCCTCTCCCAGGGCGGCCCGTGGCCACCGCATTGTCATTCTACGCACACGTTTATGCTAGGTTCTGCTCAGAAAAGAGCCTAAGCACTTCCAGAAAATTCTCGTCCTCATTCTTATTTTCTCACGACATCTATGTTCATTGTTGATTGTTGAAAATTCAGATTTTATATATTAGTAAAAGCATAAAAGGAAAAATGAGTTCCCAGTAGCAGTAACTACTCTTGTGGGCCATCTTTTTAAGAATTTTTCTATGTGTACAGCAGACCTCGTATTAGATACTTATAATTGCATACTCACTGATCTTTCTAAAAATGCAGTGATAACAACATACAGTGAGAAAAAGCACCTCTTACTTATGGTACATTCGGAGGTTTTCAAGAGAAGTAAATGCAAGTGGATTAAAGACACACAGAACCAAACGCCCGCCGTCTCCATGTGGTAAAATGCAGTATGAACACGTGACTCTGGAGCCATGACAGCGGACATGCCCATGTCACATGCACACAGATGCACATCTATATGCCCACGCATTCACACGCCCAACTTCCACACATCCACACATGTACAAATGTCCACAAATGCATGTCCATATGTCTACACACACGTTTCCCCATATGCCCACAAGTGCTTATGTCCACATGTCCACACGTTCATACATCCACCCACATGTCTGCATGATCATACATCCATGAATCCCTATACACACATGTCCACACACATGTCCACAAATGCACACATCTACACAGGCACACACATCTACACACACAATGCATGTCCACACCCACACGATCATACATACACAGGCACGCACATCCACTCACATGTCCACATGCACACAGATGTCCACACGTCGACACACATGTCCACATGGGCACACAGCCACGGGCACACATATCCATATGCTCAAACATCCACGTGCACACACGTCCACACATCCACACACGGTTGCCCTGCGGATGCTCCCTGAGCGCGTCCCAGGAGGGCATGCACACGCGTGCACACATCCACACACGGTTGCCCTGCGGGTGCTCCCTGAGCGCGTCCCAGGAGGACATGCACACACGTCCACACATCCACACACGGTTGCCCTGCGGGTGCTCCCTGAGCGCGTCCCAGGAGGGCATGCACACGCGTCCACACATCCACACACGGTTGCCCTGCGGGTGCTCCCTGAGCGCGTCCCAGGAGGGCATGCACACGCGTCCACACATCCACACACGGTTGCCCTGCGGGTGCTCCCTGAGCGCGTCCCAGGAGGGCATGCACACGCGTCCACACATCCACACACGGTTGCCCTGCGGGTGCTCCCTGAGCGCGTCCCAGGAGGGCATGCACACGCGTCCACACATCCACACACGGTTGCCCTGCGGGTGCTCCCTGAGCGCGTCCCAGGAGGGCATGCACACGCGTCCACACATCCACACACGGTTGCCCTGCGGGTGCTCCCTGAGCGCGTCCCAGGAGGGCATGCACACGCGTCCACACATCCACACACGGTTGCCCTGCGGGTGCTCCCTGAGCGCGTCCCAGGAGGGCATGCACACGCGTCCACACATCCACACACGGTTGCCCTGTGGGTGCTCCCTGAGCGCGTCCCAGGAGGGCATGCACACGCGTCCACACATCCACACATGGTTGCCCTGCGGGTGCTCCCTGAGCGCGTCCCAGGAGGGCGCGTCACCTCAGTGTCCCCAGAAAGGGAGCATCCTTGGGAGTTGGGGTTGATGGTCTCTGGGAAAGATGGATCCTCCCACCCACAGCGCAGCAGTGTGACTGCCGTGAGGGCAGGGACCGTGGGCCCCTCGCCCAGGGGAGGAGCCTGCGTCCCTGCGCAGGGTCGCCTCTCTCAGCCCCCACAGCTGAGGCCCGATTTTCCTCCCCTGTCCCCGGCATCTCCACTCCCTGCTCCAGGCTTTGACGGTGCCACTTCTGAGGCTCATGCCTGAGGGAGGTCAGCACGGGACAGCAGGGCGTGACAGGACACCGGCCGTGTCCCCTTCCTTCCCAGGTGGACATGTGGGGCTTGTGTCACGCTGAGCTGTTGTCTCCTGTCCCCCAGCTGCCCAGGGAGGAGGGAGCCTGTTCCCTGGAGACACCCACGGGTCTGCTGGATGGGACCCAGCAATAGAATCTGTAAACAGAGGCGTCAGAGAGAGGCTGGGCTCTTTGTGTGCAGGGTCAGCTGAGCAAACACCCACTGGTGATGCTGGTGGCAGTGACCCCCGGTAGCAGCCGGCAGTTAACACGCGTGCTCACATGGCGGTCTGGGGTTACCCCGGCACAGCAGCCATGTTCTCACACAGGGTGTGCACGCCCAGACCTGGAAGCAGCTCAGACTCCATCCCAGTGCAAATGGAAAGGAGGAGCTCCAATCGGCCATCACTTTCCATGACCGCTGTTTCACACCAGCCTGAAGTAGTGGAGGCCAGAGAGCGACTTCCATGTGACCCCGGGGGCCTCCCCCAGTCTCCCGCACGTCTGTGTTGGAAGCCTGGACTTCTTGCCCAGCTCTGCATACGTCACGTTATGTCTGCTGCTTGATGGGTGGAATACCGTTGCTGCAGAACTGCTAGGAGCCTACGAGGGTCTAAAATCTGAGACGTCCCCTCCAAAGGCTGTGCAGTTAGGGTCAATCACACGTCAGGGAGAGTCGAAAATGTCTTCCAGGATCGGATATATATATATATATATATATATATATTCCCTAATATCTTGAGTATTTCACAAAACATGTTAACATAGAACCTGGTAACTCTCTACCTGTAACACGGAACATGTACCCTGGTAGTCCTGTGTGTGACATGTATGGTAGCACAGTATATGACATGCATGTATCCTGGTAGCCCTGTGACATGTATGGTAGCATGGTGTATGACATGAATGCACCCTGTTAGCCCTGTATGTGACATGTGTGTACTCTGTTAGCCCTGTGTGTGACATGTGTGTACAATGATACCACTGTGCATATGGTGCATCACATGTCACATGTACCATGTTAGCTGAGTGCAACATGCATGTACAATGATACAATTGTGCATGTGGCATGTTACATGTCATATGTACCATGTTAGCTGCGTGTGACATGCATGTATCTTGTTAGCCCTGTACCATGTATGGTAGCATGGTGTATGACATGAATGCACCCTGTTAGCCCTGTGTGTGACATGTATGTATCCTGTTAGCCTTGTAACATGTATGGTAGCATGGTGTATGACATGAATGCACCCTGTTAGCCCTGTGTGTGACATGTGTGTACAATGATACCACTGTGCATGTGGCATGTCACATGTACCATGTTAACTGTGTATGACATGTATGTATCCTGGTAGCCCTGTAACATGTATGGTAGCATGGTGTATGACATGAATGCACCCTGTTAGCCCTGTGTGTGACATGCGTGTACCCTGTTAGCTCTGTGTGACATGTGTGTATAATGATACCACTGTGCATGTGGCGTGTCACATGTCACATGTACCATGTTAGCTGTGTGTGACATGTATGAATCCTGGTAGCCCTGTGACATGTATGTACTTGGTAGCACTGTGCCTGTGCTGTGTCACATGCACACTGGTAGCACTGTGTGAGACATGTATATACCCCAGTAGCACTATACCTGTAACATGTATGTACCCTGTCAGCCTTGTATGTGACATGCATGTACCTTGTTAGTGATGCGTGTGACATGCATGTACCCTTTAGCCTTGTGTACGACATGCATGTACACTGTTGTCCGTGTGTGTCATGTATGTACACTGTTGTCCCTGTGTGTGACATGTATGTACCCTGTTAGCCCTGTGTGTGACATGTATGTACCCAGGTAGCATGGTGCCTGTTGTGTGTTCCATGTCACATGTGCCCTGTTAGCCCAGTGGCCAGGAGCTCACTGGCTGTATTGGGTGGCAACAGTAAATCAGGTACCTGGCAGTGTGGTGGTGATGCTGGAAACCAGCTGTGGTGTTTGGGTCTCCCACAAGGCATCCCCAGGGGGCCATGAGGGCTTGGTGAGCCCCTCTGCCACCCCAGGGGATGCTGCAGTAGTTAGAGGGGGCAGCAGTGCCCCTGCTGGGGATGGGGGAGGTGCACCTGTACTTGTCGTTAGCTGAGAGCTAGCGAGGCAGGGGATCAGGAGCCACAGCCAGGCCGGGGTCGTCTCTGGGTGACCACTGCCCACTGTGTGACGGGAGGACCAGGGGACTCCAGATCTGGTGGCCGAGCCTCTTCAAGTCTCTAAGAAGAGGAACCGGAACCTTTGAGGTCCAGCAGGGCTGGAAGGGGACCTCAGGAGGTGTGGCCGCCACCGGAGCCCCCACGTGCTGGCCTGGCGTGCTGGCTTTTCTCTGAGGGGACCTTGTTCCTAAGCCCTGTGTCTCATGGGGCCACACTCACACGCCTCCTCCACGCCACCCCCATGGGACCAGGCCACACACACACGCCTCCTCCATGCCACCTCCATGGGGCCAGACCACAGGCACACGCCTCCTCCATGCCACCTGCATGGGGCCAGGCCACACGCACATGCCTCCTCCATGCCACCCGCATGGGGCCAGGCCACACGCACACGCCTCCTCCATGCCACCCGCATGGGGCCAGGCCACACGCACACGCCTCCTCCATGCCACCCCCATGGGGCCAGGCCACACGCACACGCCTCCTCCATGCCACCTCCATGGGGCCAGGCCACAGGCACACGCCTCCTCCACGCCACCCCCATGGGACCAGGCCACACGCACGTGCCTTCTCCATGCCCCCCCATGGGGCCAGGCCACACGCACACGCCTCCTCCATGCCACCTGCATGGGGCCAGGCCACACACACATGCCTCCTCCATGCCACCCGCATGGGGCCAGGCCACACTCACACGCCTCCTCCATTCCCCCCCATGGGGCCAGGCCACACACACATGCCTCCTCCATGCCATCCCCATGGGGCCAGGCCACACGCACACGCCTCCTCCATTCCCCCCCATGGGGCCAGGCCACACGCACATGCCTCCTCCACACCACCTCCATGGGGCTAGGGCACAGGCACACGCACACGCCTTCTCCACTCCTGCTGGAGGGGTGGCATGGGGGCCTGTGTCAGGAGGGTCAGAGCAGGGCAGGTGCACAGGCCTGTGGGGAGGGGGCCTCAGCATGGGTGCTCTGGGCTCCATGGCGTGGTCTCCATTTGTGGGGGGAGCTGCCAGGGTCATGGGGCTCTGGTGCTGTGAAGGAGGGGCTGCAGACGACTCCAGGCCCTGGGGTCAGGTGGGTTCCCCGGCAGTGTGTGTGTGACCTTCTTTGGAAATGGGGTCTTATGGATGGGGTCAGGAGGGTGGGCTCTTATAAGAAGGGGGTTGGAGGCAGGGATGCGACTTTCAGAGGGAGGGCACTGGGAGCCAGGGCAGGGGTGGGTCAGGACCAGTGCTGTGCCCAGGCTGCAGGTGCTGAGCTGTGAGCTGGAACTTTCTGCTGGCCGCCCCAGGAGGTCAGCACAGGGCCCAGAGCCTCAGCGCACACACGTGGTATGTGGAGTCCCCAAGCCTCCACCAGGGCCGGCTCTGCAGAGCTGGGCACCCTGGGGACAGTAAGCCCCAGGGATGACATGACAAGGGCTTGCGTTCCTCACCTCACACCACGCTTGGCTTCTGCTGTGTGCTTTACCTGTGTGGCCACACCAGGCTGTCCCATCTTCCTCTGGGGGCAGCACAGCTCTCGGGATCAAGCCCTGGCCTCAGAGTTAGTGTTTCAGGTGACTCCATGAGCATGCTGGGACATGGAGCCCATGTCTTGATCCTGCCTCCCCCCACCTCCCTGTGGGAGGCCCTGGGTGACCACAAAGAAGCCATAACTGCTCTCCAACCCAGGCTTAGGGTGCCGTTGGGAAGGTGGCAGGGTGTGGAGGAGGAAGGGTTCCATCGGCAGGTGGGGATGGAGAAGGCTGTACCCCAGGCCCCACTGGCCCATGGGGGCTCCAAAGCAGCCCCAAGCATCACCGGTCCTTGGCTGGTGGCTCAGACTGGGACCAGTCTGAATGGCAAAGGCATCCAAGCCCAAGCTTGGAACGGGAGTCGGGTTGCACCTGCTCCATGGGATCCAGTGCTTCTCCCCCGTCTCCAGCAGCTTGGTCCAAGCTCCGGCTCTGCCCTCTTGTGGCCAGCTCCTCACCGGCAAACCCAGACCCACTCATGGGGGTCCTGGCATTCTCCTCCTGCCCACTCCACACCACGTCCCTGCCTCTGCCATTGCTTGGAAACTGCACCCAGCACCGGCTGTAGCTGGAGAGGAGCCATCCTCGGGGAAGCGGGGGTGGTGGGGCAGACTGCCTTGTCCCAGGGCTCACACTGCTGACGGCCAGTCCCGTGTCTGGAGAAGGCCAGGCTGCTGGCCGTGAGGGGCCCCACGGGGCTAACAGAGCACCCTGCAGGCTGCATCCATGCTGTCGGCACCTGCCTCAGCCTGCGGCAGGCTGTTGGCATGGCCAGCTGCTAAGGGGGAGCTCAGCTTGGCACCCAAATCCAGGAGAACATGCCTGCTTCCCCGGGATCCAGGCTGGGACAGAGCACTCGGCTTTCCTCTGGCCCTGTTCTGGTTTTGAATCTAGCAGCCCGAGAGTTTAGACCTCTCTGAGGGCCCACGGCAAGCTCCCATATGCATGTGTGTGAGAGAGAGGGAACTCCTGTGTATGCATGTGCATGTGTGGGAGAGCCCCCGTGTATATGTGTGAGAACCTCCATGTGTGAATGTGTGTGTGCGTGTGTGTATGAGAGCCCCCATGTTTGTGTGTGAGCCACTGTGTGTGTGCATGTGTGTGGGAGAGCCCCCGTGTATATGTGTGAGAACCTCCATGTGTGAATGTGTGTGTGCATGTGTGTATGAGAGCCCTCATGTTTGTGTGTGAGCCACTGTGTGTGCATGTGTGTACATGTGTGTGATCCCCATGTGTGCATATGTATGTGTGTATGAGAGCCCCTGTGTGTGCACATGTGTGTGAGAGCCTCCATATGTGCATGTGTGTGTGCATGTGTGTGCGAGAGCCCCTATGTGTGTGTGCACGTGTGTGTGAGAGAGGCCCGTGTGTGCGTGAGAGCCCCCGTGTTTGTGTGTGAGAGCCACTGTGTGTATGCATGTGTGTGCATGTGTATGTGTGTATGAAAGCCCCTGTATTTGTGTGTGTGCATATGCATGTGTGCGTGAGTCCCCGTATGTGAGAGCCCCGTGTGTGTGTGAGAGCCTCTGTATGTGCATGTGCGTGTGTGTGTGAGAGCCTCCCTGTGTGCACATGTGTGTGAGAGCCCCCATGTGTGTGTGTGTTCGTGTGTGTGTGAGAGCCTCCATATGTGCACGTGTGTGTGCATGTGTGTGCATGTGTGCGTGAGAGAGCCTCCGTATATGCATGTGTGTGAGGCCTGTGTGTGCATGTGTGTGCATGAGCCTCCCTGTGTGCACGTGTGCTTCTGCGCGGGTGTGGGGCTCCCGTGTGCACACGAGTGCTTGCCTGCTTTGTGATTTCCGCCTGCGAGTCAGATGACAATCTGAGCTCCGGCGCCTGCTATTTGCAAGACAGATCAGTAATAACCGTTTTTGTGTGGCACATGCTGGTCTCTTCCTTCATCTGGATTCCGGGTTCAGACTGTGAAGAGCTGGTGCGCTCGCTTCAGTACCGGTTCTCCCGATCTGACGGGCGGTCTGCCGGCAGGCCTTGCTGAGTCCAGGCAGAAATAGCTGTGGCCGCGGCAAGGGTGGGCCCGGCTGAGGGCAGAGGCGGGCAGCGGAGTGGGCGTTCCCAGGGCCGTGAACTCCTCCGTGGGCTCCTGGCGACGCGCTCTGCGTGAGGAGCTCTTGGTGACGGCTTAATCGGCTCTCCCGGCGTGTGGGCGAGGGAATGAGAGCGAAGCACTGCACTTCTGCGTTTCCTGGCTTCTTTGTGTTGGATTGGTAAACGCACTGTCACGGGAAGCTGGCTCTGTGGATCTCAGTTCCACTCTTCTGCGCCCTGTGCCCACGGATAAAGGGGGAGGGCACGCGTCCCTGGGCTCCCACGCAGTCTGTCTTTTGTCTTAGGAGCGCGCGCATGTGTGCACACGTTTGTGAGAGCCTCTGTGTGTGTGTGTGTGTGTCCACATGTCCGCAGGGAATCCAGCCCAACGTCAGGGGCCTGGCACAGGGGAGGCTGGCTGGCCTCATGCCCGGAAGCTGCTCTTCGGCTCTGGGCTGGCCTGGGTTCTTCCAACTGCTGGTGGTGCCCGCTGGACCCTCCCTCCCTCCCAGCCTGTCTCTGCCATCCCAGCTCGCTGTCTGTCTTCTACGCCCTGGCTGAGGTACAGCGCTGCACAGCAGTGGCCCTGGGCTCCCGTCTCGCCCCAAGTCTGCCGTGCGGTTGCTAGCCTGCCTCCCTGGGACCTGTCCCCCATTCTGTAGGACCCGTGCCCCCGGCCGTGAGACAGGGCCCTGCATGCTCAGGATTCTGCGGGAGCCGGGTGAGACACGTGCAGAGCCACGAGCTCATTCGCACCTGCTGTGTGCTGGGACACGGCAATGGACGCCCAGGACCGGTCCCAAGAAGAGCAGAGAGGCTGCCCCGCCCTCCTGGTGGGATTTTATTATACTCCGGTTTCTGTCCACCATGGGCCTGGCCCCAGGCACCTGCTCCCCTTACACTCTCTGGGCAGTTGGGCCATCTGCAACACCCAGGGGTGGCTGGCCCCAGCAAAGGAGCCACCTTGAGGCAGTGTCCAGAGCCCAGGCCGTTATGGGCCCTGCTCTGCCTGCATGGTGTCCGCGGGAGCAGGGGACGGTGGGGGGAGCCTGTGTTTGCCATGGGGCTGCACGGGCTGTGTCTGGTGGTGTTTGAGGGCATGACCGGCCGTGGCTGGCCCGGGTTCTGTACGCAGAGCGGTGGTCTACACGACGGACGCTGCACGCTGTATGAACTCGGAGTTCACAGATGCACAGCAGGTGGGAAGCGTGGGATGGGGGCATCGGACACGCCCCGGGCCACACGTCTGCCGCCGCTTTCCAGTCTCCTGGCACGGTACAGAGGGAAGCAGGGCTGTCGGCGTCCGGTCCAGGTCCACGCCATCTTTCTCTTTCTGCCTCCCCCACTTTCTCATCTTCCTTGAGGTACGGTTAATGCAACGTTTAACACCTTTGCTCCTAGTACTTCAACCTCAGCGTTAACGTACCTGGTTCCTTATATTTAATTCCTGTGACAGCCAAATTACACACCCTTCATTGAATCAGCACACATTTGTGGCGGAGGGTGGAGGGCGAGGATCGGGGCTGTCTCCTGTGGGAGCGACGCCAGTCACAGCTGTGTCAGTGCTTCTGCGCCACCTGTCCCCGTGGCAGCCACAGCCGTGCAGAGCCCATGCAGCCGTGTCCCTGTGGCAGCCACAGCCGTGCAGAGCCCATGCAGCCGTGTCCCTGTGGCAGCCACAGCCGTGGCAGGGCCCCTGTAGCCATGTCCCCGTGGCAGCCACAGCCGTGGCAGGGCCCCTGCAGCCATGTCCCCGTGGCAGCCACAGCCGTGCAGAGCCCATGCAGCCGTGTCCCTGTGGCAGCCACAGCCGTGGCAGGGCCCATGCAGCCGTGTCCCTGTGGCAGCCACAGCCGTGCAGAGCCCATGCAGCCATGTCCCCGTGGCAGCCACAGCCATGGCAGAAGCCCTGCTGCCGTGTCCCTGGGCAGAGCTCCAGTACCATGTGTGCCCGTGGCAGCCAAGCCGTGGCAGGGCCCCTGCAGCCGTGTCCCTGTGGCAGCCACAGCCGTGCAGAGCCCCTGCAGCCATGTGTCCCCCTGGGGTGGGGGGTTCATTCCTGCTCCTGAGCCCGTGGTTCTGTACCACATGTGTCAGGTGTGTAAAGCCAGGATCGGTTTCAGGGCTGAGCTGGGCCAGCAGAGACTCCGGGCTCCGGGGCCAGCTCCCACATCGCCAGGAGCGTGGCACAGTGGGTCAGCAGCCACGCGGGACGTTCCTGCCAGCCCGGCTGTGAGGTGGGGCGCAGGGCTGGAAGGCAGAGGCACAGCCATGGATTCCAGCAGCTCAGGCGGGGGTGGGTCCGTGAGGACGTCCGGCTCAGCCCCCACCCCCCTCCCAGGCCACAGCTCTGAGTCAGGGATGCCTGACGAGCAGCCGCACTCCCACTGCCTGCAGCCCCCACATCCGGTTTCGCGGGATCCTGTTCACATGTAGCACTTGAGGCCGCCGCCCCTGCCCTGCAGCTGGAGACCCCTGGCCCCTCGCTGCCTCTCCTGTGGCCTGGGGAGGGCCCCGTGGCTTCTTACGGCATGAATGGCAGGGCTGCAGGCTGCTGGGAGATGGCCCTCGGCCACCCAGGAGCTGGGGTGTGTGTGTGTGTGTGTGTGTGTTTTAACAAACTTTCCGGGGGGGGGGGGTTGGGAGTGTAGGGGCGGGGTCTGTGCACCTGCAGGAGGCTGGCCTCCTGTGCACACTGCTGTTGGCCTCTCTCTGGCTCTGGGGCTGGCAGCTGACGGATGCCATGGCCCAATCCGTGCCACACACAGACAGCAGCTCCCGGTGCTGGGCATTACTGGCCTCAGGAAAACACCAGCTGCTTCTCGCTCCCAAGAGCCCGGCTCCAGTGCCGGCCTGACACGCCGAAGGACCAGCCCGGGGGCGGCGTGGGCAGCGGCATGCGGTGCTTGGTCACTGTCGGCGGGCCTGTCGAGCTCCCATGCTCGGTGTCACGGGCGGGATCAGCGTGCCCGACCACCCCCGCGGCCAAGCCGCCATTCGCACATCTGCGTTTCCCTCATTTGGGGAGAAGCTGAACACGTTGCCAGCACGCGTTACGTCTTCATGTTGATTTGGGAAAGATAAGTTCTAGTGATTGCAGCAAATCAGACACACCTCCTTAAACCTGGGGGGAGAGAAGGTCCCCAAGGCCGGGACCTGTCACCCGGGGTGACGCGGGGGCATTGTCCTTAGGATGGATGTGCGGGAAGGAGCCGGCGGTCTGCGGATGGGACATTCCTGGGGCACCTGCAGGGTCCTGGGGGCCTTTCACTCATGGACGCCCCGGAAGGGTCTCGGGGCCTTGCCGGGGAGGGGGCTGGCGGCCGAGGGAGCATGGGCATCTATGCGCTCAGCCGCACGGTCGATTCCCGGACAAAGAGGCCGGCGCTGGCTTTGTCTCCTCAGGGTTCAGGAGGAGTGTGGCGGCGGCAGCCGACAGGGCCGCCCGTTTTGATGTATGCAGATATTAAAGTCCCCATCAGAAGCCCCTGATGCTGTCTGTTTCCTTGAAGGGATCGGCAAGGTGATTGGCGAGCCGGGCCGTGTCCCCGGGGCTGCGGTGGCATAAATCTCTCGGGGGGGACGGACACACAATGGGCACACTCCTTCACCATCAGGGCGGCCCGTGTCCGCCTATTTATTAGCCCAAGTGTGAATGGGGAGTGAAGGGCCAATTTATAAGCACGCGGGGAGGTGCAGGGCGGGCGCCTGCCTCACCCATCGATCCCTGCCCTCGCCCGTTCTGGGCCGGGATACCGCAATCACAGGAGGACCTTATCAGATCTTAGATACCCCCCAGTCTGTCGCAGCCATTAACCTTGCATATTATCTGGCTTCAGTGATTAGCGCAAGGCACATAAAACCCTATTGATGGCCCGGTATTGGGTGAGAATGGGGAGCTGAGTTAGTGGAGGCTCGATTTTGCTGACTTTGTGATACAAATGATAGCATTGTGCTGCTGCTGCGAATTGCTAATTTGTCACTTGGTTCACGGTGTCAGTGGCGGTGCTGAGGCGGGGTTCGGCGGAGGGCGCCACGAGGGTCTTTGCCCAGCGTGGGCCGCTCACCATCCCCGACGCCGCCGTGGTCTGGGTTTCCGTCCCGTGTTGTCGGCTGTTTGCAGCCGTGTGGGCTCCAGGTGCGTCACTTCCAGGCCGGGGGTTCAGTTCCAGCTGCAGGTGCGTGAGTGCCTTGGGAATGCGCTGCCTGGGCCCGTTCCTAGCGAGGAGCCCAGCCCTGGCACATCCCGCAGAGACACACAGTGCCGTGTGCTCCCGCGTCGGGAGGCTAGAGCTGCCTCTGGGTCGCGGTGGGTGGTGAGCAGTGGAGAGAGCTGGGGTGGCCGCCACCTGCCCTTTGCATTTTCCTGATGGGTTTGCAGGGCCAGGAAAGGCTGAGTTCCCTCTGGCTGGGAGCGCAGAGCTGTTCCCATCCTGGGTGCCTCTGTGGAGATGGGGTTTGCCTGTAGTGCTGGGGCTGAGCTCTGCCTGGGACGGCTGTCACCAGCGAGCAGCCCTGCATGGCACAGCGGCAGGCGGGGCGGGCTGTGGGGCTGGGCTTGGCCCGGAAGGCAGGCAGAGAAAGCCTCCGTGGAGAAAGGCCCCCGGAACGTGCGCCGGCTGTACTTCAGCGCCCATGACCTCTGAATCCAGGCACAGCAGCAGAGGCACCGGGGCGGCGCCTGGGCCCAGGGCCGTGCTCCCGCAGAAACAAACGCCAATGACCGTTCAGCCGTCCAGCGCTGTCCGGAGCACCCAGGGCGGACCCCTCTTGAAGCCGGAAGCCTGCTGTGGACATGGGAGGCCCCCGGCAGCGCTCTGCTTCGTCTCTGGCCTCGTCTGAGCATTCATTCATTCATTCATTCATTCAGCAGTACCTGCCTGGCCGGGCCCTGCTGGGAAAGTGGTGAACACGCCCAGCACGCTTCCTGCTGTCGGAGGGCGGCGCAGGCCTGCAGGGAACAGAGACGGCACAGAGTGCAGGCTGGGCGTGGGGAGAGGTCCGTGGAGGAACTCGGGGTTTGCCCTGAGGGTCCCGTGCCCCCCTGTCCTCCTGGCCCCCGACCTGGAGTCCGTCTGACATGGCACTGAAACTCATCCCTGGAGGGGCCAGCAGGGTCGGAGGAGTGACCAGGACCCCCCTTCCTCCACCAGCGGCGAGGTGCGGGTCGTGCTGTGGGGACTTTACGGCCGGTTTCCTAAGGTTCAAAGCACTCATTTTTTCTTTAAGATTTATTTTATTTATTTGGAAGACAGAGTTACAGAGAGAGGTACAGACAGAGAGAGAGGTCTTCTATCCACTGGTTCACTCCCCAAATGGCAGCAATGGCCGGAGCTGTGCCAATCCGAAGCCAGGAGCCAGGAGCTTCCTCCAGGTCTCCCACGTGGGTGCAGGGGCCCAAGGATTTGGGTCATCTTCTGCTGCTTTCCCAGGCCATAGCAGAGAGCTGGATCGGAAGTGGAGCAGCTGGGACTTGAACTGCTGCCCATATGGGATGCTGGCACTGCTAGCAGCGGCTTTACCCACAATGCCACAGTGCCAGCCCCAAGACTGTGTTTCTTACACGTCCTTGAACTTGCTTCCTCTCTGGTCTCTGGCCTAGCGAGCTCAGGGCTGTGTCTGCCTCCTCGCCGGCTGCGCCTCCCACCAGGAGAGCACTTAGCAGCCGAGCCTGTTTCCATCCGAGTAGGCAGGGAGCGAATCAGCCCCGCGGAAGCTCCCCCGCGCCCCCCCAGTCACTCACCTGCCCAAATGCCTTTCAGTTGCACTTCAATGAATCCCCTAGAGCCCGAGGTTTTTGGAAGTTCGGGAGGTTCATAGTTTTTCCAGAAAATGCTAAGATTCAGAAAGCATCATCATTCATGAACTTGCTTTTTAATAGTAGGTGTGCTGGCACCGAAACACTCCGTGTGACCAGCAACTCAGGGGGCCCCAGCGTCCACCCCAGGAGACCCCTGGGCCGGGTGGCTCTGCCTTCCCCTCCTGAACCGCCAACCCGGGGAAGGCCTGGCCGGGAGCAAGCGCTGGGCAGACGCTGGGCACAAGGAGGGAGACGCGTGTGGAGCTGGCACTGTGCCGCTGCAGCACCATGGCCAGTGCCTGGCGTCCTGGGGCAGCTGCCGCGTTGGGGGCTCTCAGCTCAGCAGACACAGCCTCCTTGCTCTGCGGGGTCCCAGACAGGGTCACTTGGCCTCACTCCCTTTTCTGGTGTGACAGTGAGACGATCAAACCCCCTGTGGGAAGCGCTAAAGCTGAGCTGTCAGCGTGATGCGCACTGGGGCACATCAGGGTGCAGAGGCGCCAGCCCCTGGCTGTCGGACAACTTGAACCATCAGAAACCCGTGAGCTATGCGACCACTGGTTACAGTCCGTTCTGCTCTCTTCCCTGGCACGGCCAGCACCGGAGTCGGGGCAGGCAGGCAGCTCTTGTCTCTCCTTGGCCCCCTGACCTGAGCTGGGCTCTGTGGCTGGTCCGTGTACCAGGCTGCCACCCTCCAGCCCCATCACATCCTGTCCAGGACTGTCTGGAGCCGATGGTGTGAGCAGCCCGGCCGTGGGGGCCTCGCACGCAGCCCCCCAGGCAGCAATGTCTGGCACCTCCACCTGCTTGGGGTGGGGGGGGCGTCCGGTCAGGGGCCCTGAAATCTCCGAGATGCCTCTGTGGCCTCACCCACAGCAGGGGATCAACGGCCCCCTCATCTCGGCGGGTGGGAAGTGAGGTTGAGCGTGGCGCCTGGCGCCGTTGGCTGCTGCCTCCATCGTGAGGGGGCAGTGACCTGTGACATGTGACAGAGGCCCAGCGGCTCAGGACGGTGAGTGTGTCTCCTTCCCGCTGGGTGTCGGGTGTTCCGCCAGGCGCCTGCAGACCCATCCTCTAGCTTCCCTCGCTCCCGATGGCGGCCGTGCCCCAGGGCCTGAGCCTCGGGCTCTGTGGGCTGATGACCGTGACAGGAACACCCGCTGTGCTGTTCCCTGTGGGGTCCTCCCACTGTTACCCCCTTGCCGATGTGGAGAGCACAGGGCTCAGAGAGACCCAGCCTCATGCAGCCAGGATCGCACGGCTGAAAAGTCGCAAGGTGAGGCTGTGGCCCAGGTGCCGTCGAAGCGGTGCTGGGCTCCCACTCAGGTCCCAGGACCGCACTGCCCTCTGTGAGCTACGTCTGCTGTCCTCCGGGGCCCCAAGCCTGCAGGTGTCAGAATGGAGCTCCTAGACCCAGGACGGCGACTCTGGGCCCCCCCCCCCCCCACAATCTAGGAAATGCAGTGGAGCCTGCGGTGGCTGGGAGCTGCCAGGTTTGCCGGTTGGAGGCCACCCTCCCTGTGGACCCCAGGCGTGAACCCCGCGGGGGCTGCTGAGGCCGGGGGCTCCCTGCAGGACGCATCATCGGTACAGGCTCTCGCGCCGAGTTACAAACATCACGGACGTCAACCCCAAGAAACCAAACAAGTGCGCAGCTGAGACCCGCGGCTTCGGGCTGCGAACGCGCCTCCTCCCCTCCTCACTGCACCTCTCAGGACACCCGGTCCCGGGAGGCTTGCACAGTGCCGGCTGGGCCTGTCCCCTCCAAGCACACAAGGCTGTCCCTGGCCAGCATCCGGTCTTCCTGCTGTGCCCCGAGGGCTCATGGGAGACAGCCCTGCACGCGCGACCCTCGACCTCTGTGTGTGTCTCCGGAGCCTCCAAGTACCCCGGCCCCACTGACAGGTGTGCAGTCCCCGGCACACCTGACATCCTGGGCTCCCTGATTCCCTGCAGCCCTCGGCAGCTGCGCCTCCAGCAGGAGCCAGGGCCTGCCTCTCTGGAAGGCAAAGTGACAGAAGCCTTCCTTCAGCCCACTGGCTCCCCAAATGGCTGCGATGGCTGGGGCTGGGCCGGGCTGAAGCCAGGAATCTGGAGCTCCATCCGGGTCTCCTGCGTGGGTGCAGGGGCCCAAGCACTCGGGCCGTCCTCTGCTGCTTTCCCAGGCCACAGCAGGGAGCTGGGTGGGAAGGGTGCTGGGAGAGAGCATTCCGTATCCAGGCAGCTGAACCTGCCGCTCCACCACACCGGGCCGAGGGGCAGGGCGATCCTTTGGAAACACACGCTCGGCTGTGCCATTGCTCGTCCCGCCAGCCCCCTGCATGACAAGCCCCCTTCAAGAGCTGAGAGAGGGCCTGCGGCTCTGTCAGCCTCATCGTGGTAAAATACAGATGACAGGGACTGGACCCTGTCCCCTGTCCCCAGGCCATTGCGGTGGCTTCCAGTGTATCCCCGTCACTGGGCAACAGCGCCACCATCTGTCTTCCTCCAGAACTTCTCGAAATCCCGAACCTGGACCCCATCACACACGGAAACCGCACCCCCCCCCTTCCCAGCCCTGGGCACCCTGGGCTCTGCTTCCTGTCTCTGATTTGATAAGCCTGGGGAGCTCACGTGGGCAGGGTGGTCACACAGCGTCCGTGTGTGTCCTTGGGAGTCTGACTTAGCATCGCAGCGCGAGGCTCTGGAGCGGCAGCCGGGCCGTGGCAGGTGTCAGAATCTCCCTCCTCCAGGCTGCTGTGTACCTGTCGGGCACGTGGGCCACCTTCCCTCTCTCAGTTACACCACTAGGGACCCTCGGCCTGCTGCTGCTGCTTGGCTGGGGGGCAGAGAGGTGCACGTAGCCCCTGGCTCCTTAAGGCTCCTCGCACTCCACACTTTCCTGCGGGCGGCCCTTACCCCAGACACCTGCACCAGCCCCACCCCTGCCTGATACCTTCCCAGGGCTGCATGCGAATGCCCTCCCTGGGTCCCCCCAGACCCTGCCCTGGGTGGTGTCTTCCAGCAGCCACCCCGCGCCACAGCCCCGCACTCATGGCTCGTGGTCCTGCTGCTGGCCGCTTGCTCAGCTCCTGGCTCACCTGCGGGTCATTTGGAGGCAAGGACTGGGGCTGAACCTTTTGTGACCCCAGCAAATGAGTCCCGCTGACGGCCTGAGTGACCCGGAATCAGGTGCTGCGTCAGCTCACGGCTGACCCGTCTCCAACTCAGCCCGACCTCCACCCCTCCCGCCCCGGACCCCTGCCCTCTGCCCCGCCGTGCCCAGCATCTTCGTGCCTTTGTTCCGGGTGTCAGCCGTGCAGCGCCCTGCGTGGATGCTGCCCTGCGGTGGTGTGAGGGAGCCCAGGACGTGGCCTTTGTTCGAGGAGAGTCTGGGCCTTTATTTTCACACGATAACATGGGAGCTGTCAAAATGGAGAAAGCGCGGCGCCATGAATCACGGGCATCCACTTTCCATCGACTCCCAGGCCGTTCGGCCCGACCTCCAGGGTCGGGGGCAGCCCAGGAGCTAACGACTGATGCTATCGTGAGATCGGCCTCCACTGTCCTGAGCTTGGTGTTCTTGGGTTTGCCCCAGATCCACACAAAAGCCTGCTGGGCTGAGAGGTCGGCGCCTGTGTGTCCCCGGCCACTGCGTCCCCAGGAGAGGGACACACAGCATCTTCAGTGACAGCTGCCCGTCAGCCCCGGCCTGCGGGAGCACCCCCGGGGCCAGCAGCCCCTGGAGGCCCTGGGTACTTGCAAACCCTGCAGCCCCCTGCTAGAATGCTCCCTGCCGCCTGGGGCAGGACACGGCCGCAGGCCCCGAGCAGCCCACCTTGGGGGGCCGCCCCTCCCACCACGCGTGAGCTCTTCCTCCAGTGTGTCTGCAGGTGGTAGCCAAGGTTGCGTATTAGGTGACCTCCTGGGGCGCCGGCTTTGAAATCGACCATTTAGCGAGTGGAAAGGGTGTGTGTGTGTGCCGGGTTGTTATTTGTTTCACTGAGATTAAAGACCCCTGAACTTCCAGTGTGTGCTCTCTATCGCATCGAGCCGTGTTTAAAGGGACGTCTGCGGCTTTTCTCGCTGATGGCAGCCTCTGCTAACAGCACTTTAAAGAAGTGGAAAATGCTCAGTTATCACCCCGTGTGAACAGGATCAATAATAGCCTCGTAGTGCCTGATAATTGGAGGAGCTGTTAGACACAAGAGCTCGTGTCTCTTTGAGTGACTCTTACCCGTCCATTGTCCATCATCATCTGATAATCAGACCGAAAATATGGTGGGGAATTTTCCCTTTTTAAATCAGGCTTGCGAAAAACATTCGACATAGTGATGAAAAAAAATCTCATTGTTCGGCTCAGCGGGGCCCAGAATCCAGGCGCTGGGTGGCTCTCTGCCAGGCGGGGGGAAGCCAACAGGTGTGTGCCACCTCCAGGGAGGCCCCCGTGATCTCAGGGGGTTGCCACCCGCGGAGGGCATGCCAGACTGCCAGTGGGCAGAGGCACCCTGGGCAGAGAAGGCGAGGGCTCGTGGTGCACGGTGAGGGGCCAGGCGGTGGCCACCGGGGCGCTGGGTGGCTGCCCGCTGTGGATGCTGTGGTGCCTTCCATGACAGCCAGGCCCGGCTAGAACAGGACGTGGCGGGAGGATGCTCGGGTTCTGCCCCTGATTAATCTGATCGCTCAGGCGAGGGCTTAGGAAGACAGGCAGCACCCTTTCGGGGATGGGGGAGCTGCCTGGGGGAGAGCGCCCCCTGCTGCAGGGAAGGGAGGGATAGGCGGGGTCCGGGCCGTGCACCCGGGGCTCCAGGCAGGGCTCTAGGGTTCTGTGGGCTGTCGGGCACTTCCCATGCCTCTGCTGTGTGGCCCGAGCTGCCACCCATGCTCCAGGCGGAGTCCGGCTGCTCCCGATGGCTGCACCTGGGCTTGCTCCTGTGCCTTGCTTTTGATGTGTGAATTTTCGAGCCCGCTCCTTGCCTCACAGCAGGTGGGGACTGGTGTTGCGTGCAAAGAGAAAGTTTATTTGGCTGTGGTGGGTGAACATACGTAGAGGGCCTATGACCCAGGGGAAGGAGAAACTGGACGCAGCACCCGTGGGCGGGAACAGGAGGGCAGGAGCGTGGAGGACCCCTTCCGGGCACCGAAAACACAGGCACCTCGGCGCCAAGTGGGAAGAAAGCGCTCGCACCTTCCACCTCCTCGTATCTCCCATGTGCCCAGTTCCCGGGTGCAGCAGAGGCATCATGGGAAAGCGGGTACCTTGATTGACACGTAGGAGCGTACATGGGAACAGGGTGACTTCCGGCTACCCAGTGTGGGAGGTGGCAGCTGCCTGCCTGTTTATTCCACGTCACCTTGAAGGCTGGAATGTCGGATGACGTCCATTGTCAGGTGCTGGGGCCCATGAGCGGCTCTGGGTACTCAGAGAAGAGCACCTTGGCGGGGGACAGGTGTGGCACCTGCCCAACCCCACCCACAGCCCAGGGCCCAGCCCAGGGCAGCAGGCAGCACTGTGGCAGCCCCGAGACCTCTGAGCAAGAGATGAGGCTCCAACCTTGAATTTGGTGCTGATCCGCATTTGTGCAGAACACAGAAACCTAACACGCGTGGGCCCCGACACCCAACGCGAGACGAGCGCGAGCCGTGTGTGCTCCCAGGAGACGTTAGTTCTCACGACATCATCGGCGAGGCGAGCAGCTTCTCCTGCCTCGGGAGTGTGTGCCTGCACACAAGTCGCCTCCTCACTCACCCCCAGCACACGGCGGGCCACGGGCCACTCTCCAGAGCCCTAACCTGGACGCTGTCCTACCCTGATCCCGGATCCGGGAAGGGGACCTGGCTTTCCCCACGTGTGCGTGCTCACCCACGCTCGGCTCGATGCCCGGCGCCCCCAGCCCTGGTGCCGTCTGCCAGGTCCCTGCTGTCCTGATTGCTCACCTGCACGCCTCCCCTCCTGGAACCCCTGCCCAGCCTGGGCCTCTCACTTCCTGTCGTCCGTGACCGCAGGCCCCTCCTCCCCGCGTGCTGGCTCAGCGGCCACCCCAGCGGTGCCTGCCTGAGTCACTTGGGACCTGAGCAGACCCAGGCTGCACTCCAAGGCCCTGCTCACCCAGAGCCGCAGCCCGGAGCCTTCCAGAGCACAGGGCGTGGAGTTGGGTGTGCCTGAGGGATCGGCCCAGCCCCATGCTGGCTGCGTGACCCTGGTGGGCTCCATGCCCCTGCTGGGCCTGGCTGGGCCACGTTACCTCACTGCAGTGGGGATCTGTGTGCCTGGGCGGCTGTGCAGGCTGGGGAGGCTCGGGCCAGCCTTGTTGAGAGAGAGGAGTTTGGCAGCTACCTCTGGCCCCTGTAAAACATATCCCATGGGCCCGTGCTGTGGTGTAGTGGACACCCCATGTGGGCGCTGGTTCGAATCCTGGCTGCTCCACTTCTGATCCAGCTCCCTGCTAACGCAGCTGGGAAAGCAGCAGCAGACGGCCCAGGTGCGTGGGCCCCTGCACCCACGTGGGAGACCTGGAGGAAGCTCCTGGCTGCCAGCCCAGCCCTGGGCATGGCAGCCATCTGGGGAGGGAACCAGCAGATAGAAGATCTCTCTCCCTCTCCCTGTCCCTGTCCCTCTCCATCTCCTTCTCCCTCTCTTTCTGTCTCTCCCTCTCCCTCCAGTCCCCCTCCCCCTCCCCTGTCCCTGTCCCTCTGCCTCTCCCTCCAACTCTGCCTTTCAAATAAGTAAATAAATCTTTAAGCAAAGCAAAGCATAGTCCATGGCAGTGACCTCTGCTGACCCAGAAGAGAAGTGTGTGTGGGTTCTAGGACTGGTCATGTCCACTTGGGGTGGCCACGTGGGACCTGCCGGGCTGCAGGCCCACGCATGGGGCGTGTCTCCCCAGCGGGACAGCCAAGGCCGATGCTCAGGTGGCACTGCCCCCGCCCAGCCCTGCCATCCACTGCTGTGGTGCTCCTGGCTCCCTCCGGGGTGTGGCGGTCAGGAGAGCGGGCGGCTTCTGGGGGTGCCCACGGGGCCTCCCTTCACCTGGTTTGTGCAGTGCTGCCCTGGAGGGGGTGGGGATCCAGGCTGTGGTCCCAGCCCAGGACTCGGCCCTGCCCCCAGGTGGTGCCAGCTGAGCTGCCCAAGGCGGGGGCCTGTGGCTGTGCTGTCCCCATAGCTCGGCATCAGGGGGAGGGTGTGGGCCTTGAGGTCGGCACACAGCCTGCATGAGCCTGCGTGGTCCAGGGGGTGCAGCTCTCCCCAGCCTGGGTCAGAGGGGGTGCAGGTGAGCAGGGGCCCAGGAGGCGGGGGACGCCGGCAGCTGCTGAAGTTGGAAGAGGCAATGCGTGAATTCCCTTGAGAGCCCAGGGGAGGGTGTGTCCCTGTGGGGGACACTGGCATGCGTGGTGACTGGTCCTGGGGCGGTGAACGCATCGTGGCACTGTGATGTGCTGGCCAAGGGTGCCTTCGGGATGAATCTTGTGATGGAGCTGACGGGCAAGGAGCACCGTCTCCATCACTCTCTGAGGGTGAGGCCACCAGCCCCACTGAAGCTGCCATACCCCTCTCCTGGGGCCTCTCCCCCCACACCCCCTCTCCTGGGGCCTCCTTCTCCCCCTCCCCTCTCCTGGGGCCTCTCCCCCCACACCCCCTCTCCTGGGGCCTCCTTCTTCCCCTCCCCTCTCCTGGGGCCTCCCCCCACACCCCTCTCCTGGGGCCTCCTTCTTCCCCTCCCCTCTCCTGGGGCCTCTCCCCACACCCCTCTCCTGGGGCCTCCTTCTCCCCCTCCCCTCTCCTGGGGCCTCCCCCCCGACCCCTCTCCTGGGGCCTCCCCCCACACCCCTCTCCTGGGGCCTCCCCCCCCACCCCTCTCCTGGGGCCTCTCCCCCCACACCCCCTCTCCTGGGGCCTCCCCCCCATACCCCCTCTCCTGGGGCCTCCCCCCCACACCCCCTCTCCTGGGGCCTCCCCCCCATACCCCCTCTCCTGGGGCCTCCCCCCCACCCCTCTCCTGGGGCCTCCCCCCCACACCCCTTCTCCTGGGGCCTCCTTCTCCCCCTCCCCTCTCCTGGGGCCTCTCCCCCCACACCCCCTCTCCTGGGGCCTCCCCCCACACCCCTCTCCTGGGGCCTCCCCCCCCACCCCTCTCCTGGGGCCTCCTTCTCCCCCTCCCCTCTCCTGGGGCCTCCTTCTCCCCCTCCCCTCTCCTGGGGCCTCCCCCCCACACCCCTCTCCTGGGGCCTCCTTCTCCCCCTCCCCTCTCCTGGGGCCTCCTTCTCCCCCTCCCCTCTCCTGGGGCCTCTCCCCCCACACCCCCTCTCCTGGGGCCTCTCCCCCCACACCCCCTCTCCTGGGGCCTCCCCCCCACACCCCTGTCTCCTGCTGGCTTCCCCGCTTCCTTCCTCTGGCCGTTGTGCTCCCCGCGTGGGGGCCCCGCACCCGCTCTGAGCTGAGCCCTCCGTGTAGGTGCAGCCACATGGTTGGTGACTCTTGGGACACAGCATGGGTGTGGAGCCATCTCTGGGCCTTTCCGAGCCCCTCCCGCACAGGCAGAGGCACGTGGCTCCCACTTCCATGTGGCTAGCACCGGTCAGGGCTGGGTTTCTGAGCAGTCTGAGCTGGGACTCCCTGAGGGGCTGGGCAGATGCTTGCTGTGGGTTTGGTGTTCAGTAAGCTGTGCTCGGTGCCCAGAGGCTGTCTCCTGTCACTGGGGGACTTCACCCAAGCCGGAGCCTGGTGGGGAGGGAGGCCCCTGCATCCCTGGACTTTCTACTAAGCCCCTCCCCTACTCACCCCAGGAGCCGCCCCACAGCCCAGCTCCCCTCTTCCTTTGGCCGCGAGGCAAGAGGGGCCGCCGGCTGGTGTGTGACTTCTCGATGAGCTCCCACCTGCGGGAAAGCATCTCGGTCTGCACACGTCCCCTGGGCCCCCTTCCCTGCAGGTCCCTTCCCAGGACCCCTGCTCTTTCATTCCACACTCAAACTTCCTCCCTGGGGCCTGGGGGGCGGCTCCGTCTCTTGACTATCAGTGTGGGGGTGACAGTGTGGGGGGTGACAGTGTGAGGGGTGACAGTGTGAGGGGTGTCAGTATGAGGGGTGACAGTGTGAGGGGTGTCAGTGTGAGGGGTGACAGTGTGGGGGGTGACAGTGTGAAGGGTATCAGTGCAGGGGTGACAGTGTGAAGGGTATCAGTGCGGGAGTGACAGTGTGAGGGGTGTCAGTGTGGGAGGTGACAGTGAGGGAGGTGACAGTGTGGGAGGTGACAGTGTGAGGGGTGACAGTGTGGGAGGTGATAGTGTGAAGGGTGACAGTGTGGGAGGTGTCAGTGTGGGAGGTGACAGTGAGGGAGGTGACTGTGGAAGGTGACAGTGTGAGGGGTGACAGTGCAGGAAGTGACAGTGCGGGAGGTGACTGTGTGAGGGGTGATAGTGTGGGAGGTGACAGTGTGAGGGGTGACAGTGCCGGAGGTGACTGTGGGAGGTGTCAGTGTGGGAGGTGACAGTGTGTGGGGTGACAGTGTGTGGGGTGACATTGTGGGGGGTGACAGTTTGAGGGGTGACAGTGTGGGAGGTGACAGTGTGGGAGGTGACAATGTGAGGGGTGAGAGTGTGGGAGGTGACAGTGTGAAGGTTGACAGTGTGGGAGGTGTCAGTGTGGGAGGTGACAGTGTGTGGGGTGACAGTGTGGGAGGTATCAGTGTGGGAGGTGACAGTGTGTGGGGTGACAGTGTGAGAGGTGATAGTGTGGGAGGTGACAGTGTGAGGGGTGACAGTGCCGGAGGTGACTGTGGGAGGTGACAGTGTGAGGGGTGACAGTGTGGGAGGTGTCAGTGTGGGAGGTGACAGTGTGTGGGGTGACAGTGTGTGGGGTGACATTGTGGGAGGTGACAGTGTGTGGGGTGACAGTGTGAGGGGTGACAGTGTGGGAGGTGACAGTGTGGGAGGTGACAATGTGAGGGGTGAGAGTGTGGGAGGTGACAGTGTGAAGGGTGACAGTGTGGGAGGTGACAGTGTGAGGGGTGACAGTGTGAAGGGTGACAGTGTGGGAGGTGACAGTGTGGGAGGTGACAGCATGGGAGATGACAGTGTGAGAGCTGACAGTGTGAGGGGTGACAGTGTGGGAGGTGACAGTGTGAAGGGTGACAGTGTGGGAGGTGACAGTGAGGGAGGTGACTGTGGGAGGTGACAGTGTGGGAGGTGACAATGTGAGGGGTGACAGTGTGGGAGGTGTCAATGTGAGGGTGATAGTGTGGGGGTGACAGTGTGGGAGGTGACTGTGTGTGGGGGACAGTGTGAGGGGTGACAGTGTGGGAGGTGACAGTGTGAGGGGGACAGTGTGGGAGGTGACAGTATGGGAGGTGACAGTGTGAGGGGTGTCAGTGTGAGGGGTGACAGTGTGGGAGGTGACAGTTTGGGAGGTGACAGTGTTGGAGATGACAATGTGGGAGGTGACAGTGTGCGAGGTGACAGTGTTAGGGTGACAATGTGCGAGGTGATGGCATGATGGTATCACTGTGAAGTATGACAGTGAGGGGTGTCAGTGGGAGGAGTTTTTATTCCAAGCCCTGAGGGTCTTGCCTGCTAGTGTAGAGCATTGGGCTGGGAGCAGAGCTCTGGACGCAGCCAGGGTCCCTGTCCTCCTACTCCTCTGGGGTCACTGAGTCTGTGGTCTGGGGCAGGAAACTCAGGGTTAGGCCGCAGTTCTGGTGGCTTCCTCAGCCACAGAAGAAGGTGACATTGGTGCTTCTGCCATGAAAGCCTTTCCCAGGGGCCTCGTGTGCCATGCAGGACCAGTTCCCAGATCACACTTGGCTCTGGAGTGGACAGTAGGGGTAGTTTCTCACCTTGACGAGCTTGGCCTGTAACAATTCTTGATCAGTGATTGAGTGAGGTGTGAGCCTCCAGCCTGCTGAGCCAAAGAGCCTTGCTCAGTTCACACTGAGACCCACTTGTGAGTATGGAGAGAAGATGTCCACAGAGAATAGGGAGGGTGTGAACTGGCCTCACACCTCGGCATGGTGATGGCTGCCACTGGGATGGTGTGAACTGGCTACATGCCTGGGCATGGTGGTGGCTGCCACTGGGGAGGATGTGAACTGGCTGTACTTGTGAGCGCAGTGGTGGCAGCCACTGGGAGGGTGTGAACTGGCTGTATGCCTGGGGCATGGTGGTGGCAGTCATTGGGGCGGTGTGAACTGGCTATACGCCTGGGTGTGGTGGTGGCAGTCTCTGGGAAGGTGTGAATTGGCTGTATGCTTGGGCATGGTGGTGGCAGCCACTGGGAAGGTGTGAACTGGCTGTATGCCTGGGTGTGGTGGTGGCAATCACTGGGGTGGTGTGAACTGGCTGTACGCCTGGGTGTGGTGGTGGCAGTCTCTGGGAAGGTGTGAATTGGCTGTATGCTTGGGCATGGTGGTGGCAGCCACTGGGAGGGTGTGAACTGGCTGTATGCCTGGGCATGGTGATGGCTATTGCTAGAGAGGGTGTGAACTGGATGTACACCAGGTACGGTGGTAGCAGCCACTGGGGGGGTATGAACTGGCTGTACACTTGGGCATGGTGGTGGCTGCCACTGGGAGGCTGTGAACTGGCTGTACGCCTGGGCATGGTGGTGGCAGTCTCTGGGAAGGTGTGAATTGGCTGTATGCTTGGGCATGGTGGTGGCAGCCACTGGGAAGGTGTGAACTGGCTGTACTCCTGGGTGCGGTGGTGGCAGCCACTGGGAGGGTGTGAACTGGCTATACACTTGGACGTGGTGGTGGCTGCCACTGGGGAGGGTGTGAACTGGCTGTACACCTGGGCGCGGCGGTAGCTGCCACTGGGGCATGGCACCATGCATCCAAGGGCCTCCAGCACTGCAGGTGGATCTCCCGTGTTAGCAGCTGAGCTGGAACTCACCACAGCAGCAGAGGCAGCTCTCACACTTCTCATGGAAAGAAAGGGTGATTCCCTTCTCCATCTTTTCCTCCCTACATACAAAAAACCGTTTTTCCACAGGCATGAGTGCTGTTGTCATTATGGATAATTTTCAACAATTCCTCAATGCTGGAGTTTCCTTTTTTCTGCTTTTATTGGAGAAAAAGCATATGTTGTTATATTTTGTGACAATAACTCAGCTCTAATGATAATTGTGATCAGTATCTATCTATGTCTAATAGAATCATTTTTAAGTGATTTTTAGTTGACACATAACATGGTACCTGTTTATGGAGTGTCCTGTGATGTTTTGCTACGTGCATCCATAGTGCAGTATTCAAATCCATCGCCATGATGTCCTCGTGGTACAACTCTGCCGCCTTTCTCCCTGCTCTGCTGAGATTCACAGTGCACGGTTTATTTCTAGGCACCCCCTGTGAAATACAAGAGCAAAGCCTGTGTACTTTGACCCTGGTTTCCACTGGCCCAACCCCTACCCTCCCAGGTAACCACTGTGCTACCCTGCCCGTCTGTGGGATCCACTGTTCTAGATTCCACCTTGGGTGAGCTCAGAGACTCTGCCGTTCTGTGCCAGGCTAACTGCACTGGAGGTAATGAGCTCTGTCTCCATCCGTGATGTGGAAAAGGAGAGACGTCATTATTTATGGCCAACTACGGATCCACTGTGGAAACGTGCGCCTTTTCACTGTCCTTGGTCCACTGGTGGATTCTGGGGTGGTTCCCTCAGCGACCGAGAACGGTGCTAAGCTATATGTGGAGTGTGGACTTCTCAGATACGCTGGTGTCATTTCCCGCCCAGCGTTGGGAGTGCTGGAGTGCTTGGCTGGATGGTCACTCTGTATGTCGTGTTTTCAGGAGTCACATACTGTATTTCATGGTGACTGTGCTGGGTCACACTCCACCCGCAGGGAACCAGGGGTCCCTGAGTGCCCCTGAGGGCAGGGAGTGAATCTCTCTCCAACACCTGCTGTCTGCTGTGTTTTCAGGAATTACATGCTATATTTCATGGTGACTGTGGTGGGTCACACCCCACCCGCAGGGAGCCAGGGGTCCCTGAGTGCCCCTGAGGGCAGGGAGTGAATCTCTCTCTGACACCCACTGTCCATTGTGATTCTGATGGTAGCTGTTCTAATTCTACCTCACTGTGGTTTTGCTTGCATTTTCCTGATGACTAGTGATGTGAGAACTTTTTCATATACCTGTTAGCCATTTGCATGTCTTCTTTAGGAAAATATCTATAGTTTTACTGGCGATTTTAAAATCAGATTTTTTTTTTTTGCTATTGAGATGTTTGAATTCCTTATTATAATATCCTGGATGTTAACCCCATGCCTGATTGCTTGGTTTGCAGATCTTGTCTTGCGTTCTGTGAATTGCCTGTGTTGATTGTTTTCTTGGCTGAGCAGGGGTTTTGGGGTTTGAGGTCATCTCATTTGCCTATTTTCACTTTTGCTTCTTTTGCTTCTGGGATCTTGTCCAGAAGTTCCTCTCCCATCCCACAGTCCTGAGGTGTTCCCCTTAAGTTTTCTTTAGTTGTTTTGTAGTTTCAGGCCTCATACTCAAGTCTTTAATCCAGTTTTTAGTTGCTGTTTTATATTCCAAGAGAGAAAGAGTCTGGCATCATTCCTGTGTGTGTGGATTTCCATTTTTCCCAGCACCCATTTCCCCAGCTGAAAGTCAGTTGACTCCAAATGCGTGAGTTTGCTTCTAGATTCTGGAACACTCCATCGATGCAAATGTCATGCTGTTTTGATTATTACAGTTTTACAGTTTATTCTGAGGTCAGTTAATATTATCTCCTGCTTTGTTCTTTTTACTTGGTTGCTTTGGCTTTTTTTTTTCTGTAGTTCCTTGTGAATTTCAGGGCTCTTTAGTTCTGTGCAGAATGTCTCTGGTACTCTGATAGGGGTTGCATTGGAACTTTGGATAGCATGGGCATTTTAAGAATATTGGTTCTTCCAATCCATGAACATGGGATGTCTTTCCATTTTTCATGTGTCCTTGTTCACTAATGTAGCGATCTTTCATCTCTGGTTAAGTTTATTTTCAGGTTTCTCTTTGTGGCTGCTGTGGATGGAATTGCTTGATTGATTGCCAGATAATTTGCTGCTAGTGTCTAAGGATCTACCTCTGCCTCTGTTGATTTTGTTTCCCACGACTGAATCTGTCCATTCCAGCAGCGTTGGGTGGAGTCTTTGGGTTTTCCATGTAGAAGATCGTGTCGCCTGCAGACAGTGAGAGCCTGGCTTTCCCCTTTCCTGTTTGGATGCCTGTTCATTCTTTCTCTTGCCTCCTGCTCTCACTAGAATTCTGGTTCTGTGTTGAGTAAAATTGGAGAAAGGGGCACCCTTGTCCTGTCCAGATCTTCGAAGGCTTTCGGCTTTTCTCCGTTCAGTGTGATGATTTCTGTAGGCTCCTTACAGCTGGCTTTTATTATGTTGAGGTGCATTCCTTCGACGCATGACTTGCAGGTTTTGTTAATCATGAAGCCATGCTGGATTTTGTCAAATGGTTTTTCTGTATCTCTGGAGATTCTCTCTCTCTCTCTCTCTCTCTCTCTCTCTCTCTCTCTCTCTTTGCCAGGCAGAGTTAGACAGTGAGAGAGAGAGAGAGAGAGAGAGAGAGTTATAGACAGTGAGAGAGAGACAGAGAGAAAGGTCTTCCTTCCATTGGTTCACTCCCCTAATGGCCACTATGGCCGGCGCTGTGCTGATCCAAAGCCAGGAGCCAGGTGCTTCCTCCTGTTCTCCCATGGGGTGCAGGGCCCAAGCACTTGGGCCATCCTCCACTGCACTCCCTAGCCACAGCAGAGAGCTGGACTGGAAGAGGAGCAACCAGGACTGGTACACGGCGCCCCAGCTGGGACTAGAACCCGGGGTGCCAACGCCGCAGGTGAAGGATTAGCCTAGTGAGCCACGGTGCCGGCCAAAATTCTCTTTTCTTTTGTGCTTTCTTGATGCACTTTTTGGGTCATATCTGTTGAACCATCCTTGTGTGGTCTCCATTTGGTCATAGTGATTTATCTTTTTTTTTTTTAAGATTTATTTATTTGAAAGAGTTACACAGAAAGAGAAGGAGAGGAGAGGCAGGGGGTGGGGGTCTTCCATCCGCTGGTTCACTCCCCAAATGACCACAACAGCCAGAGCTGAACTGATCCAAAGCCAGGAGCCAGGAGCTTCGTCCAGGTCTCCCACGCGGGTGCAGGGGCCCAAGCACTTGGGCCATCTTCTACTGCTTTCCCAGGCCACAGCAGAGAGCTGGATCGGAAATGGAGCAGCCAGGACTCGATCCGGCGCCCATATGGGATGCCGGCACTGCAGGTGGAGGCTTTACCCATTACGCCACAGCCCTGGGGATTTATCTTTCTAGTGTGCGATCCAGTTCAGCTTGCTGGTGTTGCCTGGAGGAGTTCTGTGTCGTGTTCACCAGGGAAGTTGGCTTCAGCTGCTTTTTTGCTGGATCCTCGTCTGGTGTTGGCATCAGGATGAGTCTCGCCTCATAGAATGAGTTTGGAAGAATTTCCTCCTGTTTAGTTTTTTGGGACAATTTGATAAGAATTGTACTTGTTGTTGTTGTTGTTTTTAATGTTTGAAACAATTCAGAAATGAGGCCATTTGGCCCCGGGCTTTTCTTTGATGGAGACGTCTCATTACTGATCGAAGCTCATTGCTCACGATTGATCTGTTCAGGTTTTCAATTCCGTCATGATTCGTTCTTGGCAAGGTGTCTGTCCAGGACTTCACCGCGTCTGCAAGGTGTGAAGTGCGCTGGTGCATCCACGCTGGCCTCTGCCAGCCCTTGGAACCTGGGCCGTGCCATTGTCGCGTCTCCATCTTTTGTCACTGATTTTGTGAACTTGAATCTCCTCTCTCCTCTCTCGGTATAGCTGAGGGTTTGTCAGTTCTGTGTCCTTTCTGGAAAACCAACTCTTTGTTGCATTTGCCTTCTATATTTTGTTTTAGTCTGTTTCATTTCCTTCTGCTCTGACCTTTTCTATTTCTCACTACTGTTCTAAGTTCAGGTTTGGTTTATGTTTTTCCTACTGTTGGGGTGCAATGACGGGTCATTTTTTATCTTCCCATTTCTAAATGTGTGCGTTGATTGCTGTGAGCTGTCCCACAGCCTTCGGTGTGCTGTGTCTCCATTTTCATTTGACTCAAGAACATTTTTAATTCCTCCTTGATCCGTTGGTGTTGGGGGGTTGTTTAATTTCCACGTGTTTCGGGAGTTTCCAAAAGTTTTTCTTGGTGTTGATTTCCAGTTTCATTGCTCTGTGATCAGAAATGAGCCTCAGTCTGGTTTCAGTTTTGTAGACATTTGTGGAGATGTGTGGCCTAATGCGTGATCTGTCCTGTGGAGCGTTCCGTGTGCCGTTTGGAAGGATGTGTATCCTGTGACTGTTGGATAGAAAATCCTGTAGATGTCATTCCGCCCTTTGGTCCAGGGTGCGATTGAGCCCTGAGGTTCTTGGTTGATTTTCTAGGTGACTCAGCCATTGCTGAAGGTGGCCGCTAAGCTGCCCGCGGTTATTGGACTCGATCTCTCCCTCTGGGTCTGTTAGCATAGGCTTTGCATGTTAGGTGCATGTTTGTTTCCTGTTGTATTTCCTCCTTCGGAGTGACCCCTTCGTCAGTACATTATGACCTTGCTGCTCGTTCGCTCTCCCTCTCTCTCTCTCCCTCTCTCCCTCTCTCCCTCTCTCCCTTTCTCTCTCCCTCCCTCCCTCCCTCCCTCCCTCTCTCTCTCTCCCTCTCTCCCTCTCTCTCTCTCTCTCTCCTGCCTTTGATTTAAAGTCTGTTTTATCCACGTGTGAGCAGTCCTGCTTCCTTCTGGACCATTTGGATGGAATTCTCTCCTCCCTTCACACGCCGTCTGTTCTCCTTAGAGACGTGAGATTCTTGTGAGCAGCGAGTAGTTGACTCTTGTTTTATTCACTCACTCATTCTAGGTCTTTTAATTGGAGAATTTAATCCTCTCGCATTTAAGATAATTATTGATTGACACCTCCACGTGAAGGCTTGCTCGCCAGGTTCTGCAGGTTCCTAGTTTCTCTCTGCCTCTCTCAGCCCGCCTTTGTGGTTAAACGTTTTTCTCGTAGAAGGTCCTCGGCACCTGTTGTCAGAGAGGCCTGGTGGCGCTAAGTCCCCTGCTCTGTTCGCGTGGGAGCAGCTTCCTCTCAGGGCTGTGGGGTCTCCCAGCCGCCCCGGCCGGTGAGGGTTCTGCTGAGAAGTCTGCCGTGAGTGAGCCGGAGCAGGGGCCTGCGCGAGGCCCCTGTGGCTACTTTGAGAATCCTCTATCTGCCTTCGACCTTTGAAGACTGACTCATGTATTGGGGCGGGGCTGGCTGAGCTGAGTCCGGCTGGTGACCTCTGGCCTTCCTGTCCCTGGATCTGTGTCTTCTCTGGCTGGTGACCTCTGGCCTTCCTGTCCCTGGGTCTATGTCTTCTCTGGGGTCGGGAAGTTTGCTGTCATTATCACTGAGTTAGCTTCCCACCCCTTTGCCCTTGAAGACCAGCCAGCTGAAAATTCACTCTCAATGCCAACGTCCTTGCAAGCTTTCCTCATTCCTCTTTATTCTGGTTTCCTTTTTCAACTTTGTGTATTATTTATTTATTTATTTATTAGACAGGTAGAGTTACAGACAGTGAGAGAGAGAGAGACAGAGACAAAGGTCTTCCTTCTGTTGGTTCACTCCCCAAATGGCTGCCACAGCCGGCACACTGAGCCAATCCAAAGCCAGGAGCCAGGTGCTTCCTCCTGGTCTCCCATGCAGGTGCAGGGCCCAAGGACCTGGGCCCATCCTCCACTGCCTTCCTGGGCCACAGCAGAGAGCTGGCCTGGAAGAGGGGCAGCTGGTACTGGAACCAGCGCCCATATGGGATGCTAGTGCCGCAGGCAGAGGATTAGCCAAGTGAGCCATGGCATCAGCCATCTTTGTGTATTTTGAGATAGCTTATTTTTACACTTAAGCTTAATTTTGTCAGATCTATTTGCTATTTTTTATTTTTATTTATTTTTAAAGATTTATTTATTTGAAAGAGTTAGAGAGAGAGAGAGAGAGAGAGAGAGGGAGAGAGAGAGAGATCTTCCATCCACAGTTTCACTCTCCAGATGTCTGCAATGGCCAGCGCTGAGCCAGGCCAAAGGCAGGAGCCAGGAGCTTCATCCAGGTCTCCCAAACACTTGGACCATCTTCCACTGCTTTTCCCAAGCCACTAGCAGCGAGCTGGATTGGAAGTGGAGCAGCTGGAACATGAACTGGCACTTGTATGGGATGCCAGCATCACAGGTGGCAGCTTTACCCACTACGCCACAATACCAGCTCGCTATTTTTTTTAAAAGATTTATTGTATTTATTTGAAAGGCATAGTGACAGAGGTAGAGAGAGAAAGAGATCTTCCATTGGCTGGTTCACTTCCCAAGGGCTACAGTGGCTGGGGTGAGGCCAGGTTTAAGCCAGGAACTCCGTGGGCATCTCACATGTGGGTGACAGGCACCCAAGCACCTGGGCCGTCACCTGCTGCTTTCCCAGGGGCATTAGCAGGACGCTGGATCAGAAGCAGAGCAGCCAGGGCTAGGACCAGCACACTCTTCCTGGGGACGCTGGCATTGCAAGTGGCAACCTGGCCTGTTGCATCACAGTGCCAACCCCAACTCTGCTATGGGTTTGTTCTGTCTCGCCAAAGGTTTCTGTTTCATTTTAAAAATTACTTCAATCTCTGCTAAGTTTCTTTGATGAAGTATTCATTTTCTTTAAGTTCATTAAGTTTCCTTAAAACCAGCAGGTAAAATTCTCTGTCTGAGAGTTCTCACATATCAGTTGCTAACTGGTCAGTTGGCTCCTGATTTTGTCTGTTACATGAAGTCATGTTTGCACGTAGATGACATCATCTGTGCATTGAAGGATTCATTTTTTTTTTTAGGAATTATTTATTTATTTGAAAGAGAGAGGAGAGACACACAGGGAGAGCCATTTTCCATCTGCTGGTTCTCTCCCCAGATGGACTCAATGGCCAGCGCTGGGCCAGGCCGAAGCCAGGAGCCAGGAACTTCCTCCAGGTCTCCTACGTGGGTGCAGGGGCCCAAACACTTGGGCCATCCTCTGCTGCTTTTTTCAGGCCATTAGCAGGGAGCTGAACCGTAACTGGAGCAGCTGGGATAGGAAGTGGTGCCCATATGGGATGCTGACATTGCAGGCAGTGGCTTTACCCACTGAGCCACAGCATCGGCCCCGATTTACCCCAGCCTCTCTAGCTCGGCTTTGTTCGTGCCTTGGTTTCCAGATGTTCCAAGCAGGTGGCTCCCCTTCTCTGCTGTGACCACTGGTCACTGCCTGTTTCAGGAGCACACGGCACCCTATGTGCCGGTTGGCCGAGTCCTCAGTCGGTATGTGGTCATGGTTTCAGGGCTGTTGGGTGCCCTGGCTCAGCTATGCCCCAAATCTGCAGCTGGTGTGCGGTTCGGGATGCCCTGTGGGACTAGCGGTGCCTGGGGCTGGCAAAGTGCAGGTGCAACAGCTGGTCACCTGCCATGGGACTCTGCCTGGCCCTGGACCTCATGTGGATGGACTCAGCCTAGGCTCCCACGCAACAGCTGATGCCCACTTCCCTCCTCTTCCCACGAGGGTGACAACTCGTTCATGTGTGTCACCTGGGGTAAGGGAGAGGTGTGGTGGGCAGCCCCATGGCCACCAGTGCCACAACACTGGGAGGTGCCCAGAGCCCACAGAAACCAGCACAGCCCAGGGGTGAGACCAGGGCCCTTGCTGCAGGGCTGTGGTGCACTTCTGGCCCAAGGCCACTGCAGCCGAAGGTGGTGATGTTGGCTGAGTCCAAGTTCTCCGCCTGGCAGTGGGGTGGGCCCCGGGGCTCTGTGTGTGGCCACTGGCCCGAAGTCAAGGCCAAGGGCATGCCCACCATGCTGGGCTTCATGTGCTTGACCCCGAGTCCCAAGGCGAGGAGCTCAGCTTGCGCCCCGTCCTGGGCTCGAGGACAGAGTCTCCGTCCACGCGGAGCTGCCCGAGGCTGGCAGAGGGTGGCAGAGGTCACCCTCGCCTGTTGGAAGTTTTGTCTGCTTCAATTCTGTCTGTACTGAGTTGCTCCTCCCCTTCCTGCCGGGGTCCTGGGGGCCGGGAGAAGGTGTGGTTCCAGCTCCTCTCCTGGAGTAGGGAAACAACCAAGGGCCTGGACTTGGGTCAGGTTGGGGTCTGATCTGAGTGGGGTCCTGGCTGGGACCCCGGCTTCCGCTGACCCGGGTCCCTGTGCCCCTGCAGTGACTGCTGGGTGTTGCCTGCTCCCTGTGAAGCCAGCGTGTCGACCTCGCAGGTTGGAGCAGATCCCAGCCTCCCCTTGTGGCCCCCTCCCGAAAGGCCCCCGAGCCCTAGAGTGACCCCCCAGGCTGTGCCTGAGGCCTCAGAGTGCAGGTGGAGAGGTCCCAGCGCCCCGCCCCCATCGGCACTCTGAGCAGGCGTCCACCATGCCTGGGCTGGCTCCTGGTGGCCGTGTGCCGCCCGGGCAGGGGTGCTCCAGCCCTGGGCGAGTTCTTGGCCGGAATCTCCTGCCCTTCCTCTGCTTGTTTCCTGTCCCCACCCCACGTCCACCCTGTGAGGAAGGACACTCAAGTCGTGGTTTTCCCACAAGGCAGCTGAGGCTCAGAGGAATGCGCAGGGCGTCGGCGTCCTGGTTCACAAATGGCTCTGACCCTCACCAGGACACGCAGGTCTGGACAGTGCGACCGTGGGGTCCCAGGGTGCCTTGGCACTGCCACCCCTGGAACCCGTGCAGTGGGGGTGACAGAGGCATGGCAGTCCCTGTTGGGAGCTGGCAGTGTTTGCAAGGGGCCAGCCCGCCCTGCTGGGGGTCCCTCACCAGGCAGATGGGTGGTTACAGCAGCAGGTTGGGGTGAGACAAATAGGGAGGGGGGGGTGACAGCAGAGGTGGCCCGTGCCATCAGGCTGGGGCGGCCAGCAAACGGGGTGGAGCAGGTGGTCCTCCAAGCCCAGGGAGTGCAGGAAGCTCCCTCCCATCGTGAGATTCCAGTGGGTCTACGGTGCGTCTGACCTTTTGCTTGGGCTGCGAGTGCGTGGGCAGGGCTGTCCCCACCCACAGAGCACCCACTGTGATAACTGAACTGGCCCAGCCCCATTCAGATCAGGTGGCGACTGGGTGGCAGGGACCCAACCACTTGAGCAATTGCCTGCCGCCTCCTGGGGTGCACGTTAGCAGGAGGCCGGGTCCCAAGTAGAGCAGCTGAGGCTCGAACCAGGCCCCATGTGGGGGAGGCCGTGTCTTCACTGCCCCGCCAAGCACCTGCCCCCAGGGGGCGCTCTCGTACAGTGAGCATCCTCACGTTGGGATCACGTCCTCATGGCTGGAAAGGGCCCACCCCAGACGCCTGGCCGAGGGGCAGTGGAGGCTGGGGTTCCCCGGCATGTGGGACACATGTGGCTCTGCCGGGACCTGGAGCCAGCAGGAACAGGGGAAGCAGCTGGGCTGTTCTGAAACCCTTGGGAACTTGGCTGTGGTGCCAGGCAAGACAGCGGGGTTACTGCGCGGCTGGTGAGGGAGGGCTGGGGGCCGTTCCTGGCTGCCCACCACGTGCTGGACTCGCCACTCACACTGGGAAACCTGCTCTGCTCCAGCGAGGAGCGGCTGCCCTCGGAGGGCATGGATGCCCGCGTCCCTCACCAGAGTGCCGGGTCACCTCCTGCCTCGGCTTCCCGTCCAGGCCCTGCCCATGCGCCTGGGGGCAGCAGTAGATGGCCCAGGTGCTCAGGCTCCCGTCGCCCACGTGGGAGACGTGGACAGGGCTCCTGGCCCCCGACTGTGGTCTGGCCATGGAGGCCACCTGGGAGTAAACCAGCATATGGAAGATCTCTCTGTCTTTGTTACTTTGCCTTTCAAATAAACAAATCTTAAGGCTGGCGCTGGAGGCACAGCTTGTGTCTTGGGCAGGTCCATGTGTTGGCCGGGACACGTCTCTCGTCCTGCGTGGGCGAGGCAGGCTCCTCTCGTGGCCGCGGTGGAGACACGGGGATGTGTGCCCATGTGGGAGCTTCCCGAAGCCTGGAGCCTGGGCCTTCCCACCCTAAGCTTGCCCAGCAGCACAGCATCCAGGGAAGGGACCCTGGCCTCCGCCCACGGAGACGCCATGGGAGGGCACAGACGCTGCTGCGGGGACAGTCAGTGATCAGTCTATTGGCATCCATGGCTGGAGGTCACTTTCCCAATAGCCCTTCCAGAATGAAATGAGACCTGGGCCAGGTAAATAAAGGCAAAACACAGGTGCACTGGGACCCCTCCCGCTCCGTTCAGGCCGCTCCCTTCTCTGTGTGTGGGACAGGAGTGAGGGTTATGTATCTCATTTCCCCACCCTCGAGTGGTAAGCCGGCTCCCTGGGGAAGGCAGGGGTCACAGAGCGTGAGGCAGGGGCGTTGCTGGCAGCCACACGCAGGCGACAAAGGGGACAGAAGCTGGGCACGGCACAGAGGGCATCTTCCCAGTGGGCTCCTGGTCGTCTCGGAGTCTCACTGACCAGTGGGAAGCCCCAATGCAGAGAAGCCCAGGGGCACGCACTGGGGGCCTTCAGCCACCAGGAGGCGGAGTTTGGGCTTCCGTGAGGGGTTCTGAAAGCTGGGTCACGGAGGAGGCGTAGAAGCTCTCAGAGAATTACAATAGGGGCCGCCTGCGACGCCGGCCACCTCGGCGGCTCCACTTATGACCCAGCTCCCTGCTAATGCGCTGAGAAAGCAGTGGAGGACGGCCCAGGCGCTGGGGCCCTGCACCCACGTGGGAGACCTGGACGGAGCTCCAGGCTCCTGGCTTCTGCCTAGCCCAGCCCCAGCTCTTCTAACCATTCGGAGAGTGAACCAGCGGATGGAAGACCTCTCTCCCTCTTTCTCTCTAACTCTGCCTTTCAAATTGATCCATAAATTTTAAAGAAAGAGACTTATGGAACGAAGTGTGACCATAGGTGTCAGCCACGGGGGAAGTGGCGGCTCTGCCTGCGGTCACTCCGTGCAGGGGTCACCCTGGGGGGGAAGTGGCGGCTCTGCCTGCGGTCACTCCGTGCAGGGGTCACCCCGGGGGGAAGTGGCGGCTCTGCCTGCGGTCACCCCGTGCAGGGGTCACCCCGGGGGGAAGTGGCGGCTCTGCCTGCGGTCACCCCGTGCAGGGGTCACCCTGGGGGGAAGTGGCGGCTCTGCCTGCGGTCACCCCGTGCAGGGGTCACCCTGGGGGGGAAGTGGCGGCTCTGCCTGCGGTCACCCCGTGCAGGGGTCACCCTGGGGGGGAAGTGGCGGCTCTGCCTGCGGTCACCCCGTGCAGGGGTCACCCCGGGGGGAAGTGGTGGTTCTGCCTGCGGTCACCCCGTGCAGGGGTGACCCCGGGGGGAAGTGGTGGTTCTGCCTGCGGTCACCCCGTGCAGGGGTCACCCCGGGGGGAAGTGGCGGCTCTGCCTGCGGTCACCCCGTACAGGGGTCACCCTGGGGGGAAGTGGCGGCTCTGCCTGCGGTCACCCCGTGCAGGGGTCACCCTGGGGGGGAAGTGGCGGCTCTGCCTGCGGTCACCCCGTGCAGGGGTCACCCTGGGGGGGAAGTGGCGGCTCTGCCTGCAGTCACCCCGTGCAGGGGTGACCCCGGGGGGAAGTGGTGGTTCTGCCTGCGGTCACCCCGTGCAGGGGTCACCCCGGGGGGAAGTGGCGGCTCTGCCTGCGGTCACCCTGTACAGGGGTCACCCCGGGGGGAAGTGGCGGCTCTGCCTGCAGTCACCCCGTGCAGGGGTCACCCTGGGGGGAAGTGGCGGCTCTGCCTGCGGTCACCCCGTGCAGGGGTCACCCTGGGGGGAAGTGGCGGCTCCGCCTGTGGTCACCCCGTGCAGGGGTCACCCTGGGGGGAAGTGGCGGCTCTGCCTGCAGTCACACCGTGCAGGGGTGACCCCGTGGGTGAGTGTGGTATCTGCCCTCCTGGGGGGACCTGTGTGGTCCTCTTTGAAACATTAATGTCTCCGGGAAAAACCGAGCACTGTGTGCTTATAGCTGGAAAGGTACTTTGGTGCCATCTGAGTCCAGTGCCACTAAAAATAGCCGAGACCCGGCGACAGTTGTTCCAGTGAAACTGCCATCTTGGCACCGCCGTGACCCCGACTTTCAGGCCAAGGGGCCCCCGGTGACCTGAAGTGTTGCCAATTTCAGTTTTTTCTGGATTTGGGGATATTTGCATATGTGAGAGTACTTCAAAAAGATTGTGGAGAATGGCATTAAAAGATAAGTTTATTTTGGGGCAAAAAAATTGAAATCCATGCATATTTTTTCATAACATGCATTTTCATGAATTTTTGAAGATGCCTTATGCACATGGATTTCAAGATTTTTCACCAAAATACATTTATCTTCCAATTCTACCTCCCCGAATGTTTGAAGCCCCCTCACATGTGTTGAGTTATCTTGGGGGTGGGACCCAGGTCCTAACATGAAGCTTGTTCATGTGTGTTTCATACACACCTAGTACCTGGGGTGTCATGGTGATGCTCAGGAAGTTTTGGGGTTCAGATCTGAGGCTCCACTTAGATTTGCTTTGGTCCAATCTGGGGAGCCTCGCCCAGGCTCTGCCACTGTGCCGATTAGCCGGGGGCTGGGGGAGCCTTGCCCTGGCCCTGCCACTGTGCCGATTAGCCAGGGGCTGGGGTGCTGCACGGCAAAGCTTGGCAACCTCAACACGACGTCCTCGAATCCCGGCAGCGTCTCTCTTGGCCGTGAGGCTGGGTTCCCCTTGGCTCCCGAGAAGCCACTGTTGGCATCGCCGGACCTGCCGGTCCATTCCCTGAGGCTGTGTTTTATCCCCCCCCCCCATACCTTTTCCCACTTCCAGCTGGGCCTGCTCTGCTCCCCCACTCTTGCCAACTCTTGGAGGTGGGATTGTGCCCCCTAAAAAGACATATTGAAGCTCCAAGCCTGGAATGTGCGAATGTGCCCTTATCGGGAAACAAGATCTTGGCCAATGTCATCAAGCTAAATTGAGGCCCTACTGGCTTGGGGTCCCCACAGAGGAGAGCTGGTGTCCACCCAGAGGAGAGGTGTTGGGCACAGACTCCCAGGCACACTGGAGGCAGAGGTGGGGTTGATGTGTCCAAGTGACGTGAGCCATGGAGTGCAGGGGCACTGCTCCTCACCGCACACTGGGGGCAGGCAAGGAGGGAGCCTCCCCCGGAGCCCTCCCGAGCAGCCCAGGCTGCCCCAGCTCGGTCGCAGGGCCAGGGCGGGGGCAGCACCCTCTCTTCTTGTCTCCAGCCTCCCAGCTCAGGGAGGCGTGTCCAATACAGCTGCCCATGTGGGCTCCTTTCCATGTCTCAAGGGCTCACGACACCCCCCAAGCATCTCCATCTACTTACCCCCCCCCTCTACCTGGGCCTCCACCCCTGAGAAGCCCTCCCAGATTTCCCAGACCGGCCCTGACCGAGCCATCACTTCTTGTGTCGCTCTGCCACCAGCCTGCCCTTCATAGTGCACATCACAAGTGCCGTCTGCACACATCATGCCACGTTGGTTCTTTTCTGAAGCTCCTACTGGATGACAAATCCCGTGAAGACAAAGGCTCTGTCTACTTTGCGCACTGTTGTAGCCCAGCACTGGGCACAGGGGCTGGCACTTGGGGCTGCTCAGGTAATGTTTGTCGGATGCGTGGATGGTGCACGTGATGAGATGAACGGAAGGGTGATCGGGTGGGTGGGTGGGTAAGCATGACCAGAGGCGTGGATCTGTGCATGGGTGATCTGATGGTTGGCTGGCTGGCTGGATGACCAGATGGGGGAGGGGTGGATGGATGCACAGATGGGTGAATCTTTGACCGGCTGGCTGGCTGGCTGGGGAGGTAAAGGCATAGTCACATGTATGGATGGATGATACCTGACCAGTTGGATGGTTGAGTGGCGAGGTGGGTGACCACATGGGTGGGCAGGTGGGTGGATGGATGGATGGAGAGGTAAAGATACCTGACCAGTTGGATGGTTGAGTGGCGAGGTGGATGACCACATGGGTGGGCAGGTGGGTGGATGGATGGATGGAGAGGTAGATACCTGACCAGTTGGATGGATGAGTGGCGAGGTGGATGACCACATGGGGGGCAGGTGGGTGGATGGATGGATGGAGAGGTAAAGATACCTGATCAGCTGGATGGATGAGTGGCGAGGTGGATGACCACATGGGGGGCAGGTGGGTGGATGGATGGATGGAGAGGTAGATACCTGATCAGCTGGATGGATGAGTGGCGAGGTGGATGACCACATGGGGGGCAGGTGGGTGGATGGATGGATGGAGAGGTAGATACCTGATCAGTTGGATGGCTGAGTGGTGAGGTGGATGACCACATGGGGGGCAGGTGGGTGGATGGATGGATGGAGAGGTAAAGGTACCTGATCAGCTGGATGGCTGAGTGGCGAGGTGGATGACCACATGGGTGGGCAGGTGGGTGGATGGATGGATGGAGAGGTAAAGATACCTGATCAGTTGGATGGATGAGTGGGTGGAGAGGCAGACGGCTGAAAAGGCATGGGAAGAAGACGGTGGCCTAGCAATGAAAAGCTTTATTTCCAGTGCTCCTAACGACCCGGCTCACCTGGCAAAGCACCAAGGGCTGATTTTTACCCAAACTCCCGTGTAAGAGGGCACTCCAGAAAGCTCATGCAGGAATGGAATTCGAAGATCACGCACATCCGCCATGCATGTTTAAAGCCCCTCGCAAGGTTTCTGCAGCTTGGGTGGCCTTGGCGCAGAGGCGAGCAGAAACAGAGCGGAGTGGCCGGGACAGCTGCTGGGCCAGCGCTGGAGGCGCAGGTGGCAGTAGGCACCGACAGGGACCAGCAGTGACCTCCCACGTGGCCAGCTGGTCTTGTCGTTGGCCCGGGTCTTCCACAGCCCATCCCGGCAGGGCAGCCGCGGGGCAGGCAGGCAGTACTGGGGCCTGAGGGATAATAAGACACCTGCCGTTTGTTAGAAGTGAAGTCGGCCCCAGAAGGGAGAGAGACGAGACCTGTGGTCCCAGCGTGATCGCCGGAGTTAGCAGAAGCAAGTGCGCGAAGTCCGCTCTGTGCACCTCGGCTCCGTGGAGGGGTCTGCGGCTGAGCGGGGCCTGCTAAGGAGAACAAGGCCCCCTGGCCCGGGCTGCGGCTTCTCTGTGGATTCTTATCCACCGGCCAGGACGAGTGAGCTGGGCTGCAACGTGAGGCCACTCCCTGCCTCTCCCAGCTTCCTGGCTGGGTGTTTTACACACAGCTCGGGTCGGGGACTGGCAGACTTACCTCTGGACAGAAGAGCAGTGGTGCCCCCGAGGACTGCGCTGTGGGCCACAGCTGGTGAGCGGGGCGCGCCTGGTCCCCTCCTCTCCCTGTGGCCACACGCACCTGACACCAGGGCCTGGCTGACGGCACGCCGGCACCGGGTGTTTTGTTCATCCGTGGTCGCGTCCCCCTTCAGTCACGTGTCACATCATCAAAATCGATTGCTTTTTGATGTTTGCAGCAGCCCAGCGGCTCAGCTAAATGATCATTGTGTTACGATTTTGAGGGAATTTAACCAAACCACCAAACTAACACAAAACTGACCAAGAACACGATTTTCCCGCGTCATTTGCGGTCTTGCATGGTTCATCAGCTCCCGGGAGCACGCAGGGCGCCGCCCTCCGGCCTCTGACATCCTCCCTCCCCACACAGCGGCACACCCCCGCCCCCCATGGCACCCCCTCTCCTGCCGCGGGAGGAGTCCCAGCCTCCCCTCTTGCTGGCTTGGTCCCTGGACGTCTGTGGTACACTGTGCAGCCTGCGGAGTGGGCATTGCTGCACCTTGTCCTGCTTGTCCATCCGTCCTTCTCCATTGCTGCCCCCACACATGGAAGTGGAGGAGGCGTGGGCATCAGTGCTGAACGGCCCCACACCTGCTACTGCCCGCCGAGCCCTGGCCCCTGGATGGTCCCACTCCCTGCTGCTCACGGAGCCCCGGCCCCTGGACAGCCCTGCGCCCACCACCGCCCACCATGCCCTGGCCCCTCAGGAGAGCCAGCGTGGCCAGAAATACAAAGCTTGGGATAAACCTTGAAATTTGTTCATGCACTGGGAGGTTTCTCACAGTCAGCTCTTACCGTTCAGAATTTCCTCCGGAGCCAGAGTGAACTCACAGGCTGCTGTGGGGGCGTTTGGATTTCCTCTGCCCTGTGCGGTCACTAGCAGGTGGCTGGGCGATGCCCCCTCACAGCCGAGCTTCCCGACCAGGTGAACTAGGGACTTCCTTCACGCTGCCGTGGCGACGCTCTCGTTGGACAAAGTAAAAAGCATCCGTGAGAGCTGCCACCGGTGCTGTTTTTCCTTCTCGGGTGCAAGGCTGAGCCGTGCGGTTCCTCTAAGCCATGACCAGGGGTGTGGGGCCCCGGGACTCCGGGAGCACTGGGGTCCCCCTGAGCTGCTCTGGTGCCACCCTCCCTGGGCACAGCGACAGCTCTGGGCACCGCGGATGGACGCCACCCCCTGTCTTGCTGGGACTTCAGCCCGAAGTGTTCACACCTGTGTGTGTGTGGTTTCTGGGGTCAGCGGGGAGTAGGTAGGGTGTTTTAAACATTGAACATCCATGTTTGGAAGGAAACCATGTGTATATTTCAATTTTGTCCTCTGTTTGCCTCTGGGTTCTGCGACCTCTGGCTCTGGAGTTGTCTGCCCCTCCCCCCCACTTCTTCCTCCCCCCCCCACTGTCGCCTCCCTCCCCTCCCCCTTCTGTCCATCCCCTCCGCCAGCAGCTCCTCAGCCTGAGTGACAGGTCTCTGCCCCTCAGCGGTCCAGATGAAACGTCCTTGATTGCAGTTGGAAAGCTGGGGTCTCGGCCCCTCGCTGGTGGGCCCTCTTCTGGGACAGTCTTGTGGGCAGCTTCCTGGCCGTGGTCACTTTCCCACGCGAGGTCCTGTGGTTCCATGGGCAGCGGCTCCCTCTTGCAGTCTGGTTCCGTGGACGTGGCCTTGGGTGGGTGCATCTCAGGGGAGGACGGGCACCGCCCCAAGGCCCTCCCCCACAGCAGCCCCGCCTGACCGTGGAGTGAGAAGGGCCCATGTCTGCTCAGCCAGGGACACTGGCTTTGCCTCCGTGAGCAGGGGTCCTGGCGGCAGTGGAGGGGCCTCACCCCGGGGGCTGCAGTGCTCTCCTCGGGGGAGGGGGTCCTGGGTCAGAGTGCTCGGGGCCCACCTGGCCGGGGCGGCCCTGGGCACGCGTGTGGCCGTCTGTCCTGCACTGTGGCATCACTCACAGACACCCCCCCTCAAGGGGGCAGGGTCGGGCTCTGGTTCCCACCGTGGGGGCCCTGAGTCAGTGGGGGCTGTGGGGTGCGGCTGATCGGAGGGTCTGCTTGTTCCTGCCCAGAGAACAGGGCACCAAAGGGGCGCCTGGCCAGGCTGGCCTCCCCCACGCGTCCACGTGTCCAGCCGGGACCACAGCGGCCGGAGGTCCTTCAGGCTGAGTGCGAGCAGCCTCGCGTCTGCCTGGCAGCGTGGGAGGCAGTGGGCGCCGCGTCGTGGCTTGGGCAGTGTCCACCGTGGTGGTGGCTTTGTCACCCGGCAAGCCCTGGGTGTGGACAGGCCCCCTGCTTCTGGGCAGGTGGAACACGCAGCTGGGAGTCGGGTAGGGAGCTGTGTGGCCACAACAGCAGAGGAAGCATTAAATACCAGGAGATCTGGAAGCGCTTCCGTGTTCCGAGGGCCCCCGCCTTCATTCCCAGGAGGACGGGAGTGTTTGGCTACAGACTTGGCCAGCGAGGAAATGGGTTGGCTGCCATCTCAGGTTGGAATGCGGTCCCAGGAAGGTACTGTTACTGCCCAGTCTGTGTGGAGTCCGACACTGCCTTTGGTTTTGCTAAAAATATGGAAACATTTTAAAGGGACTTCTTGGCGGGAGCCCGGCAGCAGGTGCCCCCCCCACGGCCCCAGCCTCCAGCTGCGTCTCTACCTTGGCATTTCCTGCCTCAAAGCCCTCGTGCGTGTGGCTGCGGCTGCAAGGCCGAGGGATTTTCCACTCCAGGTTCGCTGCATTTCTGGCTGTTGCAAATAGATGGCACTTTTGACTTGTGCTAGAGCATCGCCCGCCGGTCCGTGGCACAAGGCAAGCGCTCCCAGGGCCTCCCAGTCGGAAATGTATTTGTTACGGTTCACGTGTGCCTTCCCGGAGGCGGCAGTGAGCGGCTCTGCCCCCACGCTCACACCTCCAGCACAGCGCCCCAGGCAGGAACAGCGGCGCCTTCACTGGGCTCTGGTGTTCCCAGCTTGCACTGGGACGCAGTCTTTAATCCCAGAGAGCAACAGCAAAGGATACAAACAAACTTTTATTTGAAAATAGGATCCTACGCGCCTGCGTGTTTTCAGTGCTCCCATTGGTTGCTCATGCCCTCCTGGGGGTATCGGTTTCTTCCTTTCTTTCTCCCACCTGCACACACGTGTGTGCAGCACACGTGCACACGCAGGCGCGCGCGCACACACACACAGGAGGCTCAGGACCCTCACGCACACAGGGGGAGAAATCAGGCTGTTGTCTTGCAAGTGTTACTTATCATATTAATTAAAATCTGCTGACACGATAACACCACCAGCTGTGTGGGAAAGCAAGGGAAATTAACAAACGTTTGATTTGTTGTGTTGCTAATGTGACACTGATTATACAGGTCATGGTAAAACAATACCTCAGCCAAAATATGCTAATGCGGCGGGGAGCTGTTGTGGTTGTGGAAACACTGGTGATGATTGGAGGAGCAAAACAGCAAGCTACCTTTAAGAGCACGAGGGCACCTTCGCATGCGATTCTGTGACCGGGTTGCCAAGCGTTAAGTTGTTACTTAAATGCACAAATAAGAAAAGGAGGCCCCAAACTTCTCCTGCGTAATTTTTGAAAAACAAAAGCTATGAACAGAGAAGTGATTTAAAAATGACCCGCGTTCACCGGGAACTTCTGTGCCGTCTCGTTTTCCGAGTGGCTTTGTCGCAGGAAGCCTGGATTCTGGGTGGCGTTCGCAGCCCGAGGGCTGTGCACACTTCCTGTCCCGCGGACAGGGCGGTGCAGCTGCCAGGGATAGATCGCCGTGTCTCCGTCCTGGAGCTTACACGGTCTGTCACTCCAGAGATGCTGCAAGGCTGGGAGTGTCCGGGAAAGGGATTTGTGACACACGGCTCCTCCACATTCTGCCCCCTCCCAGTCCTGCGGTGAGCGCCGTGGAGCACTTGCTGGGAACACAGCGGCCCCTGTGCCCTGAACCAGCGGCTACAGCCCCGCGTGTCCAGGGGGAGGGCGGGAACGGAGCGCAGCCTCCCCAGAGGGCCTCCCCCGCTGGTCTGGAGGCCACGCTCTCCGGTCCTGCCAGGGCTGCCCCCATGGCTGTAGTGGGGTGGACCAGGTCAAGCGCTGACAACCTTGGACAGCAGCTGGTGTAGAGGGCTCAGGGAGGTGCAGTCTGGACCCAGGGTCACGAGGCAGGCTCGGGTGTGTGTGTGTATGTGTGTATGCATGTATATGTGTGTGCACGTGCGTGTGTGTGTGTATGTGTGTGTGTAGCCGGTGGGCCAGGGGGCAGAGGCTGGAGGGAGCTGTTTGACTCCATTGCACTAGCAGCCGGGGTTGCCTGGAAATCCACAGCCAAGAAGATTCATTTTCCACAGGGGTCCCGTCCGTGGGGTCAGCCCGCTCCCCAGGACAGGCTGGGGGCTTCTAGCTGTGAGCCCACCTGGGGGACCCCCGGGCCGCCTCGCAGGGCTGACGGGCCACTGTGCATCCTGCTGGCCGAGGCGGAACCTCCCACAGGCCCAGGGGTTGATGCTGTAGTCACAGGGCAGGTTCCGCAGGGCTGGGGGCGGTGGGGCCCGGCTGTGGGCAGCAGCTTCACGAGGTTTTCACGCTGCGTGTTTGAGCCATGGCGAGCAGCCCTGTGCTGCCTTCAATCTGTCCAAGTAAACGTGTCCCCCACTCGCACGACAGCAAAGTGCCCTGGGTCCACGCCTGAGCCCGCATGCACATTGGTGTTGCCGGGAAGCCGGTTCCCCTCTCACACCGAGGGGTCACCCCCTGCACAGCATCCTCTCCAAACCCAGCAGCTCTGGTTGTGAGCATGCGGCAGAGCCGGCATTTCCAAGTACAAATGCATTTAACTCTGACCACAAAAAATAATAGTTTGTTTAGCTCCCAGTGTCTTTGAAGAGCTTGCATTCCCCCGCCCCCCAAATGTTAAATTATTAATGAACAGCACAGCAACAAATGGGCAGTAATGCAGGTCGCGGCACTGGCTGCCGCTGGGCACGCGGAGGAGGCAGGAGGCGGCTTCCCCCAAATCTGCGTCCTTTCGCGGCTCCAGCCCTGGCCGGAAAGGACAGGTCCCAGCCACCCAGTCCCCGGTCACCCGGGGTGTGCAGGGACGCACGTGCACGACTGGCACCCATCCAGCACCATTATCTGTATTAAAAAGAACACTTAGCGGGGATGAGCGGTCGGGCGCGGCGCTCCACCTGCGTGGGGGCTGGGCGGGGCCGGGCGACTCCATGGGCAGCAGCGTCCGTCTCCCCAGGCCCAGCCCTCATCCAGCGGGGACAAGGACGCCCGTTAGAGCAAGGTGAGTGCTCACGCGGCACTGAGGTCGTCTGATCTGTCACATCGCGTTCCAGTTAGTCATGTCTGCGCGGCTAATACTGTCTGGAAAATAATTACCCGCGGCTGGCCCCCGCTCACTGCGTGTGCCGAGCTCCGCCACGTGTGCTGAGCCCCGGGCCGGCAGCATTTGCTTGTACTTTTCCTGCATCTCATCTCAGGGAGAAAAGCAGAAAAAAGCATTTCTTCAGCTGCAGGAAGCGTCTGTTTTGTGACAGCCACCTCCCTCCCGGAGCTGGCTCCCTCGGATGCCGCCTGCTGCCAGCCCACACGGCTGCTGCTGCCGCTGCCGGCCAGGGCTCTCCTGCTGCCGGCCAGGGCTCTCCCGCCGTCCCCGCTCCAGCTCTGTTGCTCTCTGTGTCCTAAAAAAGGGCAGACTTTGTTGTGGCTTTGAACCCTTTTGGGGAGCCGCTTTCATCCTGCAGGGGTGACCAGAAAGCCCAGCTCACAGGCCTCGGAGCCCTTGCACGGCGCCGGTGTGATCACACGGGTGTGATCCCGGGCTTTCAGTCTCGTTGGCTTTCCATCTGCATGTAGCTATGTAAAAACCTATGTTTATGTATGTGTCCACGTGTGGCCAGGACACCCAGGAGCCCAGGGTCGCAGCCCTCGGCTGTGTGCAGGAATATAGATCCCGCGTGATTGAGAGACGAATGGAGGGAACAGCTCCTGGGTCCCGCGTGATTGAGACGAGCGGAGGGAGCGGCTCCTGGGCAGCCCGGTGGGAACCTCTGCTCCTTCATCGTCCGGGACCCCTCCCCAGCTCTGCCCACGCCTCCTTCACTCCAGAGAGGAGGGAGAGTGAGCCATGCCGCCGCCACCCGGCTCCCGCGACTCCCAACACGGCGTTGATACATTCCTTATTTCCTCTAATTTCCCACAAGTACCGGGGAGGCTGTGGGGTAGAGAAAGGGAATTCAAAACGTTCCGTTCCGTTCGCATTTTAAGGACAGGTTTTGAAAAAGAGCAATTTCCATATATCAACACTTTTTGGTGTGATCCGTGAAACACTGTGAAATGATTTAGCGAAAACAGCTTTTGCATCGGGAGCGGGAGCGCTGTGGCTCCCCATCCACACGCGGGAGGCGGGAGGTGCAGGTTCCACGCAGGAAGCGGCTGCCTCCTCCGTGCAAGCATGGGAGGCAGGAGAGCGAGTCCCGCTCCGCCCAGCCACCGCCATGACTGGCCTCACTGCCTCCCGAGGGAGCGGCGTCTCCTGGGCTCAGCCAGGGACCGCGGGGAGGAGCGGCTGGGATGAGGACGAAATTGCCAACCGCGGCAGCCGCGGGGCTGAGGCTCTCCTGGGGCTCAGGGCTCCTGCGTCCTCAGGAGCAGCGCCGGTCCTCACGCAGGCTGGGGCGCTCCCTGCCCTCTCTGGGGTGCACAGCCCCCTGCTGGGACCCGAGCAGTTCGGGTAGGCTGTCACCATGAGGGGACTCGACACGGGCACCATCTGGGAGCGTCCACGGGAGCCGCGCTGGCCACAGCCAGGCTGGAAGCTGCTCAGGCCCACACTGAGGCCTGGAATGTGCCTCAGTGGGCAGAGCAAAGATTAGGAGATGACGCGGCCATCATGTCCATCTCACCTCACAGGCCCACATCCCCCCTCCCGTGATCTCCGATTCAAAACCCAGGCACTGAGGAGGGGGCTCACATGGCCTGAGCCCCTGGATGGCCAGACGCTAGCCCAGGGCCTTGCTGCTCGTCCGGGCCAGTCTCCCTCCCTCTCCACCCGCCGGTCCTCAGGGCACTGTCCTAGACGTCCGGAAAGGCTTGGTTCCTGACTGCGCCGGAAGCAGAAGGTGGCCTCTTCCCGTGCACTGAGGCTGCAGGCCGGGCAGACCCCCAGGGCAGACCCCCAGGGCAGACCCCAGGGCAGACCCCCAGGGCAGACCCCCAGGGCAGACCCCCCAGGGCAGACCCCAGGGCAGACCCCCCAGGGCAGACCCCAGGGCAGACCCCCAGGGCAGACCCCAGGGCAGACCCCTAGGACAGACCCCAGGGCAGACCCCAGGGCAGACCCCCAGGGCAGACCCCCCAGGGCAGACCCCAGGGCAGACCCCCCAGGGCAGACCCCCAGGGCAGACCCCAGGGCAGACCCCAGGGCAGACCCCCAGGGCAGACCCCAGGGCAGACCCCCAGGGCAGACCCCAGGGCAGACCCCCCCAGGGCAGACCCCCAGGGCAGACCCCAGGGCAGACCCCCAGGGCAGACCCCAGGGCAGACCCCAGGGCAGACCCCAGGGCAGACCCCAGGGCAGGTCCGTGCGGCTCTGACCCTCACGGGCAGCCCTGGCCTGCAAGGCAACTACAGCAACCCTGCTGTGCAGAGCGGGGGGTCTTCAAGGCCCAGAGCAGACCCAAAGCTGCAGGCTTGGACTTGGTCCTAGGTAGGGACCACACAGCCATCTGGAAGCCTCTCTCTCTTTCTCTCTCTTTTTCAAAAGATTTATTTATTTATTTATTTGAAAGACAAGGTTATAGAGAGAGAGGAGGGAGGGAAGGAAGGAGGGAGAGAAAGACACAGAAAGAGAGAGAGAGAGAGAGAGGGAGAGATCTTCCATCCACTGGTTCACTCCCCCAATGGCTGCAATGGCTGAGCTGGACCGTCGTCTCCTGCTTTTCCCAGGCGCGTTAGCAGGGAGCTGGATGGGAAGTGGAGCAGCTGGGACTCCTGCTGGAGCCCCTAGGGGATGCTGGCACTGTAGCAGTAGCTTAGCCAGCTGTGCCACTGCGCCAGCCCCAGGCTGCAGCTTCTCACCTGCAACCTCTCTCAGGTGGCTGGGGTGGTCACGCCTGCTGGGCTGTGGGCCCCAGGGGCAACGAGGGTCTCCTTGAGCCCAATGCCTCGGTCGGGGCAGGCAGGTCAGCGAGCTCACGGGGGGGGGGGGGGGAGGAGGGAGACGCAGCCACCCACATGTGGATGAAGGCCCATGGGGACCCATGGGTATCTGGAGACTGTCGCCGGCCTCTCCTCAGATGCCCAGGGAAGGGCTGTCAGTGTCCGCTCCCCTGTCCGCCTCCCTGGGCACCCTGGCTCCTGCTCCTGGTTCCAGCACATTCCACCAGACCACCCAGGCACTGTCCACACTCAGCCCGGGGAGTGCCCAGGGCTGTTCTCCCCAGTTCTTCTCGGGGTCACTTGCACAGGCCCCATGCTATGGCTCGTTCTGGCTGCCGGCAGGTGCTGGGTGTGCGGCCACACCAGCGTGGGCTGACCCTGCCACAGGAATGGATGAGTGGGAGGGTCATGGGAGGGTCACAGAGCCTGTCCCGCCTACTCCAGAGTTGGCAGCTGAGTGGCGTGAGGCCCTAAGCTGGGAGCTGAGGCTGTGTACCCGTGTGTCCAGCGGTGTGTATGTCCAGCGGTATGTGCCCAGCGTTGTGTGTGCCCAGCGTAGTGTGTGCCCCATGGTGGGTGTGTCCAGTGGGAGGCTTGGGGCAGCTGTTGGACCTCTGGGCGCCCCGGCTCTCACAGACACACGTGGACTCCTGGGACCACTGTGGTCAGACGCACGTGGACTCCTGGGACCACCGTGGTCAGACGCACATGGACTCCTGGACCACTGTGGTCAGATACACGTAGACTCTGGGACCATGTGGTCAGACGCATGTGGACTCCTGGGACCACCGTGGTCAGACGCACATGGACTCCTGGACCACTGTGGTCAGATACACGTAGACTCTGGGACCATGTGGTCAGACGCATGTGGACTCCTGGGACCACCGTGGTCAGACGCACATGGACTCCTGGACCACTGTGGTCAGATACACGTAGACTCCTGGGATCATTGTGGTCAGACTCATGTGGACTTCCTGGACCACCATGGTCAGACGCCCGTGGACTCCCGGGACTGCACTCTGGTCAGGACACGGAACTCCCTGAGTGGCTGCGTCTGCCCACAGGCTGCTGATCCCGTGGGGCAGTTTCCCTGCACACTGCTGGGAGCATCTGGGTCATTTCTGGTGGCCGGGTTCCCCAGAGAATCTGCCGTGCACTCTGGTGAGCAGGCCCTGAGTCTCCAGGAGGGGGCCAAGGTCCTGTGCTGAGAGCTGAGTGCGTTTCCCTGCCGAGCGGTGCCTGTGGCCACCCCACTGTGTCCCTGTGCTACCCTGGACAGTTCTGGTCACCACGAGGGGCCTCTGTGGGGTCTGTCCTCCCTTCCAGGAGCTCCTCGCCGCCTGACCTTCACAGCTGCCTCCCAGGGACCCATGGGGGAGTGCCTGTGGCACTGGGGGTACAGGCCAGATACTGCTCAGGCCACCCCCAAAGCTGTTCCCTCTAAATGTCAGGGTTCCCTGATGGGACAGCTGGTTCACAAGCAGTCTGCCAGCCACACCGTCGTCCTCACACGCAGGCAAAGCTTGTCTGCCTCCCTCACGTAACTGCTCAGGGCTCGCGTTCTTGGCTGTGGTCTCCCCAGCCAGTGTGTGCAGGAGGGGGAGTTCTTTTTCTTTTCCCTCTTTCTTTCTTTCTTTCTCTTTCTTTCTTTCTTTCTTTCTTTCTTTCTTTCTTTCTTTCTTTCTTTCTCTCTCTCTCTCTCTCTCTCTCTCTCTATTTCTCTTTCTTTCTCTTTTTCTTTCTCATTCTTTTTCTTTCTCATTCTCTCTTTTTCTCTTTCTTTCTTTCTTTCTTTCTTCTTTCTTTCTTTCTTTCTTTCTTAGATTTTATTTATTTGAGAGGTAGAGTTACTGACGGAGAGAAAGAGGTCTTCCATCCACTGGTTCACTCCCCAAATGGCTGCAATGGCTGGAGCTGCACCAATCCAAAGCCAGGAACCAGGAGCTTCCCCCAGGTCCCCCACATGGGTGCAGGGGCCCAAGCACTTGGTCCATCTTCTGCTTTCCCAGACCACAAGCAGAGAGCTGGATCAGAAGAGGTGCAGCTGGAATATGAACTGGCGCCCATCTGGGATGACAACACCACAGGCAGAGCCTTAACCCACTAGGCCAGGAAGGCGGTTTCTACCCACCAGCAGCCTCAGCGCCTCCTCTCCCCTGGGACCCGCGGAGGCGCCAGTGTCCCCGGAGCTGCAGGATCTTCCTGTTTAACGGGCGAGGCTGGCGATGCAGACATATACGCAGCAAGGGCTGGTGACGAGGGTCCTGGTGACGAGGGTCCCGTCCCGGGCACTCGTGTCTCCCCGCCATGGCTTTGCCATGCTCAGGCTCCTCCTGGCCTCCTGGCCACCCCAGCACTGGCCTCTGTGCCCCTGTGGCTGTCCCAGGCACCCGTCCCGCTGTCCGGAGGCTGGGCGAGCCCCTCCCTCCCCGTCTGTTCCTTTTCCAGGCCCGCCCGTGCCAAGCCTCTCTCAGCACCGGGGAGGCTGCAGACCTGTTGGACCCCGTCCCTGCTTTTCTGTCCTCCTCCTGTTCTCCAAGCACGAGGCCCTGGCTTCTTCAGTGCGGGGCCCAGCCAGGGTCTTCCAGGACCACTGGGTCCTGGATCTGCTCACGGCCCCCGGCCCCTGGTTCCCTTCTCTCCAGCCCTGTCCCCCACTGCCTGGGCCAGCCGATTCCCTCTCAGGTTCTGTCCACCTGCTGGCACTGGTCAGCAGGGGGCAGCTGTGGATGTGGGCACCACTGCCTTCCTTCCCCAGGCACGTCATGACCTGTTCAGCAGCCAAGAAGGGTGAAGTTGCTGCGGAGGGACCGTCCGCTAGCTGGGTGCCAGTGCCCTGGAACCACGGCAGGAAGTGGAGCGAAGCGCCCGTGGCCGGGTGCGGGAGCTGGTCCTGCAGGAGCCTGGACCAGGGCAGGTGCGGCGCAGGTGCCTGGTGAGGACAGCAGGGGCAGAGCCGGGAGGAACCCCTCCGGGCGGTTTTGAGCAGGAAGGGCAGGAAGCAGTTTAGAGACTGGGGAAAGGTCTCTAAACATGAAGACAGAGTGTGGGAAAGGGAAAGCAGCCGCCCCCTAAACTCTGCACCTGGGGCGGGGCCGCAGGCTTAACCAGAAGCTGGCACTGTGTTTCCCTTAAAACTTCGGTTTATGATTTCAAATTACGAAATATTGCAAAGCAAGCATTTTGAAGACCCTGAACTTTGGCCACCAAGTCGCTCGCCCTGGCCCGGGGTGGGGGACAGTTCTGGCACCATGGGGGATGGGGTGCAGGTGCCTCTGCGTCACACCGGATATTTACTTGAGAGGCAGAGCTACAGAGAGAGGGAGAGGAAGAGAGGTCTTCCACCTGCTGGTTCACTCCCCAAATGGCCGCAATGGCTGGAGCTGCGCCGATCTGAAGCCAGGAACCAGGAGCTTCTTCCAGGTCTCCCATGTGGGCACAGGGGCCCAAGGACTTGGGCCATCTTCCACTGCTCTCCAAGGCCATAGCAGAGAGCTGGATTGGAAGAGGAGCAGCCAGGGCTCGAACCGGCGCCCATATGGGATGCCAGCTTAACCTACTATACTACAACACCAGCCCAGGCCAGTGCGTTTCTAACCAGCTCCCTGTGGTGCCCACTGCTGCCCAGCGCATCTCACTCTGGGGCCAGGCCTGGCGAGGAAGGCGCTCAGTGTCGCTGCAGAGCTGGGGCCTCAGCTCCTTTGGCCAGCCCCCTTCACAGCCCTGGGGGAGTTAAGGGCAGAGACCAAACCCAAGGGCGCCAGGGGCTCTGCGCGTTTCAGGCCCTCAGGGCTGGGGGCTCTTGTCAGGGTGGTGGCTGCTTCTCCCTGGCCTGGTCCAAGGTGTGGCTCAAAGCCCTCGTGAGTGGAGCGGCTCCGTACCCAGGCTTCATGCAGGCTCCTTGTCCTGATTTCTCCAGCACCCCGTGGTGGAGGCCCTTCCTTGTGTTGGGTCTGTGGTAACTTCAGCACTACATGGGGAGGGCGGACTTGCCCTGAGAGGGGAGTGTGTGTGTGTGTACATGTGTTTGTGTGTGCCAGCTGCAGGGGCATGGTTGTGTGTGCACATGTGTGTGCACATATGTGTGCATGCTTGTGAATGTGGCTGCACGCATGCGCATTGTGCATATGTGGACATTGTTTAAGCCATGCCTGTGTGTGCACGTGGACTTGTGTGTGCATGAATGTGTGCACATGTTTGTATGCATGCCTGTGTGTCTGCACCTGTGTACGTGTGCACACGTGGATGTGAGCACAGAGTGGGACCGGGCCGGGCACGCCGGTGTGTGCAGTGCCCACGGAGAGGCTGTGGCAGGCGGAGTCCCAGCTGCTCACAGAGTTGTCATCTTGGCAGGTGGAGAGCTCAGGGCCCTGGATGCCAAGTGACCTGTGGTGTGGTCAGCCCAGCCGGCAGCCACTGCTCACGGGGAAGGGCAGTGCTTTGTCCTCACTCCTCACAGCACAAGCGACCCCTGCAGACTCACCAGGGAGCCACGCCGAGCTCGCCACGTGGGCTGGTCAACTTGCTCCTGCCTGCACCCCCTTGTCCACGTCTGTGACGTGGACCAGCCCAGAGCAGGTGCGGGGCTTCCAGTGGGGCAGGGCCAGTGTCCAGCTCCTGCAGCCTCAGGGAAGCTTCCTCAAATACGGTGGCCAGGCGAGAGCTTCCGTCCGTCAGGGAGCGGTGATTGTCTGCAAAAGGGAAAGCATCAATTCGTGGAAAATGGCTGCTCTGTCTGCTCCGGCGTGTGGTTAGGATTCACTCCTCTTTCTGTGAATATCACACGGAGAATTCTGTGGGGAAACCCTGGGGGCAGACGTACAAATATTACAGCATCCATGTCCCTGTCCGAGATCCTGGTGGGGGAACCTCCACTGGGAGAGTGGCACTCCTTGCTTTGTGGGTTTGGAAGGTTGCGTAACAAGCAAGTCTTTGTGTAGATACTTTGTGTTTCTTGCTGGCCTAACATTCTGGTCTAAGACTGACTGTGTAGTATTCCCCTGGAGGCGCTGGCAATGCCCTGAGGATATACCGGGCTCCCAGGCTTTTGCTCCTATAGACAGCATTGCAGTGCATAGCAGACGGACAGTGGGTGGGCTGTGGTGGGGTGGGGCACTGCCTCAGCTGGGCCCCGGGCATGCTGGCCGCCTGCCTGGGAAGAGGAGAGAACATGGTTTGGGGATGGGGGTGGACAGGGAGCATGGCTGTGTGGTTGGAGGACTGTGGACGGTGTAAGCATGAGGCTGACTGGGCATGGGGGGTGGGGGACATCTCCAATCTCCCATCTGACGCCCACCTCCTGGGGGCAATGATGCATTTTTTGCCCCTGTGGATGCCATGCTCAGAGGTGGGCTCTGTGTCCCCTCTTATTGGCCCTGAGAGGAGCTCTGTGACTTCCCAGGACAGCAGAGTGAGGTGGAAGTGAGGCTCCCAGCCGCCTAGACCTACTCGTAAAATCCGCCTGTGTTCCTGCACCTCTCTTGGACACCCGTCCTCGGAACCCAGCTGCTGTCTGGCACTTAAGTAGGGGCAGGGCATGTGTTGCAGTCCCCAAGCCACTATAGCGCATCCTGCCAGGGCCTGGGCTCGGGATGTGGCTGGGTCCTCTTTGTGCCGGTTCTGTCTGATTTCACGGGCTGTGTGCGGGCCTGGCAATCAACACCACCCAGACTGGCTGCTTACGGTGTGAACTGTGCGGTTGCTGTGTTCTCACCTCAGTCTCCTCGTCTGGAAGCCTGGTCAAGGACAGCTCTCTTCTCACGCACCTCTGTAGTGACTGCTGAGATAATCCACCTGCGTACCTAACAGGGAGCCTTCAAGTCAGTCTACCGGTGTTCACCTGCTGCCGTTGTGGTATTCCAACCGGAAAAGCCTTTAGAAACCAGACCGCTCGTTGCACAGGGGAGGAAACCGAGAAGGTTATAAAGCCAGCTCATGACTGTATATGTAGGGGCAGAGCCAAGGCCAGGCTTTTAACTCCATCCACCAGCCCGTCCCCCAGTCACCCACCACCCACCCATCACCCACCGCCCGTCCCCCAGTCACCCACCACCCATCACCCACCAGCCCGTCCCCCAGTCACCCACCACCCATCTATCACCCACCGCCCATCACCCACCAGCCCGTCCCCCAGTCACCCACCACCCATCTATCACCCACCACCCACCTATCTCACCCACCACCCATCACCCAGCAACCCATCCCCCCAGTCACCCACCACCCATCTATCACCCACCACCCACCTATCTCACCCACCACCCATCACCCAGCAACCCATCCCCCCAGTCACCCACCACCCATCTATCACCCACCACCCGTCCCCCAGTCACCCACCACCCATCTATCACCCACCGCCCATCACCCAGCAACCCGTCCCCCAGTCACCCACCACCCATCACCCACCAGCCCGTCCCCCAGTCACCCACCACCCACCCATCACCCACCAGCCCGTCCCCCAGTCACCCACCACCCATCTATCACCCACCACCCGTCCCCCAGCAACCCACCACCCATCTATCACCCACCACACATCACCCACCAACCCGTCCCCCAGTCACCCACCACCCATCACCCACCAACCCGTCCCCAGTCACCCACCACCCATCTATCACCCACCGCCCATCACCCACCAGCCCGTCCCCCAGTCACCCACCACCCATCTATCACCCACCAACCCGTCCCCCAGTCACCCACCACCCATCACCCACCAGCCCGTCCCCCAGTCACCCACCACCCATCTATCACCCACCAACCCGTCCCCCAGTCACCCACCACCCATCACCCACCAGCCCGTCCCCCAGTCACCCACCACCCATCTATCACCCACCACCCATCACCCAGCAACCCATCCCCCCAGTCACCCACCACCCATCACCCACCAACCCGTCCCCCAGTCACCCACCACCCATCTATCACCCACCAACCCGTCCCCCAGTCACCCACCACCCATCACCCACCAGCCCGTCCCCCAGTCACCCACCACCCATCACCCACCAGCCCGTCCCCCAGTCACCCACCACCCATCACCCACCAGCCCGTCCCCCAGTCACCCACCACCCATCTATCACCCACCACCCATCACCCACCAACCCGTCCCCCAGTCACCCACCACCCATCTATCACCCACCAACCCGTCCCCCAGTCACCCACCACCCATCTATCACCCACCACCCATCACCCACCAACCCGTCCCCCAGTCACCCACCACCCATCTATCACCCACCACCCACCTATCTCACCCACCACCCATCACCCAGCAACCCATCCCCCAGTCACCTACCACCCATCTATCACCCACCACCCATCACCCAGCAACCCATCCCCCCAGTCACCCACCACCCATCACCCACCAGCCCGTCCCCCAGTCACCCACCACCCATCTATCACCCACCACCCATCACCCACCAACCCGTCCCCCAGTCACCCACCACCCATCTATCACCCACCAACCCGTCCCCCAGTCACCCACCACCCATCACCCACCAGCCCGTCCCCCAGTCACCCACCACCCATCTATCACCCACCAACCCGTCCCCCAGTCACCCACCACCCATCTATCACCCACCAACCCGTCCCCCAGTCACCCACCACCCATCACCCACCAGCCCGTCCCCCAGTCACCCACCACCCATCTATCACCCACCACCCACCTATCACCCACCGCCCATCACCCAGCAACCCGTCCCCCAGTCACCCACCACCCATCACCCACCAGCCCGTCCCCCAGTCACCCACCACCCATCTATCACCCACCACCCATCACCCAGCAACCCGTCCCCCAGTCACCCACCACCCATCTATCACCCACCACCCATCACCCAGCAACCCATCCCCCCAGTCACCCACCACCCATCTATCACCCACCACCCACCTATCTCACCCACCACCCATCACCCAGCAACCCATCCCCCCAGTCACCCACCACCCATCACCCACCAGCCCGTCCCCCAGTCACCCACCACCCATCTATCACCCACCACCCGTCACCCAGCAACCCATCCCCCCAGTCACCCACCACCCATCTATCACCCACCACCCATCACCCACCAACCCGTCCCCCAGTCACCCACCACCCATCTATCACCCACCAACCCGTCCCCCAGTCACCCACCACCCATCTATCACCCACCACCCATCACCCAGCAACCCGTCCCCCAGTCACCCACCACCCATCTATCACCCACCACCCACCTATCACCCACCAACCCGTCCCCCAGTCACCCACCACCCATCTATCACCCACCACCCATCACCCAGCAACCCATCCCCCCAGTCACCCACCACCCATCTATCACCCACCACCCACCTATCACCCACCACCCATCACCCACCAACCCGTCCCCCAGTCACCCACCACCCATCTATCACCCACCACCCATCTATCACCCACCACCCATCACCCACCAACCCATCCCTCCAGTCACCCACCACCCATCTGTCACTCACCACCCACCTATCTCACCCACCACCCATCATCCAGCAACCCATCCCCCCAGTCACCCACCACCCATCACCCACCAACCCGTCCCCCAGTCACCCACCACCCATCTATCACCCACCACCCATCACCCACCAACCCGTCCCCCAGTCACCCACCACCAATCATTCACCAACCCATCCCTCCAGTCACCCACCACCCATCTGTCACTCACCACCCACCTATCTCACCCACCACCCATCATCCAGCAACCCATCCCCCCAGTCACCCACCACCCATCACCCACCAACCCGTCCCCCAGTCACCAATCAACCCACTCATCTATTCGTCCATCCACCCACCCATCCATCCATGCACACACCCACCCACTTATCCACCTGCTCATCTATCCATCCACTTACCACCCATCCATCTGTCCACCCACCCACCCACTCGTCGGTGTGAGCACCCACCCACTCACCCACCATGCAGCTATCCACCCCCCCCGCCCCACCCCCCTTGCTGTTGAACATCCACTAGCCACCGGATCCCACAGTTGACGATTGCTAGATGGAAAACTCATGGTTCCTGTGTTCTGGTGATCTGGGATTCTTGTGCTAGAAGCACATGGACGGACTGGTAATGCAGCGCCGAGCGGGCACACACAGGACCGGGCTGTGTGGGAGGTCTCGTGTGCCCGGAAGGGCTGTGGTGGTAACGTAATGGAGCGAGCTCCCTGCCCTTCCTGGGAGTGTGGCCCTGCAGTCAGCACCCTCGGAGGTTGTTAGAAGGCAGAGTCTCGGGCCCACCTGCAGCAGGCTCTGCACTTGCACATGCTCCCTGGGGGCTGCACATGTGAGGACCCCCCCAGCGTTTTCAGAAGGAGGGAAGAGAGCGTGTTACACTGGGGTGATGCGGGTAGACTGACAGATTCACCATAAACAAGTCAGGGGAGAAAAAACCAATACCCCACAAACCAGAAAAGCCCTCAGCAAACTCCCCCCCTCTTCCCACTGGGTGCGCTGTGTGGAGTCTCCACGCAGACCTCCTGGGCGGACTTCGGACACGCGTGTGGTGCCGTGTTCTGTGGTGACGACTGCTGTCACCCCCTGGTCAACTCTGGACTCTGTGGAGACCTCCGCTTGCTCCCCCACTTCTGCTGGGTGGCGCCCCTCATCCAGTCTCTCCTCCCGGGCCAGCACCAAGACCCAGGGTCCTCTCTCGTCATTTATGCCACCTGCACACGTGAAAACCCCGGAGTGATTGTATCACACGTTCTCACCTCTCACCATCGTGTGTGCTCATGGCGGGACAAACACAGAAACCATGAGGGGCCACGCAGAGCCCGCACGGCTGCAGGGCGCCATGGCCAGGCACCCACCGGGTCCCTTCTCACCGTGAGCGACTCCTTCCTCCCTTTAGTTCTCCTCTCCTTGGGCTCCCGGCCTCACTGGCTGTGCTATGACCCCACCCAACTGTGTTGCGAGCCATCCCTGGCTGGACGCCCACCCCACTCACCCTCCCAGCGATGTCCATGTTTCTCACGGAGGCTCCGCAGCTAACCACTTCCCTCCAGCCGGGTTTCTCCATGTCCCCTCTGCTCGGCCTGGGACAAGCCACTCGCCCTTCCCCACAGGGGTCAGTTCTTCCTCTCGTGGCCTCATCCGTGTCGTCTTCCATCTGGGAGGCACCTTGGGGGTCCCCGGGCACCCCCACATCCGTCTGTGAGGCGAAGGCCTGCAGATTGCTGTGGCTCCAGAGCTCTGAGTGCCTCCTTGGCCCCGGGCCTCCCTCACACCCCGGCCCCCAGATCTCCTCCCGAGGAGCACCGTTATCTACTGGGCCTCAGCGCTTGGCTTGGGCCTCCAGGCTGCCCGTGGAATGAATGAAGGAGTGAAGAAGTGAGTGAGTGGCACCTGCTCTGTCAGAGCCACACAGAGCTGTCCCAGCCTCTGCCCTACCCAGCGAGCAGCCATGGTGAGCTGGCCCGGCTACGAAGGTGGCTAAGGGCTCCCTAGCAGTCCCACCTTTCCACTGCTGTCGGCAGGGTTGCTGGCCAGTGGTTGGCCATGGCAGGCCCCTGCGAGCGGGCAGAGCGAGGCCCCACATAATCAGCCTTTATTCAGCGACGCGGAACACCCCCATCAGACGTATTGATCCGAGGATCATCATTGGCCAAGGGAAGGCTCGGTCGATATTTCACCTTGAAGGACAGCATGCTTGGATGGCTGGCATAAGTGTGCATTCTGCTACACCTTCAACGTCTTCATTAGCCGGCCCTGGGAAGTGGCTGGTGTGCCCAGGAGCCCACGGCCAGAGTCCCCGCCTGTGTGCTGGTATCAGAGGCACGCCTGTCGTCCTCCTCAACCTCCGTGGTGGAACCAAGCTCATGGGCCGTGGCTGTGCGTGCACCTTGCTCTGCCAGCCAGGGTGCCTGGCCCTTGGGCCTCCAGGAAGAAGAGCCAGGTTGCAGGGGAGCCAGGGTGGAGCCAGCTCTGCCAGGAGCTGCGGGCTGAACACTTAGTGGGTCGGTCCAAGCTCAAGCTGACAGTGCATCCAGACGACGCCTACTGTCCTGCAAGTTAGGATTCAGCCGCCGCTCCTGCATGTACAGGGCTTCGGCACCACGGAGCGAGGAGGGCTGGGCGGATGGTGGCCATGCCACATCTCGGGCAGTTCCTCAGTGGTCTCGAGTCGGTGGTAGGCTCTTGGTGAGATCCTGCCACCTCAGCTAAAGTCCGAGCAGAAGCCATGCAGGTGTTGTGGCGCGGAGCTGGCCCTGGTGCCTCTCCAGCGGGCACAGGCTGCAGTGGGGGGGGGAAGGCACTGCCCCACGTGTGCTCTGCCTCCACTGACTGCATTCGTGGTGCCTCGGGGTCTCTGCTCTCCCCCCCACCCCCTTCCTCCCTCATCCCTCTCTCCTCCTCTCCTCCCTCCTCCCTCTCTCTCCCCCTCCCTCCTCCCCTCCCCCATCCTCCCCCCTATCTACGCCCCCCCATCCCCTCTCCCCACACCGTTCTGATCCATCCCTCTGCTGGAACCAATCGGGCCGTGGTTTCCTGCACGATGGACACTGGGATGGACATTGGTGGGTTCTCTTCCACTTCCGGAGGTCGTGACCTTTGTCCCCTTCCTGTGCCCCTCCCACTTTCCAGAACTTACTAACAAGGGCGCAGGCTGGCGGGGGGCTGCCACTGGGAGCTGACCTGTCCCAGGTCCCTCTCATAACGACTCAAGCGTTTCCTCGTTCTTGGTCTTCATTTCCAAGCCCTTCCCTCCCTCCCTCAAGCCTACACGGGGCTGTGTCATGGATGGTTACAGCATGTGACAGTGACGCCACCACCATGGCCTGTGGCCGGGGGGACCTGCTGCTTCCCTGGCGTCAAGAGGCGGAGCCCAAGTGCAGTTCCGATGTTCAGAGGCCGGGCCTCGGCAGGTGACTGCTGGGTTAGGTAGGTGGTCAGGGTGGACCCCCGGAATCGAACCCTGGCAGCGTTACAAGGACGGAGAGGCCACGGGGATACTGACAGGTGTGTGCCCTGTGTCCCGCCTGGAGACTGCCAGCAGAGGCCGGCCCTGGAGGCCAAAGCTGAGCCTCCCAGAGCAGAGCCGCGTTCCCCCCAGGGGAGCCTGCCCGGCAGACCACTTCTCTTGTTTAAGTCCACAATTTGGGGGGTGATCAGAGATCAGCCGCCCCCGCCCCGAGCCACCTTCTCACATCTCCAAGCGTCGTCTCCCCTCGGGGGAAGAGGTGCATCCTCCGCACGTCTCTCCCGGGTGCTGCCCGGCGCCCCTCGGCCGCTGCCCCCTGGAGCATTTGTCCTCTCTCCTCGGCGACCGCGGGGTGCAAGTCCGCGGCTTCTGAGGAATGTGTAAGAGGTGCTGTTCGCTTGTGACCTGAGGCAGAATTTTAAATCGTTTCCGCTGAAATGGGAAATGTACGCTGATTCGTTGTAAAACTCGTCGGATTTACTCTTCGTGTAGCAGTTGTTGTTGTTGTTTTTTTTTTTTTTTGTTTTGTTTTTTTTGTTTTTTGTTTTTTTTTTTAAGCTACAAACCCTTCTTTTGATTCATTTTTCCTTTCAGAGCCTGCGAGGTCTCTGTCGGTGGCTTCTGTAATGACCGAGCAAGTCGCTGTGCGGGTTCCGTGGGCTCTGGTTGTCAGGCACCCCGGTCGTCAGGGGCCAGTGCTCCCTCCGGCCTCAGGAGCGGGGAGGGAAGAAGTCCCCGCAGGACACAGAGTGAGGTGGGGAGGGGACGGGAGGGGACCAGGGCCATGAGCCAGGGATGCCCCAGACACAGCTTTGCCTGGTGGCCGCTGCACGTCCTGCCCCTTCCTCCTGCCGCCAACACAGAAAGCCCCAGAGTCTCATCCCTTCGGCTTTCCAGGAAGGGAGACCCCTGAGACATCGGTGATGGAGGGGGAAGATTGGCGGGGAGAGGGGGTGGGGATGGCGTGCAGGGGCCCGGGGTGGGGGAGATTGCTCAGGGTGGGCGGGGGCAGGGAGGGCACTAGGCAGAGACGGGGGTCTTGGGGTGGGGCCGTGCCAGGACCAACACACTTCCTTCAGTGACCCTGACTCCAGCGGCTGTGGCCCAGGTGGGAAGAGAGGAGGTGCTTGGAGCAGCCCAGGTCAGGGCCTAAAGCCAAGCTTGGGGAGGGGACGGGGGCAGCTGGGTGGAGGACGCTTTGTGTATGGAACCCACAGGTGGAAAACTGGCCGTGGGGCAGCAGGAGAGACAGGGAGAGGGAGAGGGAGGCTTCGTGGGGATTCTGTCGACTCGCGGCTTGGCTGCCTGGGGCGGGACAGCCTGGGGATCAGCAGGTACAACGAAAGCCTTCAGCTGCACCCGGGCTCTGTCGACTCCTCTCTGGAAAGCCGTGCTCCTGGTCCCTTACCAAGCGTCAGCGTGGACGTCTGCGTGCCCAGATCATGTGTACGCACATGCACACAACTGCACACACGGCTTATTCGCAGCACTGTGGGGCCAGGAGAGAATTCCCAGCACTACAGGGACAGGAGCGGCTTCCCAGGACTACAGGGACAGGAGCGGCTTCCCAGGGCTACAGGGACAGGAGAGGATTCCCAGGACTGCAGGGGCCCAGGTATCTTCTGCTGCCTTCCCAGGCTCATTAGCAGGGAGCTGGATCGGAAGTGGAGCAGCCAGGATTTGAACTGGTGCCCATATGGGATGCTGGCACTGCAGGCAGCAGCTTTACCTGCTATGCCACACACCAGACCCAACCTAAACTCTAAAACCTGGAAACTTAAACTTGTAGAAATAGAGATGGCCGCTATCCAGGCCCCGGAGCTGCAGAGCGAGGGAGTATCAGGTCCTGGGGTGGCGCCAATGCCCAGATGACCCCAACGGGGCTGTCACAGAGGAGACAGCCTCATGGGCTTGCTCAGGCCACGTCTTCCGTGTGGAACACTGCTACAGTGGCCTCCAGGATTCAAGCACCGCAAGCACTTTCAGGTCAACTTTACCTCTCTCCCTCTCATGTCTGCCTCCTCCTCTCCTCTCCCCTCCCCTCCCCTCCCCTCCCCTCCCCTCCCCTCCTCTCCTCTCCCCTCCCCTCCCCTCCCCTCTCCGCTCCTCTCCTCTCCTCTCCCCTCCCCTCCCCTCCCCTCTCCGCTCCGCTCCCCTCCCCTCCCCTCCCCTCCCCTCCCCTCTCTCCTCTCCTCTCCTCTCCTCTCCTCTCCTCTCCTCTCCTCTCCAGCGCCAGCCACCTGCCGCCTTGCACTGACTGACTTCTGGCCAGCGTGCGGTGTGTTCTCTGAGCGAGGGCTCGTACGCAGGCCTGCGTGTCCCCCAGCGCCTCAGATGCACAGGCGGCGGGCAGCCGTCAGCCAGGGCGGGGCAAGCTCAGGGCAGCTCCTGGAACTTGCAGGTGGCAGGATTGACTGCTGCTTTGTATTCGTGAGCTCACGCGATGGCTGGCACTCCTGAGACTTCACACGGAGGGTGATTCCTGGCTCACACCCTGGCTGGATTTTAGGGTCTAAGCAGTCTGGAGGAACAGGGGTGGAACTGAAGGAGTGCGGGGCCAGTGGTGGCTTGAAGGATCTCTGATAAGCCCCAAGCTTTGCCTTACCTGTGGACCTGGCTCTCCCGGGACTGGTCAAGGACAGAGTTCATGTCTAAGTAGCACTCGGCGGCCTGAGCTCCACTTTGCGTCTGTCTGGAGTGGGGACACACTGAAACCTCTTTTCTTGATGACCATTCCCAGGGTCTGAGAAAAATACAGGAATGGGAACACACAGCCGGGTGCCGTGTGTGGCTCGTCGTGTGCACGCTGACCTCTGTCCTGCCCTGGAGCGGTTCGTGACTGTGTGTCTGTGTCTCTGCCAGGAGCTGGGTCATCGAGCTGGGTCTCAGCCCTAAGCGTGCTCAGCTTCTCTGGCCCCATCAGCCTTTGTGAGCAGAAGAGAGAGGAGATGTTGGCAGGGAGGACCCCTGCCCCGCCTCCCCTCCCATCCCGCTACACTCAAGGGGTCACCACGCTGGTCCCCAGGCCGCTGCCTGGCTGAGGGCTCCTCTGGGGCTGGCCCGAGCCTGTCACTCCCCGCCCGCTTCCCCCATTCCTGCCCCTCGCCCCTATCTGGCTCCCCCCGAGCTTGGTCATTCCCTGTGACACCCACAGCTGACACAGAGGACATCCAGGAGCTGACCTCAGCCAACCCAAGCGCAGCATCCCAGGCCCCTGCCACGTCTTCAGGACTCACTCCTGTGGGCTCCCTGCCTTGGGAGTGTGCTCATCAGGCCCCATGGGATGCCAGCAGCTCAGGAGCCACCTCGCTACCCTCCATGGGCCCCACAGATGGGGCAGCACCTGCCCCAGGGCCGGCCCCCAGGCCTGCATTCCTGCAGCTCCTCGTTGGCCCACATGGTGCCTGTGCTGGTCCCTGGATGGAGACTGGGGGGGAGCAACACTGGCTCCAGGCCCCCACCCCATGCCACCCCATAGGGTTTTGGCAAAATCCTGCTGTGTTAGGAGCCACAACCCCCATCTCTCATGGGCCTGCAGGTGGCTTGAGCTCAGTGGGGTGGCTCTCCTGCAGGTGCCGCCGTCGCAAGGTGTCTGGTGCTGCAGGTGGATGCTGGTGGGAGGGGCCTCCCGCGGCTTCTGCGTGGTGTCCAGCTGGCGGTCAGGCGGCTGACACCCTCTGAAGGCAGCAGCAGAAGGTGCCCTCCTCCGGTGGCCAGGCTTGGATCCGCCATGTTTTGGCAGCTGCCGGCACTCGCGGGTCCAGCCCAGCTCCCTGTGGGAGGGGACAGCGGGAGGTGTGTGCCTGGGGCTGCGTTTGGAATGAGCTTGCCTGCTGGATGAGCAGAGCCTCAGGGGTGCACAGGGGCTGAGCACAGAGGAGCCCAGATCTGGGGCAGGGAAGGTTCTGGAAGGTCAGGAGACGCGCGTGGATCTGGGCAGGGGAGATTGCAGGGAATTAAAGAATGTGTACGATGAAGGAAATGGTGTGGAGCATGGTGGATCGTGAACAATGCTTGGAGTCCGAGCTGGGGTTTACCATGGAAATAGACTGGGAGAGGCAGGGAGAGGGGAGGAGGCGTCACGTTACTCCGCGGCTCTGAGCCGCACTAGGCCAACACTTGAGGTTTGTTTGCAGGCGTGAACTGAGCTCATGACCTAGTGCCTGACACGGCATCGCCACCACCTCTCCCCTCGCCGTGGACAGTGACCCACCAACAATCACCCACTGGCCCACGCGAGTCCCCTCTGTCCCAGAGCTCCCGGGACACGCCAAGGGCAGAACAGCAATAGGCCAAACCTTCCTGGATGAACACACTGTCATTTTCAGATTGAGATTACGAATCTAGAAAATGCTAGATGTCAACTGAACATCTGCGAGTGTAGTGAGAAGAGTGAGGAGGTCCGTCACAAAGTAAGTGTGTGTGGACAGACAGCTGCTCACCCCCAGTGGCGGCCAGAAAGTGGCTGGGCAAGCATTTCCACTGCTCGGCCACGGCTGGAGGAGTTTGCCAACGGCTGACATGGCTGAGCGTCATGGGATCGAGGCGCCGAGGATCAGAAAGCACCACTCAGAGACCACAGGGTGGACCGACTGCAGAGACCGCTGCTGACTCAGTGGCCGAGACCCCAAGGGATCTCTGGGAGGTGCGAGGCCGTTCCTATCCGAGTCAAATCGCGATGAGACTCCTCCTGGAACATGACAGCCTTACCCTAAATTTCATATGTAGTTTTAAAAACACCCAAATAAGTAGCAAAACCCATCAAGTGTCTAGAAAGGCAGATATGCAGGCACGTCGGGCAGCTGTGGCCATTAAGCAGTGCTGTGCCATCCTAAGAGCCATTGGACTAAGAACAGACCCTCGAGGGGGTGGTTAGGGCCTGGCGGCAGCAGTATATCCATCAGTGAGGGTGAGGCGAGCTCCAGACGGAATGCCAGCTGCTTGGTTAACTATTCGGAAGAAAACAGCTGCTTACCTAACTCCATATAGCTCTTACAAACTATGATGGATTCAAAGGTTAATGGTAAAAAATTAAATCATACAGCGAGAAAAAGGAGTAGGTTGCTTTTTATATACCCTGGGGTGTACTGGCTTTTTATTAGCAGTAAACAGAACAAATATGAAGTAGGTCTGACAGATACAACAACAAAATATTCTATCTTCACAAAACCCATACGAATGAACATAAGATGAGAAATCAGATGAAAATATTCGCAACGTATGTCTGAGGCAGAGACGACGTTTGGCCCAGTCTGCCCACCAGCCGTGCCGGAGCAGCAGGTGCCGCAGGTATAATACGCAGAGTGGATACGGGAGCAGGGGGCCTGGCACCACGGCTCCTTCCTCAAGGCCGAGCCCTACCGCGGCTGCTACCGGTCCGGACGTCTCTGTGGACAGCTCCTTCCTGCGGCTCCTCCTTCCTGAAACTCCCTCCCACGTGGCTTCCCCATCGAGGGAAAGCAGTCTCGGGGAGGGAGCAAAGTGCTCCGTCCTCAGCAGGTGCTCCCTCTCCAGCTGCCCCGCGTGTGGCTGGAGAATCGACCCCGTGGCTTCACCCCACGCCCCTAGCTGGAGGTGCATGGCTCTCAACGCTGTAGACACTGTGTTACTCAGGGAGGAGAGGTCTGGCACTCAGTGGGTTAATTTGGACGGTGTTGTTGTTGTTGTTGTTAACAAATCTTTTAAAAGTGTGTGTGTGTGAGAGAGAGAGAGAGAAAGAGAGAGAGAGAGAGAGAGAGAGAGAGAAACCCCAAGTGAAGCCGGCTCTGCTGTGGAGTTGCCTGTCGCCTCCTTGAGAATTCAAATGAATTGAGAATCCCCTTAGAAGTGACAGCCCAAAGTGTAAGAATGATAAACGGCTTTGGCCTTGATAATTTTTATTAAGCACTAAATGTCACATTTAACCTGCATTACCGAAAGCAATTACCCGTGGATCAACAGCCGAGCGGCACGGAGCAGGCTGCCGGGGCGGCACCGTCGGCTCCATCTGGGAATGAGGATTTTCAATTAGGAGGCAAATAGCTGCAGAGGGCCCGGGTCCTCCAGGGCCTCCCAGAGGAGGCCTGCTCGGAAGTCTTGCGACACAAGTAATCGCAGCCATGTCAACAGACCGTCCCCAGCCATCTGCTGCCAGAGCAGCCGCACTTTATCAAATCTCAATATTTACAGTCGCTGATCAGCTCGTGGGGCCAGGATGGCTCCCTGCCAGGGACTTCTGGGAAATCCATTTTAAGGTGTGTTTCAGGAGGCTAATTAATTTACAAGCACCTGTTTCAGCGCTGGGAGCTGTGAGTGCCGCAGATGAGCCCCAGCCGGGGGGGAGACTTTATCCCGGCTAAATTGATTTCAATTGATTTTAATTTGCTGATGGCACAGTTGTAGGTTGAATGTGAGCATGGCCTGGGGCTCCCCGCCTGGTTTTTCCTTTGCCGTTTTGGAGGAAGCCCGTGGCTGGCCCGTTCCCTGGCCCTGCTGTTGCTGGGAAAGGTGGCCTTGGTGAGGGGCCTGTGTTCCAGACACAGGCAGCCCCTGGGCTCCTGAAATGGGTGCTCACTGAGATGAGTGTCTGGCCCAAGGACAGCTGTAGGGCTGCCACGTGACACACAGGTGTCAGGTGAGTTTGAATCCCAGTCAACAACGCATGCTTTTTCGCTGTGGAACATCTGGTTTCTCTGAGGCTCAGATCCCACCAGCATCTGGGATTCTGTCTGCTGCCTCTGGTGCCCCTCCTGGGACTGCGAAGGCCTGAGCCCGGCCTCCTCCAGGCAGTCTCCCGGGCTGCAGCTCCTCGCTCTGCCCTGACTCCAGAAGGAATCCCGGGGCTGGATCAGCACTTCACTGAGTCTGAGTCCCCCTGGGGGGACACAGCGAACTGTTGGAGGCAGGACTTTGCTCCCAGCATCCTCCTCACCCTCTGCCTAATGGAGGCCATGCCTGCTGGACCCATTTTCTCATCAGGATTGGACGGTAATCCCTGGTGCCCCTGCCATGATCTTAGTGACCTGTGGGAGGACAAGTCACAACCACAAGAAAGGTGAGCCCCGGCCCCAGGCCATCACACCTGCATTACTTGGTGGAAAGCTAAAATAGCCACTTAGGATTTTAGAAGGAGATCAGCTGAAGAAAATGCTGCTCACACAGGCACACCAGGAAGAGGTGCTGGGAAGGAGATGTTTGGGGCAGCCTCTTCTGGTGGCAGCAACACTGAGTTCCTGTGTGGCAGGCTCTGTGCCGTGGCAAAGACCCAGCCTCTGCTGGGAGGTGAGGGCCAATCCAGGCAGGCTTGGGCAGGGAGGCCTTCAGCCAGCCCACGGCTCTGGTTCTCCCCGGCCAGCAGCAGTCTGGAGATGTTTAGGAACGCACTCCATAGAACTTCATCATGCTGCTACAGGCTTGCTGTGCTGGGGGCACCACAAAAAAGAGCTCTGGGAAGTGTTCCTGTGGCTTCCAGCAGGACGGCGGTCAGCACCCTGGACAGCACCTCCCGGCAGGCAGGTGGTCAGCACCCTGGACAGCACCTCCCAGATGGCCTGTGTGTCTTTGACTTTGCGTTTGCCTTCCCGGTGAACGGTGAACCGTGAAGCCCTTGGAGCACCGCAGTCGCACACACAGCTGTTTTGTGCCTCGTGTGGAAAACAGAATTCACATATGGGCTTATTTTTGTGCAAAATGTTGGAAATCCAAGCATAATTTTTCATAACACAGCATAGGTTTTCTGCAAAGACCTCTCCTATGCATTTATTTCAAAATGGTTTGCACCAACATGAATAATTGTATTTCCCAGGTATCCCAGGATACCACCTGAGCACGTGTGGGTGGGTGGGTGGGACACAGGTCACTTCACTGTGAGCACACTCATGCTGTGACAGAGTGCAGGTGTGTGGTCAGCCTGCCTGGATGAGGACAGGAGCCCGGCCTGGGCAGAGCATCTGCGGCTGTGGCTGTTGTGTCCCCATCACAATGGTGGATACACTTTGGACAAGCTCCCCTGCGAACCCCTGGGCCTGGACAACTCCTGCCCCAAGTCTACGAGGAGCACCTCATAGCCCACCTGGACAAAGCCCCCAACCCAGGGGCTTCTCCCTCCAAGATACATGCAGTTCTCACCCAGTGCAGCCCGGCTGCTCCTTCCTCCCCCCATTCCCCTATCCCACTGGGTCTCTGGATTGAAAGAATGGATACGGGAAGGTGAAAGCCTCATGAGCCACCTCTAGGAACCTCTGAGTCAGCCTGGGCTGCTGGACACATTGCAGGGAATGGCAGCCTGAACTTCAGGCCCCTGTCCCTCTTGGTGCATGGGCTGGAGGCCCAGTCAGGTGCTGGCAGGGTGGATCTTCTCCAAAGGACACAGATTCCATCACAGACCCTCCCCACCATGACCTCCTCCAGCCCTAGTCACCTCGCAAAGCCCCCTCCCAAACTCCATCTCTCCAGGTGAACTTTGGGGGACTGCACACACCCAGGCCCTAGCAGAAGCTCTGGGGGTGCTTCTGTTTGCCCCCTGGCCGCTGGCTGTGGCTGTGGGATGGAATGCAGCTCAGTGCAGCTCCATCAGTTTTAACTTGGGGAAAGCCCTAGCAACTTTTAAAACAGGTGTTCCACCTGTAGGGAAGAACACAGGTAACCCCCCTACAGCAGCATCAACGAAACACCACATGCTGTGAAGCCATCAGGGTACGCTGGCAGCAGATGGCTCCGTGACGACAGACGGGTTAACTTGCTGTGTGGGATCGACCATGGTGAGCCAGTCGGTAACAGTGATGAGTGAGCAACAATGTCACGCCGATGTCTGAACATACCAAGCCCCTGTGACCACACCGCCGGGTCGTCCACAGCGGGGGCACACTGCAGTTCTTCCGAAGATGTGCAGGGTTAGAAAACGTCCTGTGTTCTCCCCACCAGGGATTCTTAATTTCAAGGGGACATGGTTGCCTACACCCAAGGTCACATCTCAGCAAAGTTGATGTCTGCTGGTGACCAGCAGTTCTGCCTCAAGCCCAGCCATGCATGACTGAGCACCGGCTGGCTTCCTACTGCACACGCATGGGCTGGGGGCCGCCTGTGCAAACTGCCAACAGGTTTGTTTTATTCCAGCCTGCATTCTACGGGGTGCTCTGTCCGGGCCCCAGCTGCCGCGTGTTCTGCAGAAGGTAGACGTGCAAACGGGGCAGCCGGCTGTGTCAGGCGTGCCCCTGTGGAGAGGGCGGGAGGCCTGCACGTGCAGAAAGGCCTGGATCCCACCAGACCATGCTCATTAATTTAAGACAGTTGAACTCGCAAAGCTTCAGAGTCCACAATTCAATTACGGAGGAGATAATCTTCCCGGGTGGTTTATTTAGCTCGTGGCTCTTAATTAACTCTGCTCTGTGCGGGAACACTGCCGAGCGCAGCCCTGCCCGCGGTCTCGGGCCATTGCCTCCGTGTCAGCAGGCAGTGCCCAGGTGCAAGGGGCTAGCAGCCTGCATCGGGGCTGGCGCCTCAGGTCAGCAGCCTGGCTGGAGGCAGTGTGGCATGTGCTGATTTCTTGATGCTGTTGGGCACTGGGCGACTGTCCCCATTCCTGGTCTGGACACTAAGGCTGACCAGCAATGGTTATGATGCTAGGGCATATTCTGCTTATTAGGAACAAGCCTTCTTGGGTCACCTGTGGGAAGGAGGCTCGCTCCCTTACTGCCTTCTGCAGGCTGTGCCTGAGGGCCCTGGCCCCACTCGTCTTCCTCCTCACACTGCTGACATAGGGAACTATGCCAGGGGCCCTGGCTGTGGTGGGGATGGGACTGCTAGGGGGACAAGTGGCAGGGTCATTGCCAAGGGCTGTGTATGCCAATTCAGGGAAGTAACAAGCTGCCTACAGGGATGCATGGACAGCCAGCAAGACCTGGTATTGCAGCATGCTCACACAGGCCAGCTCAGAAGTTCGTGGGAACTGAATTAAAAGACATGTTTGCTGGGGCTGGCATTGTGGCACAGCAGGTTAAGTCACCACCTGCAATGCTCATATCCCACAAGGGCACTTGCTTGAGACCCAGCTGCTCTATTTCTTTAAAGATTTATTTATTTATTTGAAAGGCAGAGTTACACAGAGAAGGAGAGACAAATAGAGGTTTTCCATCTGTTGGTTCACTCTCCAGAGGTCCACAACGGCCAGAGCTGTGCCAATCCAAATCAGGATTCCTCCAGGTCTCCCACACTGGTAAAGGGGCCCAAGAACTTGGGCCATCTTCTGCTTTTCCAGGCCATAGCAGAGAGCTGGTTTGGAAGTGGAGCAGCTGGGACTCGAACAGGCTGGGATACTGGCACTGCAGGTAGCAGCTTCACCCACTATACCACAGCACAGACCCCTGTTCTATTTCTGATCCAGCTCCCTGCTAACACACCTGGGAAAGCAGTGGAGGATGGCCCAAGGACTTGAGCTCTTGCACCCATATGGGATACCTGGAGGGAGTCCCAGGATCCTAGTTTTAGCCTGACCCAGCCCTGGCTGTTGGGGCCATTGGAAAGTGAACCAATGGTGGAAGTTCTCTCTCTCTCTTCCTCTCTCTCTCTCTCTCTCTGTAACTCTGCCTTTCGAGTAAATATATATTTTAAAAAAAGATATGATGGGGTTTGTACTCTGGCATAGTAGGTTGAACCCCTGCCAGTGTCAGTTTGTGTCCCGGGAGGAGGTGATGGGGCTTGGGGCCCCGTGTGGGGACAGAGAGGAGGTGACGGGCTTGGGGCCCTGTGTGGGGACAGACAGGAGGTGATGGGCTCAGGACCCTGTGTGGGGACAGACAGGAGGTGATGGGCTCAGGACCCCGTGTGGGGACAGACAGGAGGTGATGGGCTCAGGACCCCGTGTGGGGACAGACAGGAGGTGATGGGGCTCGGGGCCCCGTGTGGGGACAGACAGGAGGTGATGGGGCTCGGGGCCCCGTGTGGGGACAGACAGGAGGTGATGGGGCTCGGGGCCCCGTGTGGGGACAGACAGGAGGTGATGGGGCTCGGGGCCCCGTGTGGGGACAGACAGGAGGTGATGGGGCTCGGGGCCCCGTGTGGGGACAGACAGGAGGTGATGGGGCTCGGGGCCCCGTGTGGGGACAGACAGGAGGTGATGGGGCTCGGGGCCCCGTGTGGGGACAGACAGGAGGTGATGGGGCTCGGGGCCCCGTGTGGGGACAGACAGGAGGTGATGGGGCTCGGGGCCCCGTGTGGGGACAGACAGGAGGTGATGGGGCTCGGGGCCCCGTGTGGGGACAGACAGGAGGTGATGGGCTCAGGACCCCGTGTGGGGACAGACAGGAGGTGATGGGGCTCGGGGCCCCATGTGGGGACAGACAGGAGGTGATGGGGCTCGGGGCCCCGTGTGGGGACAGACAGGAGGTGACGGACTTGGGGCCCCGTGCGGGGACAGACAGGAGGTGATGGGCTCAGGACGCCGTGTGGGGACAGACAGGAGGTGATGGGCTCAGGGCCCCATGTAGGGACAGACAGGAGATGTGTTGGACACCCAGACATTAAACACAGGATGGCAGAATTCACCCTCATCCTGAGGAACGCTGTGGCAGACAGCAAAGAGCCGACACGCTGGCCTTGGCGTTGACGTCTGGGCGTGACCAGGTTTCGTGGTGTCTTTCAGTCCTGCAGTGGGATGCAGCCTGGAGTCGTCAGCAGGAGCTGAGCAGCCTTGACTGGTGTGGCGTGTTGGTGGTTTCAGCCCCGGGCAGGCGCTCTCTGTGTGTGTGCAGGATCCCACCTGACCCACACAGAGATGCGCTTGCCAGCTATTCTAGCGGGGAGCGAGTCAGAGCCCTCACACAGCCGGGCTGCTCCTCGCAACCTTGTCCTTGACCTGTGAGTCACCTGGGCCCTGACATATCCGTGGTTCCTCGTGGTCACACGTGAAGTGCTGTCAGGGCAGGGAGTCCATTGTTTTGATTTTTTTAAAAGATTATTTATTTATTTGACAGAGTTACAGAGAGTGAGAGGGAGAGGCAGAGAGAAAGGTCTTCCCTCCGTTGGTTCACCCCCCAAATGACTGCTATAGCCGGAGCTATGCCGATCCGCAGCCAGGAGCCAGGTGCTTCTTCCTGGTCTCCCACGTGGGTGCAGGTGCCCAAGCACTTGGGCCATCCTCCACTGCCCTCCCGGGGCACAGCAGAGAGCTGGACTAGAAGAGGAGCAGCCGGGACTAGAACCCTGTGCCCATATGGGATGCCGACGCTGAAGGTGGAGGATTAGCCAAGTGGGCCACAGCGCCGGCTCCCATTGTTTTGATTTTTTAAAAACAATTCTTGGAGGGTCAGTGGTGTGGCACAGCGGGCTAAGCTGCTGCCTGCATTGCCAGCATCCCTTATGGGCACCAATTTGAGTCCCAGCTGCTCCACTTCTGATCCAGCTCCCTGCTAATGTGCCAGGGAGGGCAGTAGGTGATGGCCCAAGTGCTTGGGCCTCTGCTGCCCATGTTGGAGACCCTGATAGAGTTCCTGGCTTCTCCACCAGTGCAGTGATTTGGGGAGGAGAGAGAACCAGCAGATAAAAGATCTGTTTGTCTCCCCCTCTCTGACTGTAACTCTGCCTTTCAAATAAATATGTCTTTAAAAATAATTTTTTGTGATAAAATATACCCCAAATGAATTTGCCATCAATCATTTTCAAGTGCACAGTTGGGGGCTACGTTGCTGTCCCACCCCCTTCTGACCATCACCCCCATTTCTCCGCCCCAGCCCTTGGCACTCGCTGTCTGAGCTGTCTCTAGCATCAGCTCTGGGGACTTACACGAGTAGAACGGTTCAGAACATGTCCTCCTTGTCACTGGTTTCTTCTACTTCATATCCTCAAGGAGCATCTGCATTGGAACAGGGGTCATGATGCTTGTCTAAGGCTGAACAAGAGCTCATTGCTCAGATGGACTACACCTGCTCATGGACATGTGGGTCCAACCATCCACCATGTGGACCCACCCACCTGTTGATGGACATGTGGGTCCACCCATCTATTGATGGACATGTGGATCTGCCTACCTGTAGATGGACATGTGCGTCCACCCATCTATTGATGGACATGTGGATCTGCCTACCTGTAGATGGACATGTGGGTCCAACCATCCACCATGTGGACCCACCCACCTGTTGATGGACATGTGGGTCCACCCATCTGTTGATGGACATGTGGCTCTTCCCATCCACTGATGGCCACTGCCTTACTTCCAATCTTTGGCTCTGCTCTGACCGTGGGCTCCGAGTGTCTCTCTGGATGCCTGCTCACGGTTATTTTGGGTAAACATCTAGACATTGCTTTGACTTTCGAAGTGCCACACATACACTGGGAAATAGCACCTGCCCGCGTTCCTTCAGTTAAAAGATGTTACGACCTCGGTCCGCAAAGCACCCTGCCAGCCCTCGAGGGTGAGAAGGTGTCGGCCCCGCACTGAGCCTGGAGGAGCTGAAGCCATGAGGGCAGCCACAGGTTGGCTGAGCAGGGGAAACGGACGCCTGGCCCACCAGCTTGGTGCTGGTCCTGGGACCCTGGGCTGTGAACAGAGCTGAGAAGCGTGATCCTACCCTGAGCAGGTGGTGAGGCCGGCATGGCCTTAGCTGGCAAAGCCGCAGCCACGGGGACCGCGAGGGAGCCTCTCGGGGTTGCTCTTGCCGTGCTGGGCCACATCCCCACCCAGTGTCCTCAGAGACACGGCCTGGGAGGTGATTTTCTGAGCATCTGTGTGTCTTGAACACCTGTGTTGAAACTATTTTCCCTCGTAATTTTGAAGATGCCAGCCATCACCTCCCAGGAGCCATCTGAGAGCAGCCCCCCTGCCTCCTGGCCAGGGACTGCTTTAGAAATTGCCATCAACTCGGGCCAGTGAGGCACGAGCTGGGCTTTGCCGAGAGACACCGCCCTGGCATGGTGCCATGGGGTGGGGACGGCACCTTCTGTGCCTCAGCTCTGGGGTGTGGGAGTGGAGGAAGCTCTCCTGTGGACAGGGATGAAAGCCCAGAGCTTGCGGAGAGGGGGAGGGGCGAGGGGTGGCCCCTCTGGTGGGGCTGCCCAAGGGAGCAGCTGCCACAAGGCGTCGCATGCCACATGGCTCCCGTGACGGTGGGCTGAGCTCTCTCTACCTCAGGTCAGCTGAAAGTGTCACTCGTGGTCACCGGCGGGGCGCTGGGGCTGGGGCATGTGGGGAGGCATCTCTCATCCACGTGCAGGAATCTCCACCCAGCTGGGGCTCAGCAGCTCGGAAGCCTGGGGACCCTGGAGCCCACCCTCCCTCTCCCGCGCTTACTGCTCATGTTGGCGGGGCCTGTGCTGGGGAGGAGGGTGCCTCCCAGCCCCCCCGACCCCGAATGGCCAGGGTGGTCTCCCCTTTCTTCTGATGTCTGGTTCTGGCCACGGATGTCGCTCGGGTTTTCTCTCTCCTGCCGTGAGGAGCCTTAGTTTTCATTAGCGGTCTCCTCGTTAGTTTCTTGGAATAACCGGATATGTCTCCTCTTTTGTTTAAAGTGATCTTTCTATAGCATCCCATTGGCTTTCTCCATTCCAGCCCCTCTCTCTCCTCCCATCTCCTACCTCCCCACCCCTCCACCCCAAGATCAGAGCCTCTGTGAACCCCGGGATCTGAGCCGCTGTGAACCCCGGGATCCGAGCCAATGTGAACCCCAAGATCAGAGGCTGTGTGAACCCCGGGATCCGAGCCGCTGTTTTCTCTCCTGTCCTCTGGCCTCCATGAGGGCCTCGCTTGTCCTGCCCCCACGCCCCTGTCTTGGGTTCTCATCCTGGAGTCAGGATGTGTCCTCTCACAGGCAAATCTTGCAGGTCTTGGTGCCATCCCTTGTGCACAGAGGTCTTGGACTCCTCGCTGTGTGACCTGGCCAGTGAGGCCACAGCCCGACTGCCCCCTCCCCATCTGTCCTAGGGCCGGAAAGGACTCAGGTGGCACCGAGAGCCCAGCCAAGGGTGCCCTGAACCAGACCTTGTCTCTGCACAGGCCCCCCCTGGGTGCCCCCCCACTGCTGCCCAGGGTCCCTCTGTTCGCTGCTCAGATCCACTCAAGCTTTCAAAGGAGCAAAAACTTGGTTTGGACGATCGCTCCTGACATGAAGCCCGCTCCTGGTTCCTGGACGTGTCCCGTGTCTTTGTTCGGAGGGAAGAGACGGGAACATACGGTGGGGTGTCCCGGGAACACGTGTGCTCCGGCGTATCATGTCACGGTGCGCGGCGGGGAACAGGGCTGAGCAGTGTGGAGCACAATGCCGTGTGTTGTTGATGTTTGTTAAAATAAAGATATTCAATTTATAACAAAAGGGATTAAAAGCTTAATTCACGACTGTGCTAATATTTGTCTGCAAGTACACAGATAAATGCCAGCGCACCTTATCACGTCCAGCACCTGCACGTGCGACTCCCTCCGCTGGGATCTCCACGGGATTGCGTGCTCCGCCGAGCTCCAACTCGCTTTCCCAAAATAATGATATCATCCGTTCACAGATATAGATAGGCTCGCCTGGCTCCAGCCCCGTCCCGAAGCCAGTGCTGTGGCTCCAGCTACAAAAACCTGGGATTAATTCCAGCAGTGCCACGTTGCAGCAGCAGGTGCCGGGGCCCACAGCAGCCCCCTCCCGGAAGCCTGCGTGCGTGGGGCCCCCGGCCGCCTCCTCCGCCACAGAGGGGGGTGACCGTGCTCGTGAAGGGAATCGAGCTGGAAACAGCCCGAGAATCCTCCCTTTAAAAGCCAGTTCTGGTGGTTTCTGTGGTTGGCGCGTCCTGCTGGGAAATTAACAAAATACCTGGGACTGCAGCAGACTGCACTGTCCCTGGCTGATCTACAGGGAGATGCAAAGACGAAAACCAGGCTGTGCCTTTGTCCAGCCTCAGAAAAAGACAGGTCTGGGTAAACAGCGTGCGTCAGTCCACGGCATGTATGTGGCGATCATCGGCATATCCCAGGATCCTGCCAATGGCTGGCTGGGCCATGGGAACGGGCATTGGTTCTTATACTGCCTGGGGGCAGAAGGCAGAGGTCAAGGTGTTGACCGTCTGTGCTCCCCTGCAGGCGCTTGGGGGGATCTGTACCAGGCACACTGAACTCTTCAGCCCCCTGGCAGGTGGCGGCCCAGCCCCCGCCTTCCCGGCACATCCTCCGGCAGCCCCTCCTCTGATCAGAACCCCCGAGGTCCTGGGTCGGGGCCGCACCCCAGTGTGGCCTCGTCTCGGCTGCTTGCATCTGTAGTGACCCCATTCCCAGATGAGGCCGCGTCCTGAGGTCAATGCTGCAGTGTGGGGGACCACGTCCCATTACACCGGTCTCAGAGGCTGTATTGTGGGTGAGACCAGAGAGGTAGAAGGGTAGAGGGACAGCCCCGCGCCCCCTCCCTTGCTTTGTTGCTTGGACTGTTTGCCCTGGAGTCCAGCTGTTCGCTCCCTGGCCCCACCTGCTCGAGTCTGGGTTCCCTGCGTGGAGCTGCAGGCTGAGCGGGCGTGTTCCTCGTGGAGTGGGCAGGGCAGAGGAGAGGCCGCTGTGTTGTGGGTAGGGGGCTCTGGGAGTCAGCGCTTATGGTTGTGAAAATCCCCCAGTTCTTCCCGTGGAGCCGCAGCCCCCAGTGCGCAAACCCTGGGCTGCGTGAAGTAACTCACCTTACGTGAATTGGGATTTCAGTTTCCGTGGCACCTGCCACATTGTGAGTATTAAAACCCCACCACCGAGTGGCCACTGCTCTGGACAGAGTGGCTCTGGATGTCTGTCTCCACGGGAAGGTGCAGGGCACGGTGCGACTCTGGAGGACTGGCTGCTGGGTGTTGGGAAAGGCACTGTCAGTCAATGATGCTGTGGGTCATGGATGCTGTGGGTCACGGATGTTGTAGAACACACATTGTGAGTCATGGACGTTGTAGGTCACAGACATGTAGGTCACAGACATCAGTCATGGATATTGTAGGTCATGGATCTACATTCACAGATATTGTCAGTCATGGATGTTGTAGGTCATGGTGTTTCAGGTCATGGATGTTGCAGGTCATGGATGCTGTAGGTCATGGACATTGTAGGTCACGGATGTTGTAGGTCACAGATGTTGTAGGTCATGGATGTATGTCATGGGCGTTACAGGTCACGGATGTTGCAGGTCATGGATGTTGGAGGTCATGGATGCTATAGGTCATGGATATTGCAGGTCATGGATATTGCATGCCATAGATGCTGTAGGTCACAGATATTGCAGGTCATGGATTTGTAGGTCATGGATGCTGTAGGTTGTGGACATTGTAGGTCACCGATGTTGTAGATCATGGATGTTGTAGGTAGTGAACGTTGTAGGTCATGGATGTTGTAGGTCATGGATGTTTCAGGGCACAGATATTGCAGGTCATGGATGTTGCAGGTTGTGGATGTTGTAGGTCATATATGTTGTGAGTCAGCCATAGATATTGTGGGTCCTAGGTTTCAATTAATTGATTATGTCACAAAACAAAATCAACTGTGCCATAGTACAGTTCCCCTCTTGTTGCTCTGTTCTGACTCTACAAGCAGGAAGTCTGCTTTTCGTCTGTTTTAGAAAGAAAAACATCAAATCAGCTCTGCACAAAGCATCTGTTTTGACTGTTCAGATGGTAAAAGGCAATCGGAGATTTTGAACTGTTGTGGGGAAGCTCACTTAACAAATAAACTCCGGCACACAGACAGTGGAGAGGAGGGGGCAGAAGCAGCCATGTATCCCGCCTGTTGGTTCCAGGCCCATGGCAGCTTGTCGGGTGTCTCCATAGAAACCAAGTGTCCCTATGAGGGAAAACGGAAGGATCTTACTTCACATGAGAGGCAGTCCTGGGGCCACCACTGCGCAGGTCAGAGACAGTGGGGGCGGGCCCAAGCCTGCGACCCCAGAGCTGTGTCACCTCGAGGCGCTCACATGTCCTCTCTGACCGTCGGATGTCTCAGCGGAGAGAGGAGGAGGGCTCAGGTGTAACCCAGGTGCTGTGCTCAGCGCAGGCTCTGAGCTCCTCGCCCCGGTGGCCGCTGCATGCTGGCAGCTGGCAGAGCGTGGGCTCCACACAGGACCAGTGTAGGAAATCTGTGCTCAAGGCCACACGGGTACGTGGGCTCCCTGGCGAGGCTCAGAATTGTGTGACCTTCAAAGCAACCCTTAAAAAACTCCTTGTACTGACCTCAATGAGAAGACAAAAGCCCTAAGTGAAGCAGGCAGTGAGAGACGCAAGGAGCTCGGATCCAGCAGGAGTTCGACATCTCGAGTCCTGCCTGGACCCGGGTGTACCCCCCGTCACCCCTCACTTTTGATGACACCCCAGAGGAGCCCCATTTTCACACTTCCATACGTGGGAGCAGGCTGCAGCCGCAGGTCAGCACGGGGCCAGAGCCACCTCCCAGGGCTGGGGTGGGGGGAACCGGAGGGGCCTGAGAGCTTCCCCGTGCTGGGGGTGCCCCAAAGGTCTGCACTGTCCTGTGCATGCCCGGAAATTCTGAATGTGTACAGGTCCTTAAGCAGGCCAGAGCGCAGGCACCTCTGTGTCTGAGCCCTGTGCACCTGTGCCCTCCCGTCCACACCCCCACACCCCTGCCTGCAAACCCACAGCATCTTGGGGAGCTCGTGTCGCCCTGCAGAGCCGCACAGTGCTCACTGCTGTCCGCACGTGCACCTGTCCTGCCATCCAGGCCACGGCCCTGCCCCTCTGAGCGCTTGGAGGACAGGGACTGTGGGGCATCCCTAGGGCCCTCCCCAGTTTCTCTGCGTGTCCCGGGGGTGAGGAACACCTGGTGCACGGCTGTCTAAGGCTCAGATCATCTGCTCCGGCCCCCACCTAGGCAGCTGCAGGGGCTGCCTTTGAAATCCAGTGACTGCAAGCAGGCTAATTTTTACACAGGTGATATTGTGTGGTCTGCGAACGATATAAATGTTCAAGTGTCTCTGGTAGAGAAAAGGCTCCCCAGCCCCAAAGGAGGCCTCGTGGGTGGCCACCCTGATAGGCAAAGCCCCCAGAGGGAGAGCTGCGTGGGGCAAGGCCCAGGGAGCTGGCTGCGGGCTTCTCATCTCCCCCTGCAGAGCCACACGGGGCATGCTCAGCGTCCCTGGCAATGAATTGTGACAGTGGAGGTCAAAGGTCACCTACCAGGGAAGCCCCTCGGGGACTTGGCTGGTCACACAGGCAGCCTGGGCAGGCACCTGCTGAGAGTCCGGAATCCCCAGAGGAAGGCAGGGCTTGGCGCTAAACGTACCACTGAGCAGACAGGTTGGCTCTGCAAGTCGCCCTTACAAGGAGGGTGGGGACACCCTGAAACCATAGGTCCTTGCCAGGCACGTCCCCAGGGCCAGCCCAGGACCTGTTTCCTGTCCAGGGGTTGCGTTGTGCCACCTCAGAGGACAAGGATCGCGCACAGAGAGGGATGTGCAGCCCTGGAGGGCGGCGCTGGGGTGGCGGTGTTGGCCGGGAGGTTGCCGTGGCGGAGTGTGGGACGGGCGGGGCCCCAGCAGGGCAGGGACAGCCTGGAGAGTCAGCGCTGAGAGGACTTGGCAGCCGGGGTGGGGTGGGGGGATCTGGGTCGACAGGAACCTCAGGCAGCCGGGGAGGGCACCTGGCAGCCCTACGGAGAAGCTGGGACAGAAGTGACCTCCTGGGTCGTCCAAGGAACTGGAAAGGACATTCCTTAGTTCTTGCACCTCTGGAGAGCTGCGGGCGAGGCCCCTGGTAGCCGCCCCCTCAGTCTTCCTCCATCGCAGACCCCGTATGCTGCCCGAGTCGGCCCAGGAGCGAGCCCACCCTCTGCTGTCCCTGCACCCGACGCCGGCTGTGTCCCTATGTTCAGGCTAATAAGACCAAACAGCAGAGAGTTAGTGTGTACTTCCTGGTTCATCCCTCACCCCCGCCTGCTGGCTGGGAAGACACGGAAGAGCCAGTGTGACTGCAGTCATCATGGGCCATGAGGAGCTGTGCCCGAGGCCCCAGGACCTCCCTGGAGCACTGTTCTGATTCCTTCCTGTCAGAGACTTGAGCTCCTGCTAGGCTGGCGTCCCTCTTCTCACAGGGTTTTGTTTTTGCTCCCAGCAAAACCAGGAGCATTTCCCATCAGCAATAGCCAGAAGAAGTGTGTCTATGGAGGGAAAGTGGGCACCACATCTCCTGCAGGGAGCCAGAGGAAGCCAGGGCTGGGCCCAAGACCACCCCCGTGGGAAGGACACAGGTGCTTCTCTCTGGGCTCAGTGCTCTTTGTGACAAGAGTCTGGTTCCATGGGGCTGCAGACAGATTCGGGTCTGTGCGATGGCTGTGACAATGTTGCCTTCCACGCTGGTTATGAGTCACATGGCTGCACACCTGATCACAGGCAGGGTTGCTGTTGTTGGCTCTGGGTGCAGCAGCGTGGCTGTGTCTGTGGTGCAGCAGTGTGGCTGGGTCTGTGCAGCAGCGTGGCTGGGTCTGTGGAGCAGCAGTGTGGCTGGTTTGTGGTACAGCGTGGCTGGGTCTGTGGCACAGCAGTGTGGCTGGGTCTGTGGAGCAGCGTGGCTGGGTCTGTGGTGCAGCAGCGTGGCTGTGTCTGTGGAGCAGCGTGGCTGGGTCTGTGGTGCAGCAGCGTGGCTGTGTCTGTGGTGCAGCGTGGCTGGGTCTGTGGTGCAGCAGCGTGGCTGTGTCTGTGGTGCAGCGTGGCTGTGTCTGTGGAGCAGCGTGGCTGTGTCTGTGGTGCAGCGTGGCTGTGTCTGTGCAGCAGCGTGGCTGGGTCTGTGGTGCAGCAGCGTGGCTGTGTCTGTGGTGCAGCGTGGCTGGGTCTGTGGTGCAGCAGCGTGGCTGTGTCTGTGGTGCAGCGTGGCTGTGTCTGTGGAGCAGCGTGGCTGTGTCTGTGGTGCAGCGTGGCTGTGTCTGTGCAGCAGCGTGGCTGGGTCTGTGGTGGAGCAGCGTGGCTGTGTCTGTGGTGCAGCGTGGCTGTGTCTGTGGAGCAGCGTGGCTGTGTCTGTGGTGCAGCGTGGCTGTGTCTGTGCAGCAGCGTGGCTGGGTCTGTGGAGCAGCAGCGTGGCTGGGTCTGTGGTGCAGCGTGGCTGGGTCTGTGGTGGAGCAGTGTGGCTGGGTCTGTGGAGCAGTGTGGCTGGGTCTGTGGTGCAGCAGTGTGGCTGGGTCTGTGGAGCAGCAGCGTGGCTGGGTCTGTGGTGCAGCGTGGCTGGGTCTGTGGTGGAGCAGTGTGGCTGGGTCTGTGGAGCAGTGTGGCTGGGTCTGTGGTGCAGCAGCGTGGCTGGGTCTGTGGTGAAGCGTGGCTGGGTCTGTGGAGCAGTGTGGCTGGGTCTGTGGTGCAGCAGCGTGGCTGGGTCTGTGGAGCAGCGTGGCTGGGTCTGTGGTGCAGCAGCGTGGCTGGGTCTGTGGTACAGCGTGGCTGGGTCTGTAGTGCAGCGTGGCTGGTTTGTGGTACAGTGTGGCTGGGTCTGTGGAGCAGTGTGGCTGGGTCTGTGGTGCAGCAGTGTGGCTGGTTTGTGGTGCAGCAGTGTGGCTGGGTCTGTGGAGCAGTGTGGCTGGGTCTGTGGTGCAGCAGCGTGGCTGGGTCTGTGGAGCAGTGTGGCTGGGTCTGTGGAGCAGCGTGGCTGGGTCTGTGGTGCAGCAGCATGGCTGGGTCTGTGGAGCAGCGTGGCTGGGTCTGTGGTACAGCGTGGCTGGGTCTGTGGTGCAGCGTGGCTGGTTTGTGGTACAATGTGGCTGTGTCTGTGGTGCAGTGTGGCTGGGTCTGTGGAGCAGCATGGCTGGTCTGTGGTGCAGCAGCGTGGCTGGTTTGTGGTACAGTGTGGCTGGGTCTGTGGTGCAGCAGCGTGGCTGGTTTGTGGTACAGTGTGGCTGGGTCTGTGGTGCAGCGTGGCTCGGTCGTGGTGCAGCATCATTGTGTGGTCCTCCTAGAAGATTCTGACACAGAACTGAGTGCAGGTGGAGGCTATTTCCCTGTTTCTTCCTTGCAAAAATGTCAAATTCTGGTCTCATCTTCTGTTGGCTTTGTGCTGGTCGTGGGCAATGTCCTTGGGTCTGGGGGAGAGTGAATGTGTCTAGGAGTGTACACCCATGTGGCTTCAGCTGACCCCCCAAGGTGGCTAATCTGTGTCTGAATCGCTGGGCTTTGGAGTTTTGGTGGCTAAACCAGCTTAAAAGTCAAGTCTGCCTCTGTCCTCCGGGAGGTGAGCACTCTCTCGGCAAACCGTGTAAATGGAATTCAGAACAGGGTCGGTCTGGCCCCTCTATAAGGGGAGAGGCTGGGGCTGTGCTGGGCCCTGCGTGGCCTCGTGGCCTCGGCAGGGGCTCCAGACTGGCCCTGTGGCCCTCCTAAAGACAGCCCTGGCTGCAGCAAGAGGCCCCCCCGGGTGGGTTAACCAGAATGACTTTTTTTCCTTTAAACACTGGAATTTTTGTTATGCTAATCGGGCAGGGAACATTTCCAATTCCATTTCACCTGGGCCTGGTCAGCTCAGCTCCCTTTTGTTGCTGGTCTCTGGGGACTTTTACCCTGTGATGCAGGTGCAGCTGCCATCCATTTCCTCTGTCCCATAGGGGGTCCCGACATGCAGAGGAAGGAGCCTCCTGCTGACCAGTGCTGGGGCCCTGCCTCCACTCACTGGACCTGTGCTGGGCCCTGCCCATCCTGGGGCGGGGTGCCTGGAGCCTGGGCCCAGACCGTGTGATTGGACCCAGTCATTAGTGACCTCAGCAGCGAAGGGATAAGGCAGCCCACAGGAGAGCCCGGCGCCCACGTGGTCCCGATGAGTTTTATCACAGGCAGAGCCCATTTCCTGTGCCCGTGCTACCAGCCTGGCCTGCACCTGGGGGGCCCAGTTGAGGGCGGTTGGGGCCTCTGAGCCTGGCTCGGTGAGAAACAAGGGAAAACACCACCACTACCAGCCTCTGAAAAGCCGGGGTCGGCGTAACTGCCGAGTGACCGCAGACGTTGGGGTCAGAGGTCAGCCAGCAGCAGCAGCTTCCCTTGTGCCCGCTGTCCTGGGCGAGGGAAGCAGCGTCGTTGAGCGAGGCACGGGTCACCCAGAAGTTCATGGTCCACCAGGAGCCAGAGAGGCGATCTTTGATTCCTGGCTGGTCAGCCAGGCGAGGCTGGGTCTGGAGGGTGAGGATGGCCCTGCCAGCGTGCTTTCCCCCTCACATGCAGGGGACAGGGGCGGGCTCAGCCTCTATGGGAGACTGTGGCTGGTGGCCTTGGACTGTCCATGACGCATGCAGATGGATGGGCTGGCTGGACCTGATCGCACTGTGCCAAGACGATGCAGCACCAGGGAGCCACATGCCCTGGGCAGGGGGACACTGGGGCACTGGAGGGCCGGAAGCCCACAGAGGGTCCCGCCTGGCTGATGCCCGGAGGGAGGCTGTAGCCGACTTTGCAGCACAGCACGGGCCCTGAGAGCTGTGGTGCCAGAGGCATCCAGCAAGGCTCCAGGGAAGGGCCGGCGCCAGCAGGGCCACCCTGGGAGCTGTTACAGCGAGGGCTGAGGACAGCACCACGACGCTGGAGAGGACTCGGCGAGTGGCTGGGTGCAGGAGATAAAGACGAGAGGGGGCGAGCGGGAGACACAGAGAGAGAACAATAGGGGTCTAGGAGGCCCTTGGGACCTGCCATTTCTCTGTGCTGCGCTTCTGCAGCCTGCGTGGGTGGGCTGTTGCTGATCATCTGGGGGGGGGGGGACACCATGTTTGTGAACACCATGGAGAGGAGACCGGGGCCTGGGATGGGCCATTGCCTATGAAGGAGATGCCCGGGGACACTCACAGAGGACTGGCGTGTGGTAGGAGATGCCGTGGACTGGTGCCACCCTGTGAGACACGTGCCGCCCACCAGAAGCTGCGTGCCTTGAATCAGAATGGCCTCAGCGCCCACAGGCCAAGGGGCAAACGGGGCCGGAGTGGGATCGGCAGGTGTGGCCCCAGCCTGGGGACGCGGGGTTTGCAATGTCGGCTCCTGAGGAGCGGGTGTCGCTCTCTTTTCCTGTTGTCAGCGTTCAAGGTCGCCGTTCATAGTAAGTGGCCAGGTCACTGTGTGCCGGCCGAGGTCTGCCTTTGGTGCTGCTCCTGGATTCTGACGGTGGCTGCTTGCTGTCGTGTGTAGGAGCCCCCAGACCCTCGGCACAGCTCATCCGGGCGAGTGAGCAGGAGGAATTCCACCTGGCGTGCATGAGTGCCTTTCTCACACCCTCCACCCACTGGACAGGGGGACGCACGCCCTGGGCACTGCCCCCACATCCCGTGGCAATGCCCGCTTCTTACCTGGACACCTTTCTTCTGGCTCTGAGAGTCGGTAGCATCGGGAGCAGCTTCAGGGAGAGAAATCTGAAAATGAGGAAAGCGAACCGCGCTCCTGTGGGCTTGGTGTTTATCCCGGTCTCCCCGGCAGCGGCTGGGACCGGGATGGTTGTGGAGAGGTGACACAGATGTGACATAGCCCAGGCTCTCTGCTTCCTCTCTGGTGGACACGCCGGTGGATGTTTGCCGAAGTTCCAACGTAGGTCCTTTCAAAGAGCGGCCGTGAGTCTGCTCTCTGAAAGCAACAATGATTCTACCATGTCGCCTACTTTGAGAACTGGATGATTTTTAACAAGAAATGTATTTGTGGGGCTTGAGGAGACCAAACAGTGTATAAAGGTGATGAAAAGATTGCCAAAGTTAGCTAAGCCATTGCTCCCTTTGGGCCAATCCCCTGCCTCCTGTGCGATCCTTCAGACAGCCTTTGAGGGACAATCAACCCCTAGCCTTGGCAACTGTCTCTGGAGCAGAATTCCGTTGCGCTCGGTCAGATCAGACAGAACTGGAATTAAGATGTCGTTGAGGAGCCACTGTTAGCAGCGGGCCAAGCTTCTGCCAGGCTCAGGTCCCAGCTGCTCCACATCCAGTCCAGCTCCCTGCTAACACACCCGGGAAGGCAGCAGAGGACGGCCCGAGTGCTTGAGCCCCTGCACCCATGTGGGAGACCCGGATGGAGTTCCAGGCTTCAGTCTAGTCCCAGCCTTCGTGGGCATCTGGGGAGTGAACCAGCAGAATGACCATCTCATCTGATCTGATCTCATCTTTCTCTCTCTCTCTCTCTCTGACTTCCTAATAAATAAATACATCTTAAGAATTAAAAGAGGGGCTAGCGCTGTGGCACAGTGGGTTAAGCCCTGGCCTGAAGCGCCGGCATCCCATATGGGTGCCGGTTCTAATCCTGGCTGCTCCTCTTCCGATCCAGCTCTCTGCCGTGACCTGGGATAGCAGTGGAAGATGGCCCAGGTCCTTGGACCCTGCACCCACATGGGAGACCCAGAGGAGGCTCCTGGCTTCAGATTGGCGCAGTTCGGGCCGTTGAGGCCATTTAGGGAGTGAACCAGCGTATGGAAGACCTGTTTCTCCCTCCCTCTCTGTAACTCTGCCTTTCAAATAAATAAAATAAATCTTTAAAAAAAGAATTTAAAAAATGTAATTGAAAAGTCAGTGGGAGAAGGGAAGCACAGAGCCCTCTATGCCTGCTGTCCCTTCCGTACTGGCAGATACCGCACCTGTCCCTCAGCAGGGCACTGCAATACCTGCTCGCAGTGGTGCATCAGCAGTGATTGATTAGAGACCCTGGATCGGCTCGTGTTCCTTCTGCGTCGATTATAGACCCTGGATCGGCTCAGGTTCCTTCTGCATCGATTATAGACCCTGGATCGGCTCGTGTTCCTTCTGCGTCGATTAGAGACCCTGGATCGGCTCGTGTTCCTTCTGCGTCGATTAGAGACCCTGGATCGGCTCGTGTTCCTTCTGCGTCGATCAGAGACCCTGGATCGGCTCGTGTTCCTTCTGCATCGATTAGAGACCCTGGATCGGCTCAGGTTCCTTCTGCGTCGATCATAGACCCTGGATCGGCTCAGGTTCCTTCTGCGTCGATCATAGACCCTGGATCGGCTCAGGTTCCTTCTGCGTCGATCATAGACCCTGGATCGGCTCGTGTTCCTTCTGCGTCGATCAGAGACCCTGGATCGGCTCGTGTTCCTTCTGCGTCGATTATAGACCCTGGATCGGCTCAGGTTCCTTCTGCATCGATTATTGACCCTGGATCAGCTAATTTTCCTTCTAAATGGATCATAGATCCTGGATCAGCTAATTTTCCTTCTAAATCGATCATAGATCCTGGATCAGATAATCTTTCTCATTCCAAAGTAGCCATGAGAAGCTGTGCGGGTCCTCGTGGCTGGGGTCTGCGGAGCCTTTGAGGTCGGCTGTAGGAGCCTGACTTATGGAGCCCTGGTTCCCACATCCAGGGCTGGAAAAGCACCCGCAGCCTCGGACGCCCAGCCCTGGCACTCAGCTCTCCTCCCCCACCCGAGAAAGAAACTTTGAACACCAGAGAAAGAGAGAGAGAGAGGCCTCCCATCTGCTGGTTCACTCCCAAAATGCCCGCAATGGCCTGGCCAGCTGGGGACCCACAACCAGGTCTCCGAGGGACCAAACTACTTGAGCCATCACCCCAGTCTCCCAGAGTCAGCATTAGCAGGAAGCTGAAGTCAGGAGCTTGGCATCAACCCAGGTGCTCCAGTGTGGGACGCAGGCGCCCCGAGCTGGGCTAAGCACCCCTCCTGGCGCCGTAAACGTAGGTCTTGCTCAGTAGGGGTCTCTACAGCTAAACCTTTGAAAGCATACAGACTTGTGAGCGCCAACTGAAGCAGGCTAAGTGCTTGCTCTACTTCCTCCCACCTGGTACAAAGGGAACCTGAGCCAAGGGTGCTCAGTGGGTTGGCCCTGGACCTGGGAATCCCAGCTTCCCCTGCGCCCAGCAGAGGCACCAAAGCCTGGGCACACTGTGATGCCCGTGCTGACGAGTGGGTGTGGTGGCCCGGTGTGTGACACGGCCCGCAGTGACATCTCTCCATGGGGCGGGCACTGGGGAGGCACTGACGCCTGGGCACACTGTGATGCCCGTGCTGACGAGTGGGTGTGGTGGCCCGGCGTGTGACACGGCCCACAGTGGACATCTCTCCATGGGGCGGGCGCTGGGGCTCCAGGGACTCCTTCTGGAGATGGGGGTTTTGCTCCTGGTGTCCTCTTAGTCTGCTTTGGAAAACCACCGTCCCTGGGCTCCTCCCCCAGCCACAGCGTTATCCCCTGAGTAAACCTGTCGCTGTGTGTAGGTTTGCTGATTCCACTCCCTGCGGCGGATGTTGCTGGACAACCACGCGATGCCCCACGCTGGGCCAGTGTCGGGAGTCAGCTGGCTGCGCCCGTGGTCCCCCAGGAAGCAGGAATGGTGCCGACCATGACTGCAGATTTTATTCCCCGGGTCTCACGAGGAGGCAGAATGGGTGCCCTCAGATCCTCGGAGCTGCCCAGAAATGCCTTGGCACCTGTCCTCACGGGCCTCAGTGCTGTAGACGAGGGTGCCAGCTCCCTGACTTCGGCAGAGAGGCCAATGCACCCTGGGGCCATCGCCTGAGGCCACCAGTGTCACTGCAGTCCGTCTGATGCCGCCGGTGAAGCCACTCTGCCAGACCTTCCCCGGTGGGCCGCGGTAACTCATCAGTCACACTGGCCTGCTTTGTGGCGTGTCCACACAGCCTCTGCTGGGTGGTGGCAGGGGCCCTGGGGACAGCGTTGGTGTGTGGGTGGTGGCCGTCTCCTGGGTGAGCCGCTGCCGACCACTGGGAAACTGATCCTGAGTGCCCTGGGCCGGCCTCTCGCTTGCTCCCTGGAAGCCGTTCTGACAAATATTCTGTCTCTCCATAGGCCCCGTAATGCTTCCTAATTCCTACTTTCCACCTTGCTGATTTTTGTTGCAATTTAAATATAATTCCATAATCCTTTTCTATTCAAATTTTAATTTCAGCCCTCTCCTTTTTAGCTCCTAAGAACTCTTTGTCACACTCTGGGGCTGAAACTTTCTGGGTGTTAGGACCAGGAGGCGGTTTCTTTCCCCTTGACTGATTATTTCTTACTTTTAGATTTCTTTTGGACTCTGCCTGGGTTCCTTTTCACCATCCATCCATTTGCTTTGACCTCGTCTTTCTTGCTTCACTTTCTGTGCTGGGCCCCCTGAGTGCCAGGCCCTGTGTGGGTGATGGGCTGCTTGGCTGTGCTGGGCTGGGCCCTGTGTGGGTGAGGCGCTGCTTGGCTGTGCTCGGCTGGGGCCCTGTGAGGGACTGGTCAGCTGTACTGGGCCTCTGTGTGGGTGAGGGGCTGGTCAGCCGCGCTGGGCTGGGCCCCTGTGTGGGTGAGGGGCTGGTCAGCCGCGCTGGGCTAGGCCCCTGTGTGGGTGAGGGGCTGGTCAGCCGTGCTGGGCTGGGCCCCTGTGTGGGTGAGGGGCTGGTCAGCCGTGCTGGGCTGGGCTCTGCACAGCTCTGAGAGCCGGTGGTTATGTTTTGTGGAACTCTGTGTACCTACTATTACATGTAACCTTCTTAAAAGTTAATTTTATAAGATCGTCTTCCAATTACATGAAAACCAGAGGTAGGAAATGCTGATGGTACTCGCTGAGTTTTACTGTCACCAGTGTTCCTGGGGCTCCTCACGTCTGCTAAGGCGTGCTGTGGCACCAGCTGCCGTGTCTTGGTCCCCACTCCACAGCAGAGCTGCAGGTTGCCCTGGGGCAGCATTCGCCCAGTGGATACCTGACCCTCCCCCGGGGCAGAAGCAGCTAGAACACTAGAGCACGGCCCGGAGGCCCAGCTCACTCATCCGTGGGGCACCCACTGTGCCTCCTTTCCTGCAGAATGGGTTTGTCTGCTGACCCCATGACCTCACCCTCCGCCCAGCCTCCCAACCCACCGGGAACCGCCCCTGGGGCAGACTTTCTTCCCCAGCAGGCTAAGTTCTTTCGTGTCCACGCCCAGCGTCCCCTCGAAACAAAGACTGGACCTTGGCACTAACAGTCTGTGAATTTCACAAAGCCATTTTATGAAAACATTTGTGTTACAGATTCGAAATGACCACTTTCCAAAGAACAGGCTCTCCCAGTTTAGCTTCGGCTTCTCAGTGGGGGCACTGGGCTTTAGTTCTTTCGTGTGTTTAAGAAACTACAGCTTTTTTAGGGTACACAGTGATTTCTTTCTATCCTTCTAGTTAAAAATATTTATAATAGTTATTAACACAAAACCCTGCAAAAAAGCATTTGGTACGTGCTAAGACGGGAATCGTAGCCGCGAATGCCCGTCGCAGTGAGTTAAAGCACTCGGGAGAAAGACTTCTATAGTCAGACACAAGACATCTTTTGATTGCATTTTGATTTTCTTAAAAAGTTAAAATAAAAATTAAATCATATACATATATCAATTACAACGAAACTAATATTTTCTACACTCAATATTTTAGTCTGAAAATTATGACATTGTGAATAGGAAAAAATATAAACAGCTAGAATAAGACAATCAGGAAGAAACGAGATAATCGTCTTCAGATGAAACAATTAAATATGAATTATGACATAATTACAGACCCCCCGAGGGGAGGAGAAGAAAGCTCCTGATGATATAATCGTGTTGTCTGGGATGTCTACTGCTGCCGAGACCAGAAGATGTTTACTCCACTGCGACTTCTTCTGTTTGGTCATTTTTAAACTTTCTCAAAACGTCCCTGCAGGCTGAGGCTTTCTGTGCTCCGACTGAGTCGGAAGGAACGACACGGAGGGGGTTGACTCAAGGGCCCGGTGGATCTCACAGCTCGCCGCCGCCCACAGCCACCTGCCTTGCGTCCCTGCAAACAGATTCCTCCCCTCGCAGTCGGCGTACACGTCCAAGCCACGAGCCGTGTGTCTTCTAAGCAGGGAGGCGTACACTCGCCGCCACACTGAGAATCAGGTTGGAGAGACCGCATCAGCTTGTATGGGACTAATGCGATCACTGGACTCTGAACTTCTTGTATTTTTATGTGTACACATCTATTCTGTGGTGATTGCCAGGCAACGTGCAGAGGAGCATGGTTTCCAATTCTGAAATGACGAAGCTGGAAGCTGAGGGAAGGGTTTGTGTGCATAGATGCACCAGCACATACGTGTTCATCTACACAGAGGGAGACACAGGCAGGAAGACATACAAACACATGCAAATAGGCGAGCGTCTTCCAAACGCTCCTGGGAGATGCCTATCGTACGTGGACTTCAATTTTTTTTTGCACAAATTACCTTTTTTTTTTTTAAAAAAAGATTTATTATTTTATTTGAAAGGCAGAACTACAGAGAGGCAGAGAGAAAGAGACAGACAGACAGACAGACAGATCTTACATCCTCTGGTTCACTCCCCAAATGGCTGCAACGGCCAGAGCTGAGCCCATCTGAAGTCAGGAGCCAGGAGAATCTTCCAGGTCTCCCACGCAGGTGCAGGGACTTGGGCCATCTTCCACTGCTTTCCCAGACCACAGCTGAGAGCTGGATCGGAAGTGGAGCAGCGGGGTCTCAGCTCATAGGGGATGCCAATACTGCAGGTGGTGCCTTACCCACTATGCCACAGTGCCAGCCCCACACGCTACCTTTTAATTCTGCTCCCTATGAGCTTGGTGAAGTGCACTGGCACCGACAGAGGTGGAGCCATCAGACAGCTGTGATGTCTGACGGTGCAGGTACCCCTGCCACAGCCCTTCAGTGTTATTGCCGCCTTTTATATTTATCTGAAAAGCAGAGAGAGAGAGAGAGAGAGAGAGAGAGAGAGAGAGAGAGAGAGAGAGAGAATGACTCTCTCCTGGTCAGTGGTTCACTCACCAAACGCCTGCACTAGCCGGAGCTGGGTCAGCTGGGAGCCCGGGAGCCTGGGGCTGGGCCCGGGGCTGCGGTGTGGGAGGGGAACTGGAATGAGATGCCAGTCCTGACTTGGTGCTGGGCTCTGCAGGTGGCAGGCATCCACAGAGGCACATTACACATCTCTCATTGGTAAATCTGTAAGATCTTTTTAAAACAATAAAACGTGGGCCAGCGCCGTGGCTCACTTGGTTAATCATCCACCTGTGGTGCCGGCATCCCATATGGGCACTGGATTCTGTCCCAGTTGCCCCTCTTCCAGTCCAGCTCTCTGCTGTGGCCCGGGAAGGCAGTGGAGGATGGCCCAAGTGCTTGGGCCCTGCACCCACATGGGAGACCTGGAGGAAGCACCTGGCTTCGGATCCACGCAGCGCTGGCCGTAGCGGCCATTTTGGGGGTGAACCAATGGAAGGAAGACCTTTCTCTCTGTCTCTCTCACTGTCTAACTCTGCCTGTCTAATTAAAAACAAAACAAAACCCAATAAAACGCATTTCCTTATTTGGATGTAATCTTTCAGCGTGAGGAAAGCTTGCGCAGTAGCTGTCCCACTGCAGCGGGGGCCCACTGAGCCCCAGCCCTCGGCCGGAGTGGCCGTGGCCTCTCTCCCTGTGGCCAATGGCCCAGTGCCCTGCGGTGGTGGATCCTGGGTTGTTCTCACAGCGATGGAGACGCACATCTCCCTTGTCATTCAAACCCTGTCTACAATTTTCTAAGGCTCGTGGAACATTCTAGCGCGTGGCTGTTGTCTCACCGAGCCCCAGCTCTCTCCGTGTTTCATGGGATTGTAACGATCACACAGTGAACGTCTTTGAATTAGGGATCATTTTCTAGGAAAGCCTTCAGAAGTGCAGTCTCTGACAAGGGATCGGCACATTTGAGGCTTCCCATACATTGCTCTGTTGCTTCTGGGTGTCTGAGCACAGGACGGGGTTCCAGGAGGCTCATGGGAAAGTGGCCCTGAAATCCACATGCAACGTTTTCATAACATGCGTTTCCCGTGACCTTTCTGACACCCCCTGGGTGGGTGGGTTTTGGAATTTTTGCACAAAAATAAACTTTCTTGTAATTCCATTTTTGTGCGCCTCCCCCGGCAATGTGGACTTGCCGGCACCTCCAGCTGCCTCAGGCCTATCACGTGTTCACAGAGACATTGGCCCCCCTGGACTGCAGCTCAGCATGGGGAGGGGACTTCCCCGCTCTGCATGAGGACACCACTCTGGGCCCCCAGACCTCCAGATGCCTCTGTCTGTCCCAACTCTCCACCTGCACTATGTGCACTGCTTGGCGGGAGCCAAGCCCTTGGCCTGGTTCTTCATCACATGGACTTCACCTAGACTGGTTCAGGGTTCAGATCTCCCACCCCCCACCATTCTGTCCTTGTTCTCCTCCACCTTGGCCCCCAGTGAGAAACCCAAGACCTTCTCTGACCTCCAAAACACAAACGAACAAAGCACACCCAGCCCCTTCGTGGGGAGAGAAGACAGACAGAGGACTGGGTGGCCCTGGGCAGGTAGGGCCTACGCCAAAGCCAGGCACGTTTGCACTTGAATGTAGACAAGATGCAGGGGACCCCTGGGTGCCCCTGCTGGGCTCTGTCTGGTCCCACAGGTCAGGCCTCTCCCCTTTGAGCCTGGCCCCTTGGGCCCACAGAGAGCCCAGCTTCCTCTAGCTCACGTGCACTCAGCTCTTCCTTCCGACCGTCCAGGAGCCCTGAAGGTCACTGTGTCGGGTGCAGGGACTGGGGTGCCCCAGGCAGTGAGGCTGCATCCATGTCGGGGACTGCTGGCTCTAGTGGCACTGCCCCTGCCACTGTGGCACTGGGGCTCCGCCTGACCTCAGGGCTCATGGCTGCCAGGGAGTCATGCCCAGGGCTGCGGCTGGCACTGCAGGTCACTGCAGAGAGCTTGTCTCTCTTCAGTTCCCTCCCTCTACGGGGGGGGGGGGGGGCACTGGCAGGGATGGGCACCTTCTCTCATTCCGTCTGCTTTCCCAGTTTGCCTGACTACCAAGACCTGACCTCTGTACCCAGAGAGCCCGTGAACAGCTAGACCCCTCCCACCTCAGCTCCTCCTGGGCTCACAGAAGGACCCCAGCCCAATCAGCCACCCCAGGTGACAACAGGGAAGTTACAGTACCAGACTGAAGCACGAGGGGCTCCCAGAAGCCCGAGACGCGACCGACCAGGTCCCGCTGTCTGGCTGCGTCTCTGCTGTCCTGCGGCACATGTTGCCATATTCAGAGGCTTAGGATGCTGGGGACAGCGGTCCACGGGCGCGTCCCGCGTAATGGCTCATGATGACAGAGCCGGCGCCTTTTTATGTAATTACAGCCTGTACCGACTCATTATTTTCTACTTAGCGGATCTATACTGCAAACGGATGGAGCACATAAGATGTGGGTGTTGTGTGTATAAGGCACACGTGCGTATCCACCCACACTCAGCACCTATGCAGATAACACCTCATAATAACGTGCTAGTGCAGATTTTTAATCAAAGCATCCCTTTGTCAGGGCACAAAACTAATTGTGTTGTTGTGTGTTGGAGGTCAAAGTTGTTATAATAAAACATCCATCTTGGAGCTTTTTAGAGGAGCCTGTTTAAAAAGGTTAAAGTGGGTAATTATGACACCCTAATTTACAACTACTTGGCAATAAGAGTTGCTTTTCAATGAACCATGTATTCATGATCCGCTGCTCCTCGCCGCAGGATTCTTCTTGACGAGGTTGGGAAATGTAATTAATAAATGGCGGGATTATTTATGGTTCACGGTGCCAGGCTGGGAACTACAGCGATAGACAACGAGCTGGGAATGTTCAACAGGCGCGGCCCCCCAGGCTCCGATGCGTGGCCTGAGTTCGTGAGCGACAGCGGAGTGAGCCCTGGGCGCGAGTCACGGCCTCGTCTGCGTGCCGAGGGACCACGGTCCTTACCGAGCACGTCAAGGGCAGGTGTGTTCCTGTGCTGGGTGGGGACGGGGGTTCACGTGATTGGTACAGCAGGAGCCCCGTGAATGATGGCTTCCACATGTGCGTGAGGGCCCACCTGTGCCCCCGGCCCACATCGGAGCGCTTGGGTTTGCTTCCTGCCGATGCGGCCCTGGGAGGCGGCAGCCACACCAAGGCAACTGGGTCCCAGCCACCGACGTGGGGGATCTGGATTGAGCTCCCAAGACCCTGCTGGCCCGGCCCTGGCCTCGCTGTCGTGGACATTGGGGAAATAAACCAGCGCACGGGAGCACTACCTCTCTGTCTGTCAAACAAGTGAAATGAAAGAAACGTTCAGCCCACACCACTAAGCTTTTCAAAAGGGACCTTTAAGGCGCATTAACACATATTTATGACGTTTACGTTCCAAGCGCCTCACACGCCTGTGTGCCCCACTCTTGGTAGATAATGGAGACTGAACGGAGAGTGTTGTCTGTCGCGAGAGCCAGAGCTCAGGTCTCTCCCCTCAAGGCCATCAGGAGGGGGAGGCACGCCGAGGGGTGCTGTACCCTGTCTCGAACGGCTGCGATTGGTGAGCCGCCTGAGCACGCCACGCACCTTTACCACGTCAGCTGTGCATCCACTCCATGACCTCAGCATTTCCCCATCTCTGCTTCCACACTGTCAACCGGGGGGCACGGTCCTGCCCACTCTGATGAGGCTGTGCGCCCCAGACGGCTTCCAAGCCGCGCTCCACGTGGCTCGGCTGTCCCGCAAACTTGCTCCCTTGAAGTCTGAAGCACTGCCCCCTGCCAGGACTGGGAATCACAAATCCTCCTGTCAGACAGGCACGCGCCGTCTCGAATCATTCAGTCAGGAACTGTGCACTCGCTGGGTTGCACACAGAGAGCCATGCCTTTCTGGCCTGTCGGTGTTTTTACCATTAACCCTTCAGCAGCTGAAGAAATCAAATGCTGACCACTAATGACATGACTGCTAAGTGCTGGAGAAGTGGCTCCTGGGGCAATGGATGACGAGGGTCCGAGTCAGCCACGCCCTCTGATCTTGGGAGCTGATGGTGGAGGTGCCCCAAGCACTGTTTCTTGTTGTGAAGTTGCTTGTGGCTTCCTTGACAGACAGCACCGTCACTTGCCCCCAGAGCCCATGACGGCTGCTTTGAGCTTCACTTCCGATCATACAGGGAAGTGGGAGGGTCTGCTCTGTAGCCCACACGGAGGCCGGGATTGCTGGCGCCGACCTTGCAAGGAGCGCTGCGGGCACTGAGAGAGCAGACAGGTTCCTGAAGCTGCACGGCTTCTTCCGTGAGTTCCAAGGGAGGCGAAACCCAGGGGCAGGAGTGAGTTTCCCTGGAAGTGCTTCTCCCCTGGGACAGGATTCCAGACTCTGGTTCCAAAAGCGGTGCATCCAGGACCACAGGCAGCCGGCCAGCACCCGGCGCTGAGTGAGCCGGGAGAACGGCTGATGCCTGTGTGCGCCTCTGACCAAGTCTCCTGTCTGGAGTAGAGGCTGTGTGTTTGGTTTCTGCTGGGCCAGGCATCCCGCTGTGACTGAGGGATGAAACCATGTCACGGGAGACCCCCAGCCCGGTGCCACCACCCGCTGTGACTGAGGGATGAAACCCATGTCACGGGCGGCCCCCAGCCCGGTGCCACCACATCCCTGTGAGCCTCGGGAGTCTTTGTTTTGATTTGGATGCTTGTTTTCTGGTAGGAGACGCAATTCTGTCAATTAGGGGAGAACACCTGCTCTTCTCTGATTTTTCGGATTTACATTTTGAAAAGCAAAGCAGGTGCTTGAATTTTGTAGCATTCTAGTGAAATGGAAAATCGTCCATGCCACCCATGTGAATGAAACATTTCCAAAATGAAGTTGAATTCATGAAATGTTATGAGGCTGGGCGACAAAGTTCCAACGCAGATCCCAGGAAGAGATCAGCCAGGGCGCGTGTGGAAGGAGGCGGTGAGGGGCGCGTCGCTCACGCCAATCAAGCTGGGCAGACCGAGGACGGCGCCGGCGGCCGGCCACCTTCTCCACGAGCAGGACAGGCCAGCAGGCTGCTGCCCGCGGCCCGGCCGAGCCGGCTGTCCCGGCTCCAACACCGACGAGAGTCACCTTTCAAAGCGCCGTGTGTTCAGGTTCCTGGAGCACACGTCGTTCTGTGTAGGACTCTCGAACAAGAGCAGCCTGAAACGCGGCGTGGCTTCCCCGAGGAAGACCGCGTCCGGGAACGGCTGCTGCGGCTCCGGGGCCCCGCGGGGAGAGGTCGGCCTGCGGGGAGCCTCTGCGCTCGGAGGTCGGAGGTCGGGTACCATTGTGGGGTCCCCGCGCTCGGAGGTCGGAGGTCGGGTACCATTGTGGGGTCCTCGCGGGGAGAGGTCGGCCTGCGGGGTCCCGGCGGGGAGAGGTCGGGTGCTATTCCGGGGTCCCCGCGGGGAGAGGTCGGCCTGCGGGGAGCCTCTGCGCTCGGAGGTCAGAGGTCGGAGGTCGGAGGTCGGGCACTATTGCGGGGTCCTCGCGGGGAGAGGTCGGCCTGCGGGGTCCCGGCAGGGAGAGGTCGGGTGCTATTCCGGGGTCCCCGCGGGGAGAGGTCGGGTGCTATTCCGGGGTCCCCGCGGGGAGAGGTCGGCCTGCGGGGAGCCTCTGCGCTCGGAGGTCAGAGATCGGAGGTCGGAGGTCGGGCACTATGGCGGGGTCCCCGCGGGGAGCCTCGGAGGTCGGAGGTCGGAGGTCGGGCACCATTGCGGGGTCCCTGCGCTAGGAGGTCGGAGGTCGGGCACTATGGCGGGGTCCCCGCGGGTGACGTTGGCCTGCGGGGATCCGCGCACCGGCAGGCGCTGGGTTCTAGCCCCCCAGCTGTTTGCTCACGACAGAGCTCCTCAGTCTCGGCGTGGAACGCGGACGCGAGGGAGCGCAACGCACTCCTGGCCTCCCCGTCCTGTCCCCGGCCTCCGTGTGCGTGTGGCCTGGATTTCCGGGCCACCGAGGGTGGCCGGGCCGCCCTCTCCCGGCCTACGGCCGCGGCGGGGGGTCGCCATCGCCGCCCGTTCCCGGACCTCTGAGAGCCCGCAGCTGTGCGGACTCAAACCCCTGCCGGCGGAAACCAGCCCAGGCGGCTGCCCGGTGCCGACCCTCTTCTCCAACAGGCGCCGAGGGACCGCCTGTCACGTCGCTTCCTCCCGCGTCCATCTTCTCCTCAGAGCGTCCCTTCCTCACGTGCGGCGGCGAGCGTACTGATTGGCTCCCCGCCTCTGCGCGTGTTCTAAATGGCCCCATCTGATTGGGTCGTCTATCTGTCCACCAGGACCAAGGGCCTGCGATTGGGCCTCTTGGTCACGTGCATGGAGATGGGCGGGCCCGCGGGTGGGCGGCCCAGCTTACGCAGTTGGCTCGGCGTCTTGTTCTCGCCTATCCGCTCCGGATCCGCGGCTTTGCGAGCCTCCGGCAAGACCAGAGCCGCTGTGACAGGGCAGGACGCCCGTCCGTGCCCCAGAGCTCCTGCGGAGGCGCCGACGCCGGCGACATGGGCGCCGGTTCTGGGGAATGGCGGTCTTGCGCGGGGTAAGACGTCGCGTGCTCGCTCGGGACTGCGCAGGTGGCGGCCGCGTGCCCGCCCCTCCTGGGCCTCGCGCTGCCCCGAGCCGCGGCCCCGGCCCTTGGTGACGCCTTCCCGGACTGCAGGGCTGCCGGCCTCTGTGCTCCCCGGGACCCTGCCGGCTGTCCCGTCTCCCTCGTGCGTGGCCGTGGCCGCCGCCCTACTTCCCCCCCCCCCGTGCGTGGCCGTGGCCGCCGTCCTACCCACCCCCGTGCGTGGTTGTGGCCGCCGTCATGTCCCCCTGTGAGTGGCCCGTGGCTGCCATCCTGTCCTCCCCCCCCCCCTTGCGTGGCCGTGGCGCAGGCCTGTTCTGCTTGTGGGTGGCCCACGGCTGCCGTCCTGTTCCCCCGTGCGTGGCCGCCGTCCTGCCCCCCCCTCCCCGTGCGTGGCCGCCATCCTGTTTCCCCCGTGCGTGGCCCGTGACTGCCGTCCTGTTCCCCGTGCGTGGCCATGGCCGCCGTCCTGTTCCCTCCCCCTGTGCGTGGCGGCCATCCTGTGTCCCCCTTGTGTGTGGCCATGGCTCAGGCCTGTTCTGCTTGTGCGTGGCCCGTGGCTGCCATCCTGTTCCCCTGTGTGTGGCCATGGCCGCCGTCCTGTTCCCCCATGCGTGGCCATGGCCGCCGTCCTGTTCCCTTGTGTGTGGCCATGGCCGCCGTCCTGTCCCCCCACCCCCCCGTGCGTGGCGGCCATCCTGTGTCCCCCTTGTGCGTGGCCATGGCTCAGGCCTGTTCTGCTTGTGCGTGGCCCGTGGCCGCCATCCTGTTCCCCCGTGCATGGCCATGGCCGCCGTCCTGTTCCCCCGTGTGTGGCCATGGCCGCCATCCTGTTCCCCCATGCGTGGCCACGGCTGCCATCCTGCCCCCCCCCTTGCGTGGCCATGGCTCAGGCCTGTTCTGCTTGTGCGTGGCCCGTGGCCGCCATCCTGTTTCCCCCGTGCGTGGCCATGGCCGCCGTCCTGTTCCCTCGTGTGTGGCCACGGCCGCCGTCCTGTCCCCCCCTTGCGTGGCCGTGGCTCAGGCCTGTTCTGCTTGTGTGTGGCCATGGCAGCCACCCGAGGGCCTGTGCCGGGCTCAGCTGTGGGTTGTGTTGCTGTTGAACACGGGGATGGGGTGGGGAGAGGAACCTTTGGGAAGTTTAAGACCAGCACTGGGAACTGGGCCGTGGACACGGTGGTCCCTGGCAAAGGCATTGAAGGATGAGTTTGGGGAGACCTGGCTTCACCCCACCCTGGCCGCTGTGAACCCCTGGGGAGGGAACTAGTGGAGGAGAACGCTCTGCCTGTCTCTGCCTCTCAAACAGGTATTTAGAAAGATAAATTTATTTTAGTACCCAAAATTTTGAAATCTACATGAAGTTTTTTCACAGTGTACATTTCCTGTGAACTTCTCGAAGACTTCTCTATGCAGGGATTTCAAAAAATTTTGCATAAAATACACTTATCTTTTAATTCCATTTTCAACACACTTGTGTTTTTTTAAAAAAGAGATATGTTTATTTCAAGGGTAGAGTTACAGGCAGAGAGAGAGACAAAGAGATCTCCCATCCACGCATTCCCTCCCCAAATGGCTGCAGTGGCCACGGCAGGGCCACGCTGAAGTCAGAGCCAAAGCCAGGAGCCTGGAACGCCATCGGGGTCTCCCGAGTGGGGGCAGGGGCCCAAGCACTCAGGCCGTCTTCTGCCTTCTCTGGGCATTAGCAGGGAGCTGGATCAGAAGTGGAGCAGCCAGGACTTGAACCAGTGCCCACATGGGCTGCTGGCATCACAGGCGGTAGCTTGACCTGTTGTGCCACAACTGCCGGTTCCTTCCACAAACTTCTGAAACAGCCTCATATGTGTGTGTGCCTGTGTGTGCTTGTGCCTGTGTGTGCACGTGTCTGTGTGCTTGTGCCTGTGTGTGCATGTGTCTGTGTGTGCTTGTTCATGTTTGTGTGTGTGCTTGTGTGTGCTTGTGCCTGTGTGTGCACGTGTCTGTGTGTGCTTTGTGCCTGTGTGTGCACGTGTCTCTGTGTGTGCTTGTTCATGTTTGTGTGTGCTTGTGTGTGCATGTGCCTGTGTGTGATTGTGCGTGTGTGCATGTGTCTGTGTGTGCTTGTGCCTGTGTGTGCACGTGTCTCTGTGTGCATGTGCCTGTGTGTGCACATGTCTGTGTGTGTGCTTGTTCATGTTTGTGTGTGCTTGTGTGTGCATGTGCCTGTGTGTGCACGTGCGTGTATGTGCCTGTGTGTGCACATGCCTGTGTGTGCGCACATGCCTCTGTGTGTGCCTGTGTGTGCGTGTGCCTGTGTGTGTGCACGTGCGTGTGTGTGTGCGTGCAGTACACTCGGGCAGCGGTGTCCTCTCCCAGTCCTGCTGGCCACAGAGCAGTCAGGCTGGGCTCCAGGTTTAGCTCTTTGTTAATCGTGGGGAGAATCACAGGAGATGCTCCTAGCAGAGCCCTTAGCACACTGCGTGGAGCACCCAGCAGGGCGGAGAGCACGCGGTAAGCAGCCGGAAGCTGCTTTGTGCCATGGCGACAGCCCTGACATGTGCCTGGCACGGGCTCTGCCCCAGGCACTGGGCCCAGTTCCTCACAAGGGTGGCCGAGCTGGCGCTCACAGCCACCTGCGTGGAGGCTTCCGCTGCACCTGAGAGCGGCAAGCTCAGACTCAGGGAGCCGGGAGCTTGGCGAGGCCGCACAGTGAGCGGTAGCGGCCGCCCCACACAGGCGTTTGTGGCGCCCCTGCCACACGTGGGTGTGCCGCGCTCTGCACAGCCGTCAGCAGGCACTCGGCTGAATGCCCTCATTAGAGGTTTAAGTCGAGCCTCAGTGAGCTTTTCTGAAATATTCTGCTGTCATCGAGTTCATTTTCAGAATAAAGTATGAAATGAAACATGTTAGCAGTTACCAAGAGATTAGATCTCAGAATTCCTCTATGCTTTTTATAATCATTGAGTATTCCCCAGAATGTTTGTTTCTGTGGTTGAAATCCATTGACCCTGCTGGCCGTGTCAGTAATTAAAATAATTTAAATATTATTTTTAACTCATGTAACATAAAAATAAACCCATTAAAAAAAGATTTTTATTTATTTGAAAGGCAGAGTTACAGAGAGAGGGGGAGAGGCAGAGAGAGAGGTCCTCCATCCGCTGGTTGGCTTCCCAAATGTCCGCAATGGCTGGAGCTAGGCCCATCTGAAGCCAGGAGCTTCTTCTGGGTCTCCCACACAGGTGCAGGGGCCCAAGCACTTGGTCCATCTTCTCTGCTTTCCCAGGCCACAGCAGAGAGCTGGATGGGAAGTGAACAGCAGGGACTCAAGCTGGTGCCCGTATGGGATGTCAGTACTGCAGGCAGCAGCTTTACCCACTATGCCACAGTGCCGGCCCAATAAACCCATTTGTTTAAAAAGATTGATTTACTTATTTGAAAGGCAGAATTACGGAGATACAGAGAGAGATCCTGCATCCACTGGTTCACTCCCCAAATGGCTGCAGCAGCTGGAGCTGGGCTGACCCGAAGCCAGGAGCCAGGAACTTCCTCCAGGTCTCCCACGCGGGTGCAGGGCCCAAGCACTCACAGCATACCCTGCTGCCCTCCTGGCGCATTAGCAGGGGGCTGGATCAGAAGTGGAGCAGCTGGGACTTGAACCGGTGCCAATATGGGATTCTAGCATCGCAGGCGGCAGCTTTACTCGCTCTGCCCAGTGCCGGCTCCAGTCAGCGCATTTTTATGGTCACATATGGATGTACATTTTCTCAATAATAACTGAATTTCCCCCAAACAAAAACCATGGAGAGACAGGTGTCATTGTTTTACGTTTATGGAAATTCCTTTCCTGTCTGGCTTGGTGGAGACTGTTGCGTTCTCATTCTTTGCTCTCAGTCTGTTGCACACTTGTTTCGGGCGAAGGGGGAGAAGCCAGTGGCACGGACACAGGCGGGAAGGAGGTGTGTTTCACAGCATCCGCAGACTTGATCCTGTCCCTGGACTCAGGGGTGGGCCCTGAGCTTGGTTGTCCTGTGGGACTCACAGCTCAACGAGTGACAGGGTGCAGCCCTGCCCCATCCTGGCAGTGCTGGGGGTGGGGTGGGGACGCCACGTGGGCTGGGTCGGCAGTGTTTCCAAGGCCTAGTCCGGGGCTGTGTCCTCCCCTGTAGACGTGTGCTCTGGGCTCCAGCCTGTCCGCTTTGAGCTCTGCACATGATCCAGACATGGAGACAGACTCCTGTCAGTCTGCATGTCTCGCTGGGCTGTCAGCCGTGTGTGGCTGCAAACCCAGGAGGCTGCAGGAGCTGTCCTGGCTTGGCTGGCTCGAGCTGACCGGTTTCTGGTTTCCTTTCTGCCTTTGCTGTCCGGTGGCGGACGACCCAGAGGGACACGTCCAGCCAGCAGGCTCCCGTGTCTTCTGCTGGAGTTCGCGCTGCGCGGTGGGGGGTGGGGAGCATCTTCCAGGGAGTTTATTCAGTGATCGGAGGTGGCAGGGGAGGGGCTGTCAGAAGTGGACAGGATTTGTGTGGGGAACTTGGCAAGAAGGGAGGAAGGCGGGCAGCAGGCACACTCTGCGCGTTGTCAGAGAGGACAGGTGGGGGGGTGGCCCTGGCTCAGGCTCTCCTTGTTGGAGGAGCCTTTCTCTATTTTCACTGTTTTATTTTTTTCAGAAAAAAAAGTATTTATTAAAGGCAGAGTATGAGAGAGAGAGAGAGAGAGAGAGAGATCTTCCGTCTGCTGGTTCACTCCCCTAATGGCTGCAACAGCCAGGGCTGGGCCAGGCCAGAGCTAGGAGCCAGGAGCTTCATTCTGGTCCCCTGCATGGGTGCAGGGCCCAGGTCCTTGGGCCATCCTCCGCTGCTTTCCCAGGTGCATTAGCAGGGAGCTGGAACAGAAGCAGAGCAGGTGGGTCTTGAACCAGTGCTGTTGTGGGGCACCTGTGTCCCGAGCAGCAGCTTCACCTGCTGTGGGTCTCCGTCTCCGCGTGCGGCTCCTTTCGCACGGGTGGGGCCGCTGTGCCCTTGTGTCGCACCCCTGCTTCTGGAGTTGAGCCTTTCCTATCACGCCTGTCTGCTGATGCGTCAGTGTTGGGTGGGTTTCCCGTGAGGACTGAAATGGACACAGCACTGCCTGGGAGTGTGAGTGTCGCCTCGCCCCATTGGGCCCTGGGGAGTGACTTACCTGACGGTGGCAGCGCTGAGCGCAGGATCCAGTTTTGCTGACTCAGAGACCCTCTTGGTCCCAGCGCCCCGTCCTTGGAGGAGTCCAGCGCTCTGTCACGGCTTCGTCTGCAGGGCACATAGGAGTGGCAGGGGCGGCCAGCACGGCGCCGCAGACTGTTCTTCGCGAGCCTGGGTGCTGGTGTGTCAGGGACAGAAGACGCTCCTGTGACTAAGCAGAGAGACCGAGTTTGATTTCGTGCCAGGATGGAGACCCTGGGCAGGGGTGGTAGCTGAGGAGAGAGTGACAGACGCGGGCAAACCGTGGAAGTCTTCACGGAGGAGGGCGGTCTGGGGTCTGGCCTTCTCCCCCGATGCCTCCTGGAACACAACATTTTAAAGTAACAAAAAGGAAAAAGTTGTGAGGGCTCCTCACCTGCGCGTGGGACTGAGGGTGCGCCGGCGCGGCGCTGGGGGTGCGCCCTGTGCTCTGGCTGGGCGCGGCTGGGACTCACGCGGCGTGCGTCTGCCGTCTGGGTGGACAGAACGCTGCCCTTCACCACACAAGCAGTGATTTCTGTTGCCGTCACCCGCGAAGTCTTGGGTTTCCCAGACGGGAGTGAGACTGAGCAAATGTTGGCGTCTGGGGCACACGTGTTTTTCCTCTTGGTTCTCTACCTACCATTCTTCCAGTTTGCTGCTGGTGGTAGAGCGCACACACAGTTCTCTCACCTTGGTGTCTGTCCGCAGCGAGCAGTTCTGGGTGTTCCCTCTCTTCCGTTTGTCTTTCAGCACCACTTTAGATGCCTTTCACTGAAGTCGGTGGCAGGTGTAGGGAAGGGGGGTTTTCTTTCCCTTACCCAATGGGAGATTCACAAGGAAGGTACCTGCAACAGAAGAGTAACATACAGGTTCATCCCACGCACGTTCAGGTGACGGACAGCTCCAGAAACAGGAAGCCACGTCCACGCCTGGCTGGACGTGCAGCGGCAGGTCACAGGGGTTCCCGGGGGCTCAGCCGGGGCGCATGCTCGGCTGCTCCCCACCTGCTGTATCTTCCTGGCAGGGGTGTCCCTCCCCCCTCCCACCAGGGCCTTCTCAGCGGCACCATGGGGGACCCTCCTGCTTCTGCTGTTCCCTCAGAGCCGAGGGCTGTATTTTGGGGTCCGGAACCCCATCACAGTCAAATCCTTCACCCTCTGATATTTTGGGGTCTTCCCCGGTTCTGTTAGAGGCCTCACGGTCACTGGTGTTTGTCCCACCTGGAGTTTGCTCCTGTGCAGGGTAGTGGTTGTGTTGCTCTAGACCTCGCTTGCAGAGTGCCTTTCCCTCCCATCTGTGGGGCTCTCGTCTCTGCGGCCCCTCCTCCTCATTCTCATTATTTGTTATTTTTCTGTTTCTGAGCCAACACTGTGCTGTTGATCACTGGTTTTTGACAACTGTTCTTTGCCATCTTACACTGTTAATTCGTTTTTTTTTTTTTTTTTTTGACAGGCAGAGTGGACAGTGAGAGAGAGAGACAGAGAGAAAGGTCTTCCTTTGCCGTTGGTTCACCCTCCAATGGCCGCCACAGCTGGCGTGCTGCGGCTGGCGCACCACGCTGATCCGAAGGCAGGAGCCAGGTACTTCTCCTGGTCTCCCATGGGGTGCAGGGCCCAAGCACTTGGCCATCCTCCCCTGCACTCCTGGGCCACAGCAGAGAGCTGGCCTGGAAGAGGGGCAACCGGGACAGAATCCGGTGCCCCGACTGGGACTAGAACCCGGTGTGCTGGTGCTGCAGGCGGAGGATTAGCCTGTTGAGCCACGGCGCCAGCCTGTTAAGTCGTTTTTAAAAATGCCTTTGTCCTCTGTTGTTTCTTCTGACAGTCTTGAGGTTAGCTTGTCAGGTTCCTTCGACTTCCCTTGGTATTGTGCTTGGGTTACACTGAGCCGCGTGGCTTGGGTGAGTAAGTAGAGTCTTGCTGGTGTTTGCAGGTCCCGCTCCGTTTTCTGCGTCGACCACATCTTCCTCCTGGCTTCTGAGGGGTCCCCAGCTTCTCCGCAGGGTGCTGGGTGCACGGGTGGCCCTGGGGCAGGCTCCTCCCTGCCCTTCCTTGCATCCCTCTTCTTGCTGAGAGCTGATGGTGGACAGCCACCAGCCTGGGTCAGTGGCTCTGTCCCCCAGGAGCGCAGACAGAGCACCTGGGGAAGTCAGGAGCACTGAGCAGAGCGGAGAGAGGCCGCCAGCCCAGGCCTTCCAGGGAAATGGCAGTGTGCACTGGGATAGGGGGATAGGGGTGGCCTGCACCCGGTGTGTGGGACCAGGAGCACAGGGAGCTGCTGGAGGGAGGATGGCGTGCGGGTGGGTGAGCGTGTGTGTGGGAGGACGTGTCTGTGGCATGTGAGGAAGTGCAGACTTGTGTGTCTCTGGTCCACTTGTGTATCTCTGGTCTGCGTGTATGTGTGTGGTTCATGTGTGTGTGGTCTGTGTGTATGTGTGGTTCACGTGTGTGTGGGCTATGTGTGTATGGTCTGTGTGTATGTGTGGTCTATGTGAGTATGTGTGGTTCATGTGTGTGTGTGGTCTGTGTGTATGTGTGGTTCACGTGTGTGTGGGCTATGTGTGTATGGTCTGTGTAGGTCTTTGTGGTCTGTGTGAGTGTGTGGTTCATGTGTGTATGTGGTCTGTGTGTATGTGTGGTTCACGTGTGTGTGGGCTATGTGTGTATGGTCTGTGTAGGTCTGTGTGGTCTGTGTGAGTGTGTGGTTCATGTGTGTATGTGGTCTGTGTGTATGTGTGGTTCACGTGTGTGTGGGCTATGTGTGTATGGTCTGTGTGGTCTGTGTGAGTATGTGTGGTTCATGTGTGTATGTGGTCTCTGTGTGTGGTTCATGTGTGTGGTCTCTCTGTGTAAGTATGGTTCATGTGTGTGTGTATGTGTGGTCCATGTGTGTGGTCTGTGTGTAGATGTGTGGTTCATGTATGTGTGGTTCATGTGTGTGGTCTATGTGTGTGTGGTCTGTGTGTGTATGTGTGGTCTGTGTGAGTATGTATGGTTCGTATGTGTGTATGTGTGGTTCATGTGTGTGTGTGTGTGTGGTCTGTGTGTGTATGGCCTGTGACTATGTGTGTGGTCTCTGTGTATCTGGTTTGTGCGTGTATATGTGTGTATGGTCTGTGCCTGTGTATGTGTGTGTGGGGTCTGTGTGTGTGTGTGGTCTGCATGGTGTATGCTTGGTCTGTGCACATGTGTCTGGTCTGTGTGATCTGTGTGTGTGTGTATGGCCTGTGTGTGTGTGGTCTGTACATGTGTGTATGTCTGGTCTGTGTGGTCTGTGTGTGTATGGCCTATGTGTGTGGTCTGCATGGTGTATGCTTGGTCTGTGCACATGTGTCTGGTCTGTGTGGTCTGTGTGTGTGTGTATGGCCTGTGCGTGTGTGGTCTGTACATGTGTGTATGTCTGGTCGGTGTGTGTGTGTGTGTGTATGGCCTGTGTGTGTGGTCTACACAGTATATGCTTGGTCTGTCACATGTGTCTGGTCTGTGTGATCTGTGTGTGTGTGTATGGCCTGTGTGTGTGTGGTCTGTACATGTGTGTATGTCTGGTCTGTGTGGTCTGTGTGTGTATGGCCTGTGTGTGTGGTCTACACGGTGTATGCTTGGTCTGTCACATGTGTCTGGTCTGTGTGATCTGTGTGGTCTGTGTGTGTGTTTATGCGTGTATGGCCGGTGTGTGTGTGGTCTGTACATGTGTGTATGTCCGGTCTGTGGACGTCTCTGTGTGGGGCGGCAGTTCTGTCTTGCTGGTGCTCTCTGCCTTCCCTCACCTGTCAGATCAGGTGCCCCGTTCCCCATGGCCACAGCCCAGAGTCCCCTGTCCTCTCTGAGGGAGATGTCTTGGCTAGTGGACAACCGAGGACTTGGGCTGGCAATGTGGTGCGGCAGGTGAGGCCTCTGCTGTGACAGCGGATCCCCTATTTCTGGCACGTTCTGCTGGTTTCCTCCAGAGTTGGGAATGTGGCACACTCACCCTGCGCCGTCACCCGTGGGTGCCCGGTGAGCCTTCTGCTTCCAGGACCTTTGCACTGCTGTGGGCTGGAGGCCATGGACGCTGCACGGCCGCCTTTACTCCAGGAAGCCTCTGGTGCGGTTGCAGCTCTGGGCGTGGTTGAGGCGACATCTGGACGCGCGTTAACTCCAAGGCCACCGCCCTTCATGGACGTGAAGACGTCATCTGGCCTCTAGATTCAGAAAGCGCTCAGGAACACCTCCAAAGACTGTGTTCCCGCAGGTCTGCAGGGTTCGTTCCGGACCCCACAGCCACCTCTGAGGGGTCGGGAGCACCCCTGGGGTTGTGGCTGTGGGAGAAATGTGTCCCCAGCCCACAGGGTGGGGCCTGCCCTTGGGCCGCGCCCTGCCCGGACACTGCCTGCCCTGGGTGGGGTTGGCTGGGTCTGGCCGGTCTGGCCGCCTGTAGGCGCCTTCCCACTGGGCTCCAAATGCAGGTCTCTGAGCTTGAGAAGAAAGCAAACCTGCCCCGCCGAGGGCTGCGGTGTGCTGCGCCCCTGACTGCCCCCTGCCCCTGGCTGTGGTGTGCCTGTCCCTGACCCCTCCCCTCCCAGGGCTGTGGTGTGCCTGTCCCTGACTGCCCCCCCCAGGGCTGTGGTGTGCCTGTCCCTGACTCCCCCCCCCCAGGGCTGTGGTGTGCCTGTCCCTGACTCCCCCCCTGGGGCTGCAGTGTGCCTGTCCCCATCCCTCAGGGCTGTGGTGTGCCTGTCCCCATCCCTCAGGGCTGCGGTGTGCCTGTCCCTGACTCCTCCCCCCCAGGGCTGTGGTGTGCCTGTCCCTGACTGCCCCCCAGGGCTGTGGTGTGCCTGTCCCTGTCTCCCCCCCCACCCCTGGCTGCGGTGTGCCTGTCCCTGACTCCCCCCCCCACCCCAGGGCTGCGGTGTGCCTGTCCCTGTCTCCCCCACCCCCACCCCTGGCTGCGGTGTGCCTGTCCCTGACTCCCCCCTCCGGGGCTGCGGTGTGCCTATCCCTGACTGCCCCCCAGGGCTGTGGTGTGCCTGTCCCTGTCTCCCCCCCCCACCCCTGGGCTGCGGTGTGCCTGTCCCTGACTCCCCCCCCACCCCTGGCTGCGGTGTGCCTGTCCCTGACTCCCCCCCACCCCAGGGCTGTGGTGTGCCTGTCCCTGACTGCCCCCCAGGGCTGTGGTGTGCCTATCCCTGACTGTCCCCCAGGGCTGTGGTGTGCCTGTCCCTGACTGTCCCCCAGGGCTGTGGTGTGCCTATCCCTGACTGTCCCCCAGGGCTGTGGTGTGCCTGTCCCTGACTGTCCCCCAGGGCTGTGGTGTGCCTGTCCCTGACTGCTCCCCCAGGGCTGCGGTGTGCCTGTCCCTGACTCCCCTCCCCCCGGCTGTGGTGTGCCTATCCCTAACTGTCCCCCAGGGCTGTGGTGTGCCTGTCCCTGACTGCCCCCCAGGGCTGTGGTGTGCCTGTCCCTGTCTCCCCCCCCACCCCTGGGCTGCGGTGTGCCTGTCCCTGACTCCCCCCCCACCCCAGGGCTGTGGTGTGCCTGTCCCTGACTCCCCCCCTCCCGGGCTGTGGTGTGCCTGTCCCAGAACGCCCAAGGCTGTGGGGTCCGGGTGTCCTTTTCCAGGGTGTCCCTATTTCTTGGCTGGTGTTGGGACAGGGCCCACCGCCGTCACAGCACTGCAGGAGGGTGAAGAGGGAGGAGTTGAATCGCTGTGTGCCACAGACACGGGTGGGCTTGGGGGCGCCTGGCTTTACCTGTAGTGAGCGCTCACTCCAAGTCTCTCCGTCTGTGGAGGGGAAACAACTGTCCCTCCCAGGCTCTCCAAGGACAGCAGGGCCCACTCTGCTGCTGCCACCTTGTCCTGGCCACAGCACCGGGCGAACTTGGTGTTGCTAAGACCCTGTCTTTGTGTTAACTTAGAAAATGCACTAGCTGGGGCAGTGCTGGCCGCTTGGGAGTATGCTTAGTTGGGGTCACTCTGGCAGCCTCTCTGTCCTGGGCGGCCCTGCCCCGCCCTCCCTTTGCCTCTTTCGACTTCACGCTGGCCCACGGGACGCGCCCCTGGGCCGTGCAGTGTGGATCCAGGGCGTCCCGCGGGTCAGCTGAAGCACCCACTGGCCGTGTGCAGACCTTAGGTGATGGCATTCACTGGGGCTCTTCGGAGCTCCTGAGCCCTGAGGTGGAGGGGTCCACCCCGGGGAGCCCCGTCTGCACCTGTAGGAGACGCGGGGAGTCTGCATGGAAGAGACCCTGCATCTGTCCATGACGGGGAACTCTGAGCCGGCCAGGCCGCAGCACCCACGCCCTCAGTCCATCGGGCAAGATGGACATTTTCCCACTGTGCTGGGCCTCGTCGGGGCAGCTGTGCCTGCGGGGTGGGAGAGAGAGCCTCTGTCTCGTTTCTGTGTGGTGGTGGTGGTGGGGAGTCCCTCCCCCAGCTTGGCTGCTGCACAGGTGGTGGGCAGCGAGCCCCGTTAGACTGGGGGGAGCCTCTGGAGCCCCGTTCCTCGGCCCCTCGCACGTCCCGCGGCTGCCCTGGCGGCAGTACGTGGCCAGCTCCGTCTCATGGAAGCTCAGATTGGCCTCGGTTCAGCTGGGCAATTGCTCCCAGTAGGATGCCGAGTTGAGTTCTCTTCCCTGCCAGAGGACCTGGCGGCGCCTGCACCCCATGGGGAGGTGAGGGCGCCCTTGCCTCTCCTGTTCAGGAGCCAAGTCCAGCTCACCACACTGACCATGCACTTGAGCCCGGCGCTGCTGTCCCATCCAGTTATGCCCAGGCCGCAGCAGGAAGAACACAGACACTGCGTAGGCAGGAGGGGCCGCTGGGGCCGCAGCCTCCCTGGCCACCCACTCACCGCCCCGGCCAGCGGCCAGGCCCTACTTGGGGAGAACGTTCGATCTTGGTCATCCCTGGGCTGAAACACAGGGGCCTGGTGACGGGGTCGGCAGCCACTCTGGCTCCAGGGCAGCTCTGAGGCGGTCAGGCCCCCGGGGTGGTTGAAGGACGTGTGTCTTGTGGGAGCCCGTGGCAGAGACCCGGGGCGGCTGCAGGGGGATGTCTCGGTGGGGGGCAGCACGGCTGGGTTTGCCTCCCAAGGTAGCTGATGTCTCGGAAGGCCGGCGTCTCCAGGGAGTGACTCTGCTCCCCCAGGAAGGGAGAGGAACGGGTGGTAGTGGGGAGGGGCCCGCAGGGCAGCACCGCAGAGAGCCCCACACGTGTGGCCACGCGTCTCCGTGTCGTCGGTCACTGTCAGCACACGTGAGGCTGTCCTCACGGAGGAAAATGGAGCCCCGGCAGCACGGGCCCGTGAGCTTTGTCCTGAGCCTGCAGCTGTGACAGCCGCCTCGTGCCCTGGACTTCCTGAAGGGGTGGCCAGCCAGTGTCCTCCTCCAGCCGAGGCATGGCCTGCCCTTGTCCGAGCTGCTGTCCTCACCCTTCCTGCTCCCAGCTCGCCCCCTCCCCCGCCTCCAGACCCTCTCTGTCCGCTCTGCTCACCTTTCAAGCCCACACGTGGAGATCCACTTCCTGCCTTGAGCCCTCCACAGCCTCAGGTGCGTCTCATCTCTTGCTGCTCTTCAGCAGGAAGTTGCGGTAGTCCCCGTCTCTTGGATCACCATAGCCTCTCCCAGGTGCCTCCCGGCCTGGGTGCCCTCAGGGTCCCCGGCTCTGTCCTGGGGGTCAGGACTCCACATGGTGACCCAGCAAAGGCGCGGTGACAGATGGTTGTGGGCAGGTGTGGCAGCCCCATCACTGCCAGGACTGGGGCCGGGGCCTGCCAGCGAGGGCATGGACATGGGGACTCTGGGTGCCTTGGACCTCCCTGTGGTCAGCAGCACCCAGCCGTGTGGCTGGGCGTTCGAAGAAGAGATCTTGTCTCTGGAGAGAAACACACATTCCCGGAGAGAATCCACGAGAGCTGTAATTGGCACCGACTGTGCGAGTCACCGCCCCAGAGGTCGGGGCCTGGGAAGGACGTCGCGGCAGGGAGAGCTGGTGGTTGGGGGGCTCAGGAGGGCGGCTGGACTCAGTTCAGCTCCTGGGCATGTGTGGAGACAGACGCATGAGCCCCTCGCTGACCTGGGGGTCCACCAGGGAGTACCCGCATGGCTTCCTGGGGGGGAGCAGGTTAGGACGAGGGTGAATGGCTCATCCCCCTTCCTGGGTCCTGCCCATGAGTTTTCGCCTGAACCATCTCTGCCACCATGTCTGTTGGTAAAGGTTCTTATTCTGTAAGCGATAGCAATCAAATCTGGCTAATTGAAACAGAAAAGTGCTTTTACTTTGGACTGACTCAAATGGAGAAACCCAGAACCAAGTTCTGAAAGACTGGAGCCAGCCAAGGTGCGGAGCTGGGAGTGGGAGACAAACAAACCTCCTCCCCGCCGGGAGCACCTGTTCCAGATGAGCTCCAGCCTCAGGGGCAGGGCTGGTGAGCACAGCAAGACCAGTGTCCACCCTGCCAGGGCAAAGGAGCCCCTTGCTGGCTGGCCTGGGTTACCTGAGCCCCAGGACTGGACAGGGGGAGGAGTGGGAAGGCATGGGGACAGGGGCAGGGCTGGAGGGAGCAGATTCCATGGTGGGAGCACACGCGCTGGGAGACCAGTTAGCTCCCTGCCTGGGGCTCAGGGAGGGGCCAGGCTGGAGGAGAGGAGGGGGCCTTGGGGGAGGGGGAGCAGACCATGGGAAAATGGGTGAAATGATACACGGAGGAGTGGGCGTTCGGCCTGGCAGTTAAGATGCTGGTTAGGGCACCCCAATTCCATGTGGCGGTGTCTGGGCTTGATCCCTGCCTTGGCTCCTCACCCCACTCTCCTGCCCATGCACACCCTGGGAGCAGGGGTGATGGCTCAGTTAATTGTAGGAGACCTGGACTGCAATCCCAGCTCCCAGCTTCGGCCCAGGCCAGCCCTGACCCTGCACATATTTGGGAAGTGAACCCGTGGACGGGAGTGTTCTCTGTTTGCTCTCTCTCTGCTTTTCTGCATCTCAAATAAATCATAATGGTGAAGATTACGTGAGGAAAGCAAGCAGTGGGAGAAAAGCAGTCAGAAGTTCATGTCTCGTGGCCAGGGACAGGGGCAGCACTGCCGGGTGCCTCAGAGAGGTCGGGCATCACCTGCCGTGGGGTGGAACGGCAGCTTCCCAGCCGCAGCACCGAGAGCCGCGCCAGGCTGGCCGTGCGCACTGCTGCAGACCGTGGCTTGTTCCAGGCCGCTGTGGCCATGGCTGCGGCAGGAGGACTCGGCGCCCCGAACCCCTGAAGAAATACATGGCGGATATGGCAATCTTTGCGTGGTCGCTTACTCCTGTCTTGTTCTCTGCTGAATAGAAAGATAAGGATCGTGGCCACCAGCACCCTTGCAGCCGAGTGCAGTCATTGGCTGCTGCGCCGGCCCGGCCACCTCTGCCCGAGCGGCAGTTGGGTGGGTGGGGGGCTCCTCCATGTAGAGAGGGAGCACAAAAGCCCCGCGGTGGGTTCAGCCATCTTGGCATTGTCATTTGAGGTTTTCTTTAATTAAAAGTCTGCCTTGGAGTGTGTCAAGTACTCCCATGTTTCTGCCATTCTTCTTATCTCTATGGCAACGAAAATATTTCAGCGTTTACATGGACATAGTCTTCCTGGCTAATGCGATGTCTGAACCACGTGTGTGTGCGTGCATGTGGGGCAGGAATGGCAGCTGCCGCTCCTGCTGGCGAGGATGGGGGAGTTGCCACGACAACCACGGGGCCTGCCGCCGCCCTCCCTGGCAGCACTAGGTGGGGGCTTTGGGCGGATCTGCCGGCGTGTTTTTGTGGCCTTCCCCGTGTGTGCGTGTGAAGCACCTGTCTTATTAAGATGGCTGCACTGCCGTCTCAGGCATGCTCACCTGCCAGGTGAGGCTGGCGGGAGGGCTGGGAGGTGTGGACGCTCGGGGTGCTGCCCTGCATGGCCGGCAGGCAGGGCCCCGGGCTGCGTTCCTCACGTTGGGCAAGGCATGCCGGCAGTCAGACTTCCTGTTTTCAAACTTCCCCTCTCCCGCTGTCCTCTTCCCAGGCTTGCCATCTGGGAATTGTGGCTGGGCAGGGTGCATGTCCCCGCCTGCATGTCCTCTGGGCCCAGTGCTGTGGGCCTCTTTGTATCTGTGGGTTGGGAGACCGTTCCAGCAGCTCCGCCTGCAGGATGCTGTGTGATGTGGCCTTGGCCTTGTGGCCTGTCTCTGCCCCTGGCTCCCCTGTGAGAGCCAACGGTGACTTCCCTCCAAAGTGACCATCATGGAACAGGTGCAGGACACAGGGAAGGGCAGGTCTTGCTGTCCCTGTGCAGGAGGAATCCGAGGCCATTGCTCATTTGTGACGCTTGGCTTCCAAGGTCGGGGATTACATTTGGAAGTTAACTGCACATGTCGGGGTTCAGAGAGGGAGGCACGCAGTCCTGTGCGCCAGTCCAACTCTGAAGTCATCACCAGCTGAGCAATGAGGCTAATTGGCAGGTATCTCAAGGACGTGAATGGACAAACAGAGCCTTGAACGAGGCCGGGGGTCCAGCCTGCTTTACTTTGTGCTGGGGCGAGGCGAGGTAGCCAGACAGGACTACCCGTGAGTGCCACGTCTGGGGTCCCGCTGCCAGGAGGGGGAGCCAGGCGCAGGCAGTGAGGTCTCCAGGACTCAACAGCGAGCACAAAGGGTCTGGAGACCCGGGGTCGGGGTCGGGGCCGGTCTTGTGTCGGGCAGTGTGAGCAGCTGGCACCAACAGGCAGGATGGAGCCCCCGCAGAGGGCAGAGGGACGGAAGTCAGGGAGGAAGAAGGACTCCCCAGCAGGCGGCACCGAGGGTTCCCACCCTGCCTTCCTGGGAGGGGCCCTCAGAGAGCTGTGGAGGACGCCCGTCGTGGGCAGAAACCCAAGGCTCAGAAGTTTGTGCAGCAGAGTCAACGTTTAATTCTGTTGTCCACGAACTTTTGAAGTGCCCGTGCATGAGCTCAGCTTTCTCACACGTGAGCGTGGTTTGCCCTTATTTCTTTACTCGCTGGTCCACAGCGCCTCACACGCCTTGTGAGTTTAATTCCCTTGGACACCTAGAGCTACAAAAGGAAACAAACCATCAGCAAACGAGCAGGTGCGCTGCGCTCTCTGCCTCAGGTGGAGCGAGTTCTGGCTTTCCTAGTGTCTCCACAGCGCTACCTCTAGAAGGTGAAGCAGCTGTTGACCGTGGTGTGGGGGCTGGGAAGACCCCTCCTGTGCGCCGCCCCTTCCTTCCCATAGAGCTTGCATCCCTGAGCCGTGTTCCCAATTCCAGCTCCCAGAGAGGCCACGCTCCGCTGGGCTGTGCTCAGGGACCCTCCCAGAAGACACCTTGGGAAGATGTCGCCCGGCTCCACTACTCACAGAACAGCCTCCCACAGGCCGAGCTAAGCAAATGCGCGGCGGCGGCAGCACCTGGGCTGCCAGTGCTGGCGGAGCTGGCGAGGGGAGTGGAGCCAGGGCTGCGCCCCCCGGTTCTGAGGGTGAAACGCCAGGGCCTTGGGGCCATCACCCTGGCGGTTTCCTGGCTGCCGATGTGAAAGGCGTGACCGGGAGAGCTTTGCAAATGATGACTTTTGCTGATAGCTGCTGTGCCCAGTGGACCTAAGCTGGCGCGCGCGAGCCTCCCTGTGTTGCCGATTTCATTTGGCAGAGGGCGAGTGCAGCCTTGGCGGAGGTGTGGCTTCGGCTGGTTGGGCAGGCGCGTTTTTAAAACGTTCATAGAAAGATAGGAAAACGGTACTCGGAGGACGAGCGGTTTCCCCGCCCAGTGACAACGTTTCTTCCTCCCTTGAGGAGGTTACTGTGACCGTATATGTTTGGCATGAGAATGGCAGTTGTTGGCAGACTGGCTGCCAGAACTAAGTAAATAACAAAAGGAAAAGCAACATCCACGCTGGGCAGCATTGCTGGAGCTGGGGTCCCCGTTAGTGCTGTCGCTTCCCAACTCCTCTGATTCTGACAGTTGCTGACGTCTGAGTGGCCACACTGACCGTTCCTTGTCGGTAGACCGGGCGTTTTGAAGAGCAGTCAGCTGGGGTCCCCTCGTCCACGGGGGAGGCCTGTGCCTCCATGTGGGCTGCGGGCCAGTTCTGCTGACGGTTGATGGATCTCGAGAAACGGAAAGGGATGTGTGGGCTGTGAGGAAGGCTTGCTTCTCTTTCCTTCTGCAGTGTGCTAAGTTCATTATTGCCTTACAGTGATTTCCCATACCTTTGTATGTTTAATTTCCTTTTTAATAGACAAACTGTCATGAGAGGTTACACCAGCATTATTATTCAAAGGAATGTTTATATCACTAAGATAAATATCATAAAGAATCATGGGTTGGGCGTGTATTTATTACAGATACAACTGAGAAAAATGCCTGTGTATTATCGGTAAATACATGCTGTATTTAAATAATGTGATAACAATCGCCAATCACCAAGTTTTTCCTTGGTGTTGTGAAATTAGAATATATAGAAAGGCAAATTAATATTTAAGCTCTCTGCGTGATTCTGAGAATCCGTAATGTGCGTAACAAAGAAGGGTGGCTTCCTCGGGGTGAGGTGGTGCCGCGGATGGGCTTGCCGCGGGAGGCCTGTGGAATGCGGCTCAGGCCTCAGGCCCTGCCGGCACCTTGGCACCAAAGGTAATTCCGTTATTACTAAAAGCAAGTGTGGCCTGTGGCTCTTCTGGGCACTCCGCAGAGTACTTGACACAAAACAGACAGTCTTCGTGAGCTTAGCAAACCAGGATGCAGATCCCATGCGCAGGCTGGGCTCCCCTGGGTAGTTACCCTGCAGGGAGCTAGTGCTTGCTCATGCATGCTGAGGGTGGGAGGTGGGATGGGAGGTCCGGGCAGGGTTGCAGGTGGGGGCCCCTTCAGAACGCACTTCCGGCTGCTCCAGCCGCCCACCCCTCCTGTCAGATCCAGCAGTTTCTCTCTACCCTGCCTGAGCAGAAGGGGGAGATCTCCGAGTTCAGGTGCCCCCCCAAATCCTGCAGAGGAACTGAAAACTCTCACGGACTTCCTGATGGACGCCGGGCTGTGGAAAATACAGCGTGGACAGGCACCCTGACCCCTTGAGGCACGCGCTGGGCACAGAGGGCACTTGAAGGTCTGGAAGAACCGAAGGCAGAGTCGTGTTCGTTTGGGTGCAGTCAGCAGCCGTGTGTGGGTTTGCGTAGTAGACATTTTCTGCACACTTTGAAATGCAGACTTTCCTCCTCCGTTTCGTTTTCCTTAGTGAAACACGCACACGTGTGCTCACACGCAGTGTAGAGCAACAGCACGTGCGTCCCAGGACCCCGGGTGCCGGCAGCCACTGCGTATGCCCGCATCTAGGGGAAGGGCTGGACCCAGGCTCCTGGCCCAGGAGCAGAGGTTCTGTGTGCTCCTTGGGCCGGACAGACTCGGCGCTGCCTTCGGGTCCTGTGTCCCGTCTCCAAGGTGCCCATATCCTCTTCACACCTTGTGGCTCTCTGGAATTTCAGAAGCCAGCAGTGCAGTGCTTACTTGTAGGTGACCCTCAGGAGTCTGCACGGGGTGATGTCCTTAGGTGAGCATGGAGTAGGGGCCCTCCTGGTGGGCGTCGGTGTAGACAAGTCTTTCAGCCTTTAGAGAATACTTTCAGCGTGTGTGCTGTGCATAATGCAGTAGGACATGGGTTACGGTGGATAAGATACAATGTACGTCTCCAGGAGGCACCTGCTAGGTTGCTACACGGGGGGTTGGGGGGGTGGGGAGGGAGAGAGAGAGGGAGGTCGCTTTTTCCATCCACCGATTCACTCCCCAAATGGCTGCAGTGGCCAGGGCTGGTTCAGACGAAAGCCAGGAGCCTGGGACTCCATCCGGGCCTCCCATGTGGGTGCAAGGCCCCAAGCACTTGGGCCATCTTTCACTGCTTTCCCAGGTGTGTTAGCAGGGAGCTGGATGGGAAGGGGGGTGGTGGGGTGGCCGGGACTGGGGCTCTGCTGTGGGAGGCTGGAGTCGCAAGCGGTGGCTGGGACAGTAGCCATCCAGGTACTTCTCATTTTTTGCAGGTAAATATTATCACCCTCATGTTAGGTGCTGAGGAAATTAGAGCTGGCAGGACTACAGTGTTTCCTCACAAGACATCGCAGGGTGGCATGGGGGCCAGACAGCACGGGCTTGTGCTGTGTTCACACCCCAGACTGTTTCCTTCCCCCACACTGTCCCACACTCCACTTCCCTGATGACGGTCTGAGCAAGGCCAGGTCCACGCCGTGCACAGTGAGCTGTGAGCCCTGGCGGAGCCCCCCGCTCCCCACCTGGATCCGCACAGTGAGCTGGGAGCCCCCCCTTACCCTGGATCCACACAGTGAGCTGTGAACCCCCCCCAGGATCCACACAGTGAGCTGTGAACCGCCCCCCCCGCTCCCCCTGTTCCCACCCTGGATCCGCACAGTGAGCTGGGAGCCCCCCCCCACCCTGGATATACACAGTGAGCTGGGAGCCCCCCCTGCTCCCACCCTGGATCCGCACAGTGAGCTAGGAGCCCCCCCCCCCCCGGATCTGCACAGTGAGCTGGGAGCCCCCCGCCCCGGATCCCCACAGTGAGCTGGGAGCCCCCCCCGCTCCCTCTGCTCCCACCCTGGATCCCCACAGCGAGCTAGGAGCCCCCCTGCTCCCACCCTGGATCTGCACAGTGAGCGGGGGGGCCTGGATCTGCACAGTGAGCTGGGACCCCCCCCCCCGCTCCCCCCGCTCCTACCCTGGATCCGCACAGTGAGCTAGGAGCCCCCCCCCAGATCCGCACAGTGAGCTGGGAGCCCCCCCTCCGGATCCCCACAGTGAGCTGGGAGCCCCCCCGCTCCCTCTGCTCCCACCCTGGATCCCCACAGCGAGCTAGGAGCCCCCCTGCTCCCACCCTGGATCCGCACAGTGAGCGGGGGGCCTGGATCTGCACAGTGAGCTGGGACCCCCCCCCACTCCCCCCGCTCCTACCCTGGATCCGCACAGTGAGCTAGGAGCCCCCCCCCCCCCAGATCCGCACAGTGAGCTGGGAGCCCCCCTGCCCCCACCCTGGATCCCCTCAGGGTCTTTCTGAACATTCCCAGGCCGGGCAGGCAGGTGGCCGGCGCCGAGGGATGGAGCACAGAGGACTGGTGTTTGGTGCTGGAGTCGGATCAGACGTAACCCCGCCACGTGTTAACGCCGTGGGTGGTGCTTGGTCTGCATGCAGAAATGAGCCACAGCCGGTCAGCGTCCCCCACGGGTGACAGCGGGGTTTCTGCCGTAAGTGGCGTCCCCTCTTCCCATCTGCACAGCCTGAGCTCTGTCTCCACCCTTTCCTGCTCACACACCAGGGCATGCACACACACAGGTACACACAAACACATGCACACGTGTATGCGTGCACACACTGATGAGCCAACCGAGACGCCCCCAGCAGCTTTTCTGGCTCACCACCAGAAGTGTCATGGAAGACAGCGCTTTGTGTCAGGGGATGCTGTCGGTGAAGATGTTGCGTCGCAGCCAAGTGTGGTCCCTAACCAGTTTGCCAATCAGAAGGTGACTTTGTGCACTGGTGAGGAGCGACTGCTGGCCTTGGATCCACTGGGGGTAGGTGGTGGAAGACAGCCATGTGGCCAGCTGGTCATGGGCAGAGATGCTGTGCGAAGCCTGCTCCTGCTCCAGGCAGGGTGGCCTAGGGGGCAGGGGTGGGCATGAGAGGCCCAGTGCGTCTGGGCTGATGACCGAGTGCTTGGCATGTTCCAGATGGTGCACTTTGTTTTAAAGATCAATGGATCTATCTGTCAATCAATCAATCAATCCTGTGCTGGCCCCTGTATCTTCTACGTGTTAATTGTATCTATTTACGCATTTAACTGGGAGACCTTATGGCTAGTGGTTATGGGTATGGACGCCAGAGCCTGAGAGTCGTGGACCAAACTGCAGGCTCTGGGCCCCTCAGTGCTGCAGTGGGGGCTTCCAGACATGGGGGCAGTGGCCGGAGCAGCCCGAGGGGTTGCAGTGGAGGCATCCCTGGAGCTCAGATTTGACTGCACATAGATGTGGAGATGTCGGCCGAGGTGGACACATCCCCAGCGAGCCCCCATGCATGCACACACGTCTCTGGAGGCAGTGATGGGCCCAGCCTGGGAGAACAGGGTCCCTCTGGATAGGAGATAGGGCTCCAGAGAGATCAAGGGGCAGACTTGCAAGTTCTCAGCAACTACTCTGACACAGACTCGGGCCGGCTGCCATGTGCTTCCCGCCTTAGCCACCTGTTTGCTGTCTGCAGCTGAGCCCATCCCAGCCAAGGGTCCCTGAGGGTAGGGGCTGCTGCCCTGATGGCTCCTGCATCCACCTGTGTGACTGTCACAGGAGGCCACTAGGAGCCACGTGGCCAGGAGGACACTCACACCCACATCAGACACCTGCTGTCACACTCACACCACTCACACACTCGTGTGTGTATATGCACACACTCACACACTCACACATCCCTTATACACACTTACCCATCCAGTCACACACCCACAACACACCTGCTCTCACACTCACACCGCTTATATGCTCTCACAAACTGACATACATAGTCATCACACTCCACATATCCACATCCACCGCACACTCATATACACTGTTATCACACATCACTTACACACACTCCCTGACATACGCGATACACACATTCTCATCACACACCACTTCTACACACTCCCTGACATACCCGATACACACATTCTCATCACACACCACTTACACACACTCCCTGACATACCCGATACACACATTCTCATCACACACCACTTACACACACTCCCTGACATACCCGATACACACATTCTCATCACACACCACTTACACACACTCCCTGACATACACGATACACACATTCTCATCACACACCACTTCTACACACTCCCTGACATACGCGATACACACATTCTCATCACACACCACTTCTACACACTCCCTGACATAGACAATACACACATTCTCATCACACATCACTTCTACACACTCCCTGACATATGCAGTACACACATTCTCATCACACACCACTTCTACACACTCCCTGACATACACAATACACAGTCACCTACACACAACACCCGCACCCACACTCATGCCTCTTACACAGTCACATTCACTCACACACATTTATACCTTCACCTACTCACACACCTTTGTGCACCCTCAGACCACTTACACACCCCACCCACTCACACTCACCCAGTTGCTCCACTCACTCACATACCCACCCAGTCTCCTTCACACATACCCAATCTCTCCACTCACTCACACACACTCACCCAGTCTTCTACACACACACACACTTGCCCAGTCTCTCCACTCACACACTCACCCAGTCTCTATTCACACACACTCGCCCAGTCTCTCCACTCACACACTCGCTCAGTCTCTCCCACACATGCACTGGCAGGGTGACAGCTATGCCGTGTCTGGGCCCTGCCTGTCCCAGAGTGAGGAGGCTGTGGCGTGGGGCTGTGTTCTGCATCACCAGAGGGTGCCCCTCTGCAATGCACTGTGTCAGCTGTCCGCTCTGTAAGTGGTTCCTGGCTCTGGGGAGCCTCCGTGGCCCTGCTCAGGTGAAACGTCGCTGGCACCTGTGTGCCACTTCACAGGAGGGCACATGTGTGGGCAGGTGGGGCTCCCTGCCACTTGACCATGGTGGGGACAGAATAGCCTGCCGTGGCCCCGGGGCCATGGGGGGTGCATGTTGGGTGGACGCCTATTTAAAGAGTTAACGCCAAAGCCCTGGGCGTTTCTCTTGGGCGCCACTGACTCGCACTTAATCTACTCGGCTAGCAGTAGAGGAGCTGAAGGGCCCGTTCGCTGGGGTGCCTCTTTGTGCATTAGTGCCCATTACAAGGTAATGGCTGTCAGTGTCATGTCAGCAGCTGATTAATCCGGCTCGCTGGACCGTCCAGTGCTGCATGATCTGAAATTCCGCTTGGACCACTGCAAATGGCACTTACGGCGCCCAGGGAGGGGGAGGTCAGTCCCACAACCACGAGCCTGCCGGCGGTGTCGGCAGGAGGAGAAGGACTTTTATTATGGAAGGGCTTACATTTTATATTTGAAAATTTACCTAGGGCATTAGATGCCGTGTTAATGTATCATGGGCTGGGTCTGACGGTTTGTATACTAAGTAGTAGATGGAGAAGATCCTGGAGAAGAATGATACACCAGGCTGTTAGTTCTTTTTGAAGGCTGTCTCTCCAGCCAGAAGAGAGACTGTATGTGAGGTGATCGATTGCATTTGGAGGAGCATAATCAATAAGAGAGAAGCAGCAGAGGTGAAGAGAGCAGAGGCCGCCCAGGAGCGTGTGGAGCCAGGGAGCTGGAACTTAAGGGGACCAGCCCGGCCTTGCTGTGCATGGTAAGATGGCAGGCACCCTGGTCCGCGGCCCGGCGTGCAGGGACTGCTGACGGCTGCGAGCTGGGGAAAGGTGTGAGCAGGAAGCCTGTGCGGCGTGAGGGCCGAGGACAAGGACGGAGCTGGGCCGTGGTCTCCCCGCTGCATGGATGGTGGCTGGGGTTGCTCCGGCCGTTGGAGGTGTGGGACGGGTGCTCCAGACTCGGTACTGGGGCCGGTAACTCTACCTGAATCCACGTTTGAGATCTGAAAAAAAAAAAATAAGATAGAAAACCTACAGAGCTCATATTTCAACTTTTTATTAAGTGTTTTTGAAAACATTTTGGCAGGGTTCAGTAATGTCTGTATTTAAGTTTCATCGGCGTTGTATATCTGGAAATCACTCACGTTGGCTTTTTTGATTCATCGGAACCTCTGGGTGTGACTGGAACGGTGCCGCGCGGTAGACGTGGCCGGCAGCAGCCGAAGCCAGAAGTGCTTGTCCGGCAGCCTGATGCGGCACAGGACACTTTTCCATGTACCCAGCTGCTGTGCGTGGTGGCCGCGGCAGGGGTCTGCGGTCACTGCTGCTTGATAGAGGAAGCTCCCTGATGATATGATACAGCTTGTCAGGCAGAGCGGGGCCTAACCCGGCACCCAACACTGCTCCCTGGTGCTTCCCAGAAGAGCAAATATAAATCCTTCAGAAGCTGTAAGTGTGGGCCCTGTGGCCACAGGATTGTGCGGGGTGGAGCCTGTGGAGGTGAGGACAGCGTTGACGGTGACTGGGGGTGGGAACCTGGGAACCCTGTGGCTCTTCGGATGGCCCTGGGGTCGTGCTGAAGCCTCTGCTGCCTGGCGGGAGCCCCACGGGGCAAGGGAGGCCACAGCTGCGGCCACGCCACGTTGCTTGCTGCCTGCTCCAGTCCGTGCTGCATCCAGAAGCAGGGCTCTGCTGAAGACGTTGTCTTCGGATCAGCTGGGATGTTTGATTAGCAACACTTTACGGTGCTTCTCTGGGACTAAGGAGAGAAGACAGCGGCAGTGGAAGCAGGAAGAGAGCTGATGGCTTCCCCGGGATGCCGTGGCAATTCATCCCGGCTTGGATGGGATGACAGAATTGCCATAATGTTGCATTTAACAGGCTTTATTTTAGCAGAGCGATCATCTGCTCCAAGTGCAGTCGGCATTACAGAAGTAATTTTATAATTGTGAATTCACTCACTCTAAGATGACTCAGAATGACTTTAGAGACCCTATTACCAAATTTTCACTTGAGAACTGCTGTATCCTGTCACACGCGGGATCCAGCGACGAGAACGGGAATTCCTACGCACACAGATCACAGATCAGAGCCCTCTGCCGCCGCGCCATTCAGGGCAGGAGCTGTGCTGGTTGCTTTCCCTATCAGAAGTGACTGCAGATCCTTGCAGAACAAAAGGGACTGGCATTGTGGCACCGTGGATCAAGCTGTTGCCTGTGACACCAGCATCCTGTATGGGCACCAGGTCATGTCCTGGCTGCTCCCCTTCCTGTCCACCCCTGCTGACACTCCTGGGAAAAGCACCAGAAGACAGCTCAAATACTTAGGCCCCTGTACCCACGTGGGAAACCCGGAAGAAGCTCCTGGCTTCAGCCTGGCCGAGTGCTGACTGTTGTGGCCGTCTGAGGAGTAAACCCATGGGTGGACTATCTCTTTCTCTCTCTCTCTCCCTCTCTTTCTGTAACTCTGCTTTTCAAATAAATAAATACATCTTCTAAAACATTGAAAGTGATCGTTGATGCAGTCAGGGGCCACGTGATGCTGCTGCTGTGGGCGAGGAGCCACCTGCACAGCAGTGGTCCCTCCTGGTGACATCAGAGTTGCCGCGGTGCTGTGGTGTTGTGTGTCGCCTGCCTGCCTTTGGGGACGCTCGCTGCCCACCCCATGTGGGCAAATGCAGAGTGCACACAGCTCTGTCTGGCCCTGTTCCCAGCCTGTGCTTCCTGTCGGGATACTGGAGAGCACCCCGCCTCCTAGCAGACTTGATGGTTACTCAGTGTGCTGCCGTCGCTGGCTACTGGCAGCAGCCCCGAAGAGCTCCCGTATGATAGGCCGTAGGCGCCCCAGCTCTGAGGTTCACAGCCATGGACAGGCCACATTCTTCAGAACTGTCTCAGTACCGGTGCCTGCGCTGAGGACATGTGGCTGCAGCTGTCTTGTCCGTCCTGCCTTGGTGCCAAGGCTCTCCTCCAATGTCCTCCTGTCCTCCTCGGGACATTTCTGTCTGTACTTAGAAAGGGCAGTGGAGGGGACCCAGGCGACCCAGTGCCTGCTGGGGTCTCGCGTGTGGGGGCCCAGTGGCTGGCTGGGCCCCTCCGGGTGCTCCTGGTGCAGATTGGTGGAGCCAGTTCTGACCTCGAGGACTGGACAGGTCAAGTCGCTCCCCTGCCGGAGGGACGGGCTTGCTCCTGTGCTGTCACTCCTGGGGACCAGTAAGCACCTTTGGTCAGGCAGAGAGCCCCAGCCCTCCTCTCTGGGCTGAGGGAAAGCACAGTTGCGGTGGGCACGGGCCACGCCGTGGTGAGAGAGCAGGATCAGCTTCACCCCTCCTTACGTCTCAAGGAGACCCTGTAGAATTCTGGGGTTAACGGGTTAGCAGGTGCCGAGACTGGGGTGTGCCACAGCCGTACCGGTGGCGTCATTGGGGCTGCGTGGTGTTGGGAAGAGAAGGCCGTGCTGATGGCTGGGTGCCCAGGGCACTCGCCCCTCCCCCCAGCCCTCCTGCCCGGTGGCCACAGGACAGGGACGAGGACAGGTGTCAGCCTGGCAACGGCAGGGAGCTGGGGAGAAGTGAATGCTTTGCTTTGGACTTCAGTCTGTCAGAGTTCAGGGTTGGGCGACTCTCAGTGTCCAGCCAGGTCCTCTCAGCTCCTGTTGGCCAGTGCTGTCCAGAAAGTGAAGTGACATGGAGGTCAGGAGTATAACCCTGGGAGGGGCTGGCAGGTGCACCTTCAGGAGCCACGGTGCCCAGGATGACTGCAGACAGGAACAGCTCCCTGCCTCCCCCCAGCCAATGGCCGACCCCCGAGTGATAACGTAGCAGAGTCCAGCACGGTCCGCAAGCCTCCCGGGCGCAGCCGTGGGCCCAGACCGGGCGCAGAAGCCACATGGGGATGCAGCAAGGTGAGTGCTGCTTCACATGAAAAGCAGAGTGTTTGAGGGGAGGAGCAACGTTGTCTTCTGGCTCAGGTGTGCTCTCCTGGCTCTGCTTTTGCAAACCCGTGGTGTGGGGACCTCGGCCGTGGCAGTGAGGGAGGCGCGCTGGGCAGCCAGGCGAGCTCTGGGGAGAGAGCGTGCCGTCCCTGTGTGAACCCGGGGGAAGGTCAGGCTGAGCCCCGGGAGCTGTGGGTACAGGAACGCTGGGAGTGCCCAGCAAGAAGAGGCCATGTCTGAGTTCCCAGCCTGTGTCTTCAGAGAACAGCACGGCTGATTCTGTCTCCAGCCCCCGTGCCCCCGTGCTCGTAGGCTGCATGTGAGTCCGGCATCTGCAGACGCTTCTGCACTTCCTTACGTCAAGTTTAGGAGACCTTGAAAGGCTGGCATCAAATGACAGCCTAGGCGAAACAAAATTAGAAATTGGCCGGGCCAGCATTGAGGGGCAGCCGGTTAAGCCACGGCTTGTGATCCGTATCAGAGCATTGATTAGAGTCCCAGCTTCTCCACCTCTGATCCAGCTTCCTGCTAATGCGCCTAAGAAAGCAGCAGAAGGGCTTGGGCTGGGCTTGGGCTGGGCTTGGGCCCTGCCACACAGGTGGGAGTCCTGCATGGAGCTCTGGGCTCCTGGCCGCAGCCCGGCCCAGCCCCAGCTATTGTGGGCGTTTGGGGAGTGAACCAGTGGATGGGAAATTACTCTGTCATCTCTCCCCTCCTCTCTCTGTCACTCTGCCTTTCAAATATTAAGTAAATAAATCTTTAAAACCAAAGAAATCAACTGAAGAAAACATCCAATATATAAGCTTTTAATTTTTATTGCTGATTCTTATTTTGCTTTATTTTTAGATAAGGTGCAGAATCATTCATTTTGTTTATTTGAGATGTAGAGAGCACGAGTGAGCTCCCAGTCTCTAGATCACTCCCCAGATGCCTGGGAGCTGGGCACTCAGTCCACGTCTTCCACGTGCGTGGCAGGGACCCGCTACTCGGGCATCCCTGAGGCCCGTTGGCACGCGTGAGCAGGCAGCTGGAGTCGGCTAGAGCGGGACGAAGAGCTGGCGTTTGAGCCCTGGCGTTCCAGCCGACTCTGGCGACTCCGGTGCCCGTCCTGCAGTTGTGTCTTCAGTCTGATTCCTCGCCTGGTGTCGGTGCATCTGTGCTGTAGATGAGGAGCGTCTGATGTGTGAAATGATCTTACAAGCGGCCATGGGAATGCTGGTTACGAGGGGGAGGAAGGGAGGTGCTGAGGGCTGCAGTCAGAACTGTGAGAGGGGCTGCGGCCTGCTGGGCCCTCACCAGCCGCAGGCGAGCGGTCTCGCCGTCGAAAGGCCTGTTTGTGCTGCCAGAGCACACACTGTGCCCGAGAGCGTGTCCAAGGAGCCACGGTCTCCGAGTGCTGGATTCTGCGCAGGCCAGGTGGTTTGCACAGCCGTGTCCCCAGAGAGACAGCTGGGCAAAATCCGCTTGTGGAAGTCAGTCAGCCCAGGGAGTGGCAGAGACCTGGGAGTGGGGGAGCCCGGGGAGTGGCGGAGCCCGGGGAGTCGCGGAGCTGTCCCTTCCTATTTGTTGCTGTGGTCTCACTGGTTTTCCTGAATGGGTCCCAGGCCTGGGAGCAGCTGGAGGGGCAGAGGTCAGCTCGCTTCCGTTTGCTTCCTTTTGGTGAAATTTAACTGAAGAGAGCAATGGCTGCTTAGATCTGTAGATCAGGCCTGGCATGGAAGTCACTGTTGGTAGTAGTAGGCGTGAGCGTGCGTGCGGCGGGGCAGGCGCCGGCTCCGTGTGCAGCACACGCAGGAACGTTGAGGCTGCAGAGTTGCTTGCATGGTGCGCTCTGGGTGTCCAGCGGTGACAGATATAAATATTTGATCAGGCAGAGCCGCAGGTTTCTAGAGATTATACGTCTTATCAGGCTGACCCTTATAATTATGCTGTCTCCTGCAGCCGTGGGATCTCTTTTAATTTTGCCGTTCTCCTGTGAGCGTGGCGCATGAGAGAGGAGGCCGAGGCGGCTGCAGATCCGGCCGAGCAGACGGTCCTGGGGTCTCGTGCGTCTGGTCCTCGCCGTGTGCCCTGTGACCCGGCTTGGACTCACCTTTCCCATGACAAGGAACTCTGGTTCCGTGAGGGCTGGGGGCTGCGCCAGCGAGGGAGGGGCTCAGAGGGTGGCCGGGGCCTCCCCTGGTTGGGCCTCCCTCCATCTCCTCGTATCAGCATCATGTGTATCAACTGCAGTGCCGCTTGCTCGGCCCTCTGGTGTGGACGCTGTGCACTCCTGCACAGCAGGGAGCCCCTGGAGGGGACCCCGGGTCAGCAGAGCCCTTGTTGTGGCCGCCCCCTCTCAGGTCCTGTGCAGCTCTGCCCTGCCCCAGCTCCTTGGAAGCCACTGGGGGCTGCACGGGAATGCACCCAGCAGGACCAGGTACGTCCCCTGCCGTGGGGGCTGCCTCTGGGCTTGCTTCCTCCTCCTGCCCTGCACACCCTGTTGGCTTCTGCTCGAGGGTCCTCCTGCCCCCCCCCCGGCCCCCACCTTGGGCCATCCCTAAGCAGGTCTCTGGAGAGGCATTCATGGGCTGAGCCACGTGGCAGGCAGCAGCCCCTGTGTCATCCTCTGATGGGAGAACAGAGGTTTCTGTGGGGCTGTGTGGCAGGGGCACTGTGCACCTCAGTGACACCGCACCTGCCAGCCAAGGCCTCAGCACGCGGGTGTGGACCTCATCCATGTCACTGGGCGCCAGGCCCTGGGCATGGGACGGGTGGCCAGTGATCCTCGTCCCGAGCAGAGCCTGCCCAAGTGCAGGACATCAAGGCTGCAGGGGTTCAGGCTTGCAGGGGTGAGGCCGTCAGCCCTGGTGGAGGACCTGCCAATGACCTTGGCAACAGCCCCCTCGGGTAAGCAGTGGCAAGCAAGTGGTTGGGTCCAAGCTGTGTGTGCAGGGGGCATCGCTGTGCTTTCAAAAGAGGCAGGGCCAGGGCCAAGAGCTGTTCTGCCTGAACTCACTCTTGGCACCCAGGGTGGCCCTGGGTCAGGCCAACGCTGCAGGCTGGGACCAGAAGCAGCCACCACGTGGCCCTTAAGCTGTCAGCTGTGTCCTGTGGCATGCAGCCGTGGTGCAAGTCCCATTGTCAGCCCCTCCACAGGGCCTCGGGTGCCTCCAGCTGGTGCTGGGGTTGGCGGCTGTGGGAGAAGTGGCTTCAGTGAACAGAGTGGAAGAAGATGAGCTGGGCTGTGCTGAGGCCCCCTGGGTGGTTCAGCCCAGCACTGGGGTGCCAGGCTGCTGCCTGGAGAGCTAAGAGCCGATGCCAGTCAACCCAGAGAACGCGATGCACAGCCTCCCAGGCCTCGGGCGCTGCACAGCTCACAGTGAGCTCTGAGCCAGGCCTGGGGCTGGGACTGGTGACCACACTGCCGGAGGGTGTGGTTCCTGCCCCGGGGATGGAGGCTGACCCCACTGTGCAGAGCAGTCATGAGACTGACCTGTGGCAGTAGTGGCTCTGGCCCTGCCTCCCACCCTGTTTGCCTCTGGGAGCTGCCCCCTCTCCTGTGCTCCTAGGTACCCCCCGCAGCCCTTGGCGAGCTGTGACGTGGACCCAGGGCCTCTGCTTTCTAAGCCTGAGTTCTCCTCCGGCAGCCCCCTGCCCTCCTGATGCCAGTGGAGCGGCCGGCACACTGTCCTCTGGGCAAGGAGCCAAGGAGAGACCAGTGGGTGGGGTGGGGGTTTCAGCCCAGGTGAGCCTTTGTGCAGGACTCTTTCTTCGGTAGCTGGTCACCCCGGGGGCCTGCCGAGGACAGCGTCCTGCATTCTCCAGCCCCTGCTCCATTCCTGTCCAGATCGCAGCGGGCAGACTCGGGGCAGGGCCTGAGTAAAGCACGCCTTTGCCTCTCCTGGAAGCTGCAGGTGAGAAGGTGTGTTCCCGGCCAGCGCTCAGTGTCCTTGGACAGGGTCTTGTTGGGCTCTGCTTCTCTGTTTTGCATTGCGGGGGTGAGCCCTGCGCCCTGGCTCGCCCTCCCCCCTGCCCCTCCCCCCTGCCCTCTCCTCTTCCCCCTCAGTTTGTGCTTTTTGCACACAGATTCTGAACGTGTTGTTTTTTGGAGCCGCTGTAAGCGCTGCAGAATGCCGGTTTGTGTTTCCAGGTTTTTTGTTGTTCAGAGAAATAAACTTGACTCTTGCGTTGTTATCTGACATCCTGCAGCCTTGCTGATCTCACCTGTTAGTTCTGCAGGGCTCTGCGGGGTCCTTGACCTCTTCTACAGCGAAGTCTTGTCAGCCTTCCTCTCCCTTCACTCGGCGTGGTGTCTTCACCCCTCCTGCCGTGGGGCGTCCGGCGCCAGACTGAGCAAGAGGTGAGAACAGACGTTCTTGGAGAGGAACCCCTGGTCTCGTCACTGAGGACCACCGCTGCCGGCTGTAGGCTGTTCTGCAGGGGCTCCTTTGAGAGTGTTGGGGTGTCCCCCAGGCGGTTCAGTCTTTATCATATGTGGGCCTGGGTTTTGTAGGGCTTCGCACCAGTTGGTATGCACTTGCTGTTTATTTCCTTTAGCCTGTGGCTCAGGTGGGTTCTGCCGACTGCCTTTTGCGTGCTGAGCCAGCTTTGCATGCCCTGAATGAATTGCCTCTACTCTTCTGTGCGTTTCTGAGTTTGGTTTGCTACTGATGGTGAGGGTTTTCCGTGTAAGTCCAGGAGCTGCGCTGCTCTGCGGTTTTCTTTTGTCTTTGTTGGGTTCAGTACCAGCATGATTACGGACCCCTACAATGAGTCAGGGGGTGTTTCCCCTGTAGTCTGGGGGCCATCCTGTAAAGCCGGCTCTATTTCTTCTTTAACTGGATGATCTTCCACCATCTGGGTGCTGAGTTGGTCGCCTGAAGCTGTGAGTTACAGATCCGGCTGTGAAGCTGTGTGCCTCTCACGTTCTCCCTTTCAGAGGGCGGGCGGCAGGCACCGCGAGGGGTCTTGGGGAGGCAGCTCCTGGTGAGTGAGGACTGCAGGCAGGGAGGGCCTGCGGGTTCTCCCTTGAGCAAGGCCCCTTTATTGGCTGCAGTGTGGGGCGTGGGAGTCTCTGTTTTTATACACTCTACTCCTGTGTTGGTTTTGGTGTTAATTTGATAAACGTTACCATTTTTCCTATTTCTCTTTTTTGAAGCCATGGACCTTTACAATACAGAAGTGCTCCTGGTCTCAACCTAGTGTGGGCGCTCCGTCTTCCTTTCTCTCTGCATTGTATCGAGAAGTGTGCTTCAAAAGTCAATTTCTTTTCTTGCGTTTGTTACAAAAGCAGCAAACATCTGCGCTGATAACTAATGGAAGTGGGAACTCTGTTGGCAGCGCGGTCTCACTTGTGCAAGGACAAGGGTCCAGCCGTCCGTCTCCTGATGGCGAGTGAATAGCCAGGCCGCGGTGAGCTGCGTCCGTGTCCTTGTGGGCCCGGCTCAGAGCACCCGTGCTGCCTACGCCTGCCGATCACACAGCCGTGGAATGTGCGAGGACCACACTTCCAGGGTCCAGCATGCTGGCCGCTGCTGTGGGACCCTTGGCCAATTCCTTGTCCTCTCCAGTCTGGATACTTGTCACCAGGCAATCTTTATAAATGCCTTTCAGATGCATTATTTCAGATCCACGCTTTTCATTGAGCTGAGGAGATATAAGTTATGTCCCCAGGCCTGTAGGAACAGCAATTTGTCTTTTTCTTTAAAAAATATTTATTCATTGCTTGAAAAGCAGAGTTACAGCCGGGGCTGAAGCCAGGAGCCTAGAACTCCATCCACGGCCCCCATGTGAGTGGCAGGGACCCAAGCACTTGGGCCATCCTCTGCTGCTTTCCCAGGTGCATTAGCAGGGGGCTGGATCAGAAGTGGAGCAGCTGGGACTTGAACCCGTGTTCATAAGGGTGCCATCATCGCAGGTGGCATCCTAACCTGCTGCACCATGCTGCTGGCCCCCCAGCTTGTCTTTATGAGGTGCACCTTGCAAACACTCTGAAGGCTTCTTCTCCCCACCATCTGCCGCGGGGGGGGGGGGGGGGCGCCCAGCTGCTGCTGGAGTCAGGGCAGCGTGCGGGGCTTCGTGTCAGTGGGGGCGGGGCGCAGTGTGCTGGGGGTCCTCAGGGGACAGGTTCCTGAGACTGCCAGTGTGTGGCATCAGAACATCGGGCCGGGGGCGCTGTGGTACCTGCTCCCACCCTCAGCAGAGCAGATGGTACGGGTGAGGTCTCCTTGGGCTGCTTTTTATTTTACCTTCAAAATCATGAAATGCCGCTGATCCTTTCACGTCTTAGGGGATGAACAATTGCAGCATTCAGAGACATTTAAATAACACTTAATTTTTAAAGCAGGAGAATTAGACAAATGGATGTGTTCAGCCCAGACTTCAGATCAGGTTTCTGTTTGTTAAGCTTAATGTGTGATATTAGCCTATTAAATGCATTCTTTTATTTGATATTTTCTCTATCCCCACTAGACGTCATTTCCACTGATGTTTTGCATTGTTTGCGTGTTAGTGCTTCTCGCATTAAACCGTGGGGCTGGGGGTGCATAATTAGATTTATGGCTTTGTATTTTTAGTTTCCAATTTAAAGGTCTATTCAAAGCAGCTCTCATTGTGATCCGCACGAGGCCATTCTCTGCTGAAAGTAGCGCCCCAGAACCAGGGCTCTCTTCCCAGCCATTACTCTGCACAGAAGGAGAGCAGGTGACCCCCCGCCCCCCCGCCGTGACTGTGCTCTTCCATAGCAGCAAAACCCCTTCAGCCACCACGGGATCACGACCAGGGGTGACATTTGCCAACACCCAGGCTTGGTGGAGGAGGCCGGCAGTGGCCCCCAACCCGGGCATTGGTCTACGGCTCCCGCGGGGCAGCTGCCTCCTTGCCCGGGCATCTGTGTGTGCTCCTGGCACCGGCCAGAACGCAGGTCGGCGCTGAGGGCCGTGGGAGAAGGGGGCTGCTACGTCTGGGGCGCACGGTGCCGAGTCGGCTGTGTCTGCGGGTGCTGGGCATGGATGAAGCAGTGAAGATGGCCGCCTTAGCCGCCCGAGGCAGGCCTGGTTCTGCTGCTTTAGGCGTTTGCTGGGGGTGGATTCCTTTACCTTCTGCACTGCCTTTGCTGGATTTGGACATGCCAGCGGCCACCCCAGCCTCACGTGACCGGAGACTGCGTGCAGCCCCTGCACGTGGCAGTGCTCGTGTGGAAGTCTCCCACTCCGTTGCTGGTGGCTTGCGGTATTCTCGGCCAAGCAGACTTCCCTTGAATGGTGGCAGGCGCCCTGGACGTGCATGGAGCCAGTGGACCCAAGTGAGAGTTCTGGTCCAGTGGGTTCCATCCACCACGTGACCTCGGCCACTGCCTCGGGCTCTCTGTGCCTGGGTCCTTGCTGGAAGAGCAGGTGGAAAAGCACCTCCGCCCAGGCTGCCGTGAGCGTTCTCGGTGCCGTGGGCAGGGAGCTGGCCGACCCCCGGGGCTCTGACTGGGTCCTGCCTGGTGGGTGAGGACTCTCCATGCACATGGGACATCTTCATGCCCCCCACATGGTTCTCGTCTTCCCGGGTTCGCAGTGGGCATGTCGAGGAGTGGATTGGCACTGGAGCCAGGCCTGCCTGGGCAGGGGCTCTATTGTAGCTGTTTCTCCCCACCCACCACCCCCTTGACTCTTCCACACCTGCCCGGGTTTCTACCCAGAAACCTCCTTGGAAGCTGATCTCCCTCACCTGGGGCTGACATCAGTCCTTGGCAGCCCCCACCCCAGGGCTCTGCACTGGACACCTTTGTCCCTGGTGATGAGGGTGAGGTTGAGGTGAGATGTGGCCCTGTGCTTCAGGCTCCGAGGTTAGCCCCACACCTCCCTGATGAGTGCCAGGGCTGGACGACGGTCAGACGGGTGCCCAGCGGACAGGCACACGGGGACCGTGTGAACAGCAGCTGAAACGGAAGGCCTGGGCTGGGACGTAGTGAAAGACACATTCCCACTCACACTCTGGAGGTCAGAGGGCATGGCGCACGCCTCCCCGGGGAGGGCCTCGTGGAGGATGGCACTGCCGTGGCAGAAATGTGTGCAGGAGAAGCACAGCTGAAGGTCAGTGGTCCCCTCGCAGCCACCGATTCTAGGACTCATCCCGTCCCCGAAGGTCAGTGGGTCCCTCGCAGCCACCTATTCTAGGACTCATCCTGTCCCCGAAGGTCAGTAGGTCCCTCGCAGCCACCTATTCTAGGACTCATCCTGTCCCCGAAGGTCAGTGGGTCCCTCGCAGCCACCGATTCTAGGACTCATTCCGTCCCCGAAGGTCAGTGGGTCCCTCATAGCCATTGATTCTAGGACTCATCCTGTCCCCGAAGGTCAGTGGGTCCCTCATAGCCATTGATTCTAGGACTCATCCTGTCCCCGAAGGTCAGTGGGTCCCTCGCAGCCACCGATTCTAGGACTCATCCCGTCCCCGAAGGTCAGTGGGTCCCTCACAGCCATTGATTCTAGGACTCATCCCGTCCCCGAAGGTCAGTGGGTCCCTCACAGCCATTGATTCTAGGACTCATCCCGTCCCCTAAGACGCGCGCTGACCCCTTCCAATGGGTTCCCCGAGACCCCCACGGCCTTGACTCTGCCGTACTGGGACCAAACTCAGTGTGTGAGCCTTTGGGGCACAAACCAGAGGCAAACCAGGGCAACGCCACATCTCAAGGCGTGTCCTGCACGCTTCCCGTGTTTTCAGAATCATCTGTGGAGCCAACCTTTCCGGTGTACGGACCTGTCGGCAGGGTGCTCCGCCGATGCCACAGCCTCGGGCTGAGGAGAGGAATCTGCCGTCTCCCGAAGCCTCGCCCTCCACAGGGGTCCCGCAGGAGGCGGCCCGGCTGCACCGTTCTCCGGCCATGTTCCCAGGGTGCCCGGCCTGAGACCTGTCTGTGAAAAGGGGTAACACCGCCTCCAGCAGGGACATGGAGGAGTCCTCGGAGCCGTGCGTGTGAGCCCCTCCGGAGCAGGTGCCTCAGGCCACGACGTGGCAGGGCTGTGTCAGAGCCGCCCCTCCTCCAAGGGCGGTTAGCGATGTATGAGCGGTCCTGCCCATCAACGTATTCCCGACTCTGGGTTTTGCAGCTCCGCATACCATCCGCGCGTCCTTTCATCCCCCTGAGCCCCCCAGCGCCTACAAATCGCGTAGATGAAGGGAGCCTGCCATCGCCTCCAGGGGCCACTAATCCACTCTTGGATCACGGCCCCCTCTGGGTAAAAGGATCAGCCAATGTTTATCAGCTCCATGACACGGAGATGCTATTCAGCGGGGCCTTTTACAGCGTCTCCTACAGGGAGGAGATAAGAAAGCCTGCAGCTCCGTACACCTGTGTGTGTTTATCCAGGTCTTTGAGAGATAAATACTGTAATCAGAGAGTCAAATATTAGGCAATTATCAGACTTCAGAGACTAGATGACGAATTGAGTCCCTTTCCTTCGAGCTGGGTGAGGGATTTAAATCAGAAACAATCCTCTTGTCCTCCTGGGCTGGGAAAGCAACGCCAAGAAGCTGCTGCCTGCATTTTCCAAAGCGAGTCCCGCCCCTTCCCAGGGGAACCCGGTGCTGGTCACGCGGCAGACTGCGCAGGCACCTGGACACACACTCCGGCCCGTCTCTCCCCGGGGAGCAGCCCGAGGCTGTGCATCCCATGCGGCTCTGAGAGGTCTCCATGCCCTGCACCGCGGTCCTGCCCCGGGTGCCCCGGGTGCCTGGGGAAACAAGAGCCTGCAAGTCCAGTGTCCTGGCGTCCTCCGCCAGAGCCTGCTCTTGGCCTCCACTGGGTGGCTCAGTGCCCCAGCATCTGACACAGGATGAGTGCCTAGGGATTCCAGGTGACATAGTGGCAGTCACGCCTGAGCGTGTGGCCACCAAGAGCCAGGCCATTGCACGGGGCCCCTGGGTTCTGAGGTTGCAGGCCAGGGGTACAGGCCACAGCCCTGACGTGCACTGAAACGTGGAGCCGTACTGAGGGTGGGGCAGAGCCCCTGGTGTTTGAGGTTTGGGGTTCCTTTAGGCTCCCCATCTTCCAAGGATGATGGGTTTCATGGGGAGAATGAGGACAGCTCCTCAGAACAAGAAGATGCTGAACCCCCACCTCTGTCCACTGCTGGGAGGGATGGAGGTGACTAGGGTGGGGGGTGGAGGGGAGAAGTGGGGGTGGCAGTAGTGGGCGTTTGTATGCACGTGTGTGTGTGTGTGTGTGTATTACACAGTGTGTTATGGCTGCATAACCAATGGCCTCATCTCACCACCTTCCCCCGAGCCTGCAAGGTCGGGTTCATGGCCCCGTGTCACAGGGGAGGAGATCAGGTCGAGATCCAGGGTCACAGGGCTGCTGAGCGACAGGACGGGCAGCATCCAAAGCCGGGTCTGCTGCACTGTGTCTGCGTCAGACCAGATCATGCACGTGTTAAGGCTTGTAGGTCCTGTGAGCCCGGTGTGGGCCTGGGGAGGTGTGGACAGCGGACAGTGCAGGGGAACTGAGCCGGCGCTGCCGTGGGCCGCTGGGGGATTTCACGGAGGGGTTCTTGCAGCAGTCACATTTTCTTGTCATTGTGCTTCAGCGTTGGAGCAGGAGTCCCTGTGAGTCCTGGCTCGAATACTTCCCTGGGCACGGTCCCCAGTACCCTCACTGTCTCTGGCATTCTCCCCTTCCTGAGAACGACTCTGGGCACGCCACGCGGGGGCTGGGCCTGAATCCACGGAGGGGCAGAGCTGAGTGTGTCGTTTCGCTCTCAGGGCTCCTCCCTCCTGTGCACGGGAGCTGAGAGAGCTGCCCGTGGCTTCTGTAAGCTGCTCACAGCGGGGTCAGCTGCGCGCTCGGACAGTCACCCATCAGGGAAGGTGGCCTGACAAACTGTTTCAAGCTCGGCATTTTCTGTTTCTCTGAATCTCTCTGCTACCAGCTGGCCATTTGGTGATGGTTCATTTCGTGTCGACAGGAAAATACCTGGAAAACAGATGGGGAGCTGGGATATTGGCACAGACGGGAACTTGGAGCTGCAAGCATTGATCCACATCAGCAGACCGGTGGACGGGGGCGCAGCTGCTGACCCGCCTGGCAGTGGGACGTGCCCAGCCCAGGGCTGCAGAGGCTCAGGCTGCGCCTCGCGGAGCGTCCTGTGCTCGCCTCCTGGCTGTCCAGCAGCACCCCCAGACTCTCCTGGCCTTCAGAGGGTCTCTGCTGAGGCCCTGCCCCCTCATCGTCTCCCCCCTGCCTGTGGCTAGCACTGGGAAGTTCTTGTTCACCGTCAGTGTCTCTCGTGACGAGTGGGATGTCAGTGGTGGCAGGGGCCTGTGGGGCCATCTGCTCATTCCTGAGCCTCTAAGCCCGGGCGCGGGCATCCTCAGCGGCCGGGGTACCTGGAGCCGGATGCCGGCAGGTGCTCATGGCTGCTTGCCTGCAGGTGCTGAAGCAAAACGCTGCCATTACCTGAGACCCCTGGGCGCTGGCCCAGAAAGACCTTGGCAGAGGACAGGCCCCCGGCTCTCACTCCTGCTGCATTGTTTGCCGGAGTTGCCTGCCTCTGGTGGTAGCTGCCACAAGCCCTGGGAAACATTGCCTTGAAACCTCCCCCAGGAGGCCAGGCACCAGCAGATGCACGGTCCGCGTTCCGTCAGCCATGACGCGGTGGGGCTCGGCTCAGCTCACACACCTGGTTAGCGTAACCGCTGAGATCATCCAGGCCCAGCGTCCTTTCTGGGCAGGGAAGTGGTCAAGGCCTGCTGGCCACACAGGGCACTGGGCGGGCTGTCGCCTACGGCCCAAGCTGGCTCAGGCCTGGGATTTTTAGGCTCAGGCCCAGGAATAGTTTGGGAGCCAGCACACAGGTGAATGCTGTGTCTGGGCATGTGAAATCGTATAATGGTCAGATGCTAACTCTCAATACGGTTTGCCGGGAACACAGTCTCAGCTGGCTCTCACCCCTAGCCGTGGCTGCTCTGGGGCTTGCTACCAAGGTTTCAGTGACCTGTGGTCTACTGCGGCCTGAAAGTCTGAAATGGAAAATTCCAGAAACAGGTGGCTTTTGTTTTAATCGTACAGCATCCTGAGTGGTGTGGTCGCCCCTTCCTGCCTCTGCCCACTGGGATGTAAGCGGTGCTGTGTGCAGTGCATCCACGCCGTGGACGCTGTCTGCCTGCTAGTCACCAGTGGCCCCTGTCGTCCTCACCTAACCTCACGCCGGGCCTGGGCCTGGAGCACAGGGCTGGTGGTGCTGGCTGTTGGGGCGTGGGATGTTGTCACAGTTGCTGCATTTTGTTACTAGTTACTGTGATTTCTTACTGTTCCCAGCTGAGGCTTTATTTTGCCCTGGTGTGTACACACAGGTACTGGCCAGGGTTTCTGGGTCTTGAGACGTATGTTCCATGGACCAGCAGCATCAGACCAACTGGCTGGAAAGGCCACATGTGCTTACTGTCTGTGTGTTAGAGGGAACGCCTCGGATGCCTGTGCTGGGGCACGGCCGGCACGCTGCTCGCTGTCCGTCCTTGGCTTCGTCCACTCTCGGGGGCACTTGGTGCCGTGGCTCCGGAGGTTTCTGACTGCACTCAGCCCGCGGTGTGGGTGACTTCAGCGCGCAAGGAAGGCCTGAGTCCTGGCGAAGGGAAGCACTTGGTAGCTGATGGACTTTGCAGCCCAGGCAGAGCGGGACCCAGACCAGTCCCGGTGTCAAGTCACCCTCCCTCGATGGAATCTGTCACCCCAGGCGTAGTCCCCATGTGCTCCAGGCCGAGCGGGCTGCATGTGTGCTTCCTTTGTGCAGGAGAGGAGCCAGGCAGGTGCCATGTGGGCAGGGCCTGGGCTCATTTGCAGGCAGAGGAATCTTGGCTCTCCTGCTGTTCAGGGTAGACTTTCTGGAATCTGTTATGTGGATTATGTAACAGGAGCCAACTGGCTCCGTGAAAACGAGCTGTAAAAACAAGCAGGCAGTTCCATTTTGTGTCCAAAAGGTAAGCCCAGGTCCGGTCATGAAGCTGAGGTGGCCTCGGTGCCCCTCCCCTAGGTCCAGGGCCGCGCACGTGGGCATTGGATCTGCCCGCTGAGTCCTATAGTCTCTGGTCGCAGTGAACGGGGACTCGAGTTCACTGACACGTAATTAGACCAGGAAGTCACTTCGTCAGTGCCGGAGCTGGGCCTTGCAGCATCCTCATCTCCGCTGGGCTGCCAAGGGCGCTGTCAGCACCGGGGAGGGGGCGGGCTGTCAGGGACGGACGTGCGGCCTGTCCTGCTCCCGCACCGCGGAAGGGCACCAGCGTCTGTGAGGCTCAGCAGGCAGGGGACGGCAGGTGTCAGCCGTGTGTCGCTGGGGTGCAGCTGAAAGGCCAGAGCTGTGGTGCCCGCTGACTGTGCGAGCTTTCACTTCCTCTTCCAAGTGCGCTTGCTACCAGTCTTGTGCACTTTATGTCTTTGAGAGGCAGAGAGATGGAGACAGAGGTTTTCTGTGCCCTGATTCATTCCACAATGCCTGCAACAGCCAGGGCTGGGCCAGGCAAAGCAGGAACCCGCAACTCCATCTGCGTCTCCTGTGTGGCTGGCAGGGGCCCAAGTGCCTGAGCCGTCACTGCTGCCTCCCAGGGTGTGCGTCAGCAGGAAGCCGGCATCGGGAGCCGAGCTGGGACTTGAACCCAGGTCCTCTGAGTGGGGCGTGGGCTTCCCCAGCAGAATCTCGGCCGCCGCACTACACGCTTGCCCCTCGCTGGCTTCAGTGAGTTGAATCCATCTTGGGGAGGAGAGCTGACTACAGAGGGAGCAGAGGCCCCCTGACAATGCTGCGCTGAACCCGCAGAAACGTGTGGGCCAGGTGAGCTAACTGCCTGCTGGAGTCGCTCCCAGATCCTGGCCGGGGCTGACGGCTGCGTGGGCCAACCGGTTAGACCCTGCCACTGCCCCCTTCATCCCCTAGCAACCCTCTGAGGTCAGTGCGTCCTCCACGGTTGGGCAGTGAGGCAGCCGTGCCCTGAGGGTCTGCTGTGTTGCCAGGACCACACAGGTGAACCAGGTGGGATTCAGGCCCACCTGACAGCATCGGCCACGCCCTTAACTGTCCCATTGCATGGCAGCAGGGTCAGAAGTGTGGGTGTGGCTGATGCCAGGAATGGTGGCTGGCTCAGCTGAGGGTTCTTCAGAAAGTTCATGGAAAATGTGGGTAATGAAAAAAAATGCACGGATTTCTTTTCTTTTCTTTTTTTTTTTTTGTTTTGTTTTGTTTTGTTTTTGTACTGCAATAGTTCCATGGTGAACACGGCCAGGTTCTGCAGGTGGCTGACCTTGAGAGCTCTGCTCCTGACAAGGGGCCCCAGGGTTGGTTTCCCTCATGATAAAGGCAGAGCCCTCGAATGGGGGCAGTGGGGCTGTGGGAGGCAGTGGAAGGAGCTGGGGAGAAGCCGGTCTCCCCCTTCTCTGGGCTCTGCCATGTCCTACAGCTCCCACGTTACGGGAGGAGCAGGGCCCATCCTGAGGGGTCGGCGTGGAAGCCGGCATCTCCTGCTATCCCATCTGCTCTCAGTCAGACGCGTAGGACCCTGTCGATTTGTTCTGACTTCATCACCTGGTCACCGGGCGAGGCAGTGTCACACAGGTCACAGCTCTAACAGAACAGCGGGTGTCGCAGGTTGAAGAAGGGACCCGCTCCGGAAATGTTTTGCAAGGAGCAGAGAGTGGCATGCCGTTTCTAACGGAAGCTGCAGAGCTGCCTTGTCCTGCCCGTGCACGGGCCGGCCGTGATGAGACAGCGCAGATAATTGAGGGCAAGACTGTACTCTTGGAGAAAGAACGGGATGAGGCTATGACGCGGTTTGTGGGGAGCCAGATGGGAGGTGGGGGCTTTCAGGGCAAGCAGCGTCCTGTCCTGTCCAGAGGTGACCAGAGGCAGCTTGACCAGGTATTTGGACGAGCCTCAGAACCGCCCTCACACGGAGTTCTTTGGTGACAAATGGCAAGGCCCCTTGCCTGGCACTGATCTGTCTGGTTTTAGTGCTGAGAGGCCTTTGATGGCCCCAGGCAAACTTTCAAATGTCACATCCATCCCTCAGGGCACGGCATCTCATGGAAAGAACAACTAATGTGTTTTCTCTTCCTTGTGAGGGATGCACATTGTATTACTTTCTTTTTGGCAGTTCAGAAAATTTAACAAGAGGGGATGCATAAATGCAGTTAAAAATACATAGGAAAGCATGTTCTGTGAAACCAGTGGGCTTCCTAAAGGCAGCACGATTGGCGGCTCTGGCCACATCCTCCAGTGGTAGTCTGCATTTGTCGGCATGTGTGCGTGTGGTGGGCAGGTGTACATGCTGTGTGTGGTCTCCAACATGTAACTGTCTGTGCCTGTGTGTGCATGTGGTGGGCGTACCCATCAGGTGTACATGCTGTGAGTGTGTGGTCTCCAACATGTAACTGTCTGTGCCTGTGTGTGCATGTGGTGGGCGTACCCATCAGGTGTACGTGCTGTGTGTGGTCTCCAACATGTATTTGTGCCTGTGTGCATGTGGTGGGCGTATCCATCAGGTCTTGTGCTGTGAGTGTGTGGTCTCCAACATGTATCTGTCTGTGCCTGTGTGTGCATGTGGTGGGCGTACCCATCAGGTGTTGTGCTGTGTGTGGTCTTCAACATGTAACTGTCTGTGCCTGTGTGTGCATGTGGTGGGCGTACCCATCAGGTGTACATGCTGTGTGGTCTCCAACATGTAACTGTCTGTGCCTGTGTGTGCATGTGGTGGGCGTACCCATCAGGTGTTGTGCTGTGTGTGGTCTTCAACATGTAACTGTCTGTGCCTGTGTGTGCATGTGGTGGGCGTACCCATCAGGTGTTGTGCTGTGTGTGGTCTCCAACATGTATCTGTCTGTGCCTGTGTGTGCATGTGGTGGGCGTACCCATCAGGTGTATGTGCTGTGAGCGTGTGGTCTCCAACATGCATCTGTCTGTGTGTGCATGTGGTGGGTGTACCCTTCAGGTGTACATGCTATGAGCATGTGGTCTCTTTCATGCATCTGTGCATGTGGTGGGCGTACCCATCAGGTGTACATGCTGTGTGTGGTCTCCAACATGTAACTGTCTGTGCCTGTGTGCATGTGGTGGGCGTACCCATCAGGTATACGTGCTGTGTGGTCTCCAACATGTAACTGTCTGTGCCTGTGTGTGCATGTGGTGGGCGTACCCATCAGGTGTACGTGCTGTGTGGTCTCCAACATGTATTTGTCTGTGCCTGTGTGCATGTGGTGGGCGTACCCATCAGGTGTACCTGCTGTGTGTGGTCTCCAACATGTATTTGTGCCTGTGTGCATGTGGTGGGCGGGTGTACGTGCTGTGAGCGTGTGGTTTCCTACATGTATCTGTGCATCTGTGATGTGTCTGGTGGGTGTATCCATGGTGTACATGCAGTAGATATGTGGTACTGCACATGCATGAATCTGCCCCGTGTGTGCATGGTGGGCGTACATTGTGCATTAGGTCTGGTATCCGCCTGGCTTCCCCCTTTCTCTCTGGCTGCATCCACACGTAAGGCAGAGACGAGTGGTGCACACGGTTCTGCACACTGCACAACAAGGCCTCCCGCTGTCACTTCCCATCAGCACCCAGTGTCCTCCTCTCCCCCACAGCTGAGTCACTGGTGCGCACAGTGCCCGCCCACACCCGCGAACCCTTTCCTGTCCTGTGTGCAGGCAGAGCGACTCCATCGTCCATCCCACTGCCTGGCCCAGGGAGCTCGGGATGCGTCAGGGCAGAGGCCAGCTGCCGCCCACTTACTATGGCTCACACCTCTGCCCTCTTGGTATGGCCATGAGGTTGGAGTGCCCAGTGAGAGAGCTGGCCCGAAGGGAGCACAGGTGTGAGGCCACCCCCACCTCCTCCCCAGTCCCACAGGTGTGAGGCCGCCCCCACCTCCCCCCGGGTCCCACAGGTGTGAGGCCACCCCCCCTCCCCAGTCCCACAGTGTGAGGCCACCCCCACCTCCTCCCCGGTCCCACGGGTGTGAGGCCGCCCCCACCTCCTCCCCGGTCCCACGGGTGTGAGGCCGCCCCCACCTCCTCCCCGGTCCCACGGGTGTGAGGCCGCCCCCACCTCCTCCCCGGTCCCACGGGTGTGAGGCCGCCCCCACCTCCTCCCCGGTCCCACGGGTGTGAGGCCGCCCCCACCTCCTCCCCGGTCCCACGGGTGTGAGGCCGCCCCCACCTCCTCCCCGGTCCCATGGGTGTGAGGCCGCCCCCACCTCCTCCCCAGTCCCTGGGGTCACTCAGTGGAACATGCCAAGCCCTGCAGGGTCTGAGTCGCGCCCCATGTTCATAGTCTGTGACATGTTTTGTGGAATGGCTGTGCCCAGCGTGTTTGGATGTGTACTTTGATTCCAGCATTTTCTGCATCGTTAGCATGCTCAGGTAGGCATGTTCACAGCGTGTAGCCAGAACACGAACTGAATGTTACAGGTGTGACGTGTACCATGTACCCCAGAGGAACATGCCACTGAGTGTTACAGGGCTGACATGCGCCGTGTCCCAGGTGGGACAGCTCCTCAGTCACAGGGGTGACGTGTGCCGTGTCCCTGGTGGATCACACTCCTCAGTCACAGGGGTGACGTGTGCCGTGTCCCTGGTGGGACAGCTCCTCATCACAGGGGTGACGTGTGCCGTGTCCCTGGTGGGACAGCTCCTCAGTCACAGGGGTGACGTGCGCCGTGTCCCTGGTGGGACAGCTCCTCAGTCACAGGGGTGACGTGTGCCGTGTCCCTGGTGGACAGCTCCTCAGTCACAGGGGTGACGTGCGCCGTGTCCCTGGTGGGACAGCTCCTCAGTCACAGGGGTGACGTGTGCCGTGTGCCTGGTGGATCACGCTCCTCAGTCACAGGGGTGACGTGCGCCGTGTCCCTGGTGGGACAGCTCCTCAGTCACAGGGGTGACGTGCGCCGTGTCCCTGGTGGACAGCTCCTCAGTCACAGGGGTGACGTGTGCCGTGTCCCTGGTGGGACAGCTCCTCAGTCACAGGGGTGACGTGTGCCGTGTCCCTGGTGGGACAGCTCCTCAGTCACAGGGGTGACGTGTGCCGTGTCCCTGGTGGACAGCTCCTCAGTCACAGGGGTGACGTGTGCCGTGTCCCTGGTGGATCACGCTCCTCAGTCACAGGGGTGACGTGTGCCGTGTCCCTGGTGGGACAGCTCCTCAGTCACAGGGGTGACGTGTGCCGTGTCCCTGGTGGGACAGCTCCTCAGTCACAGAGGTGACGTGTGCCGTGTCCCTGGTGGATCACACTCCTCAGTCACAGGGGTGACGTGTGCCGTGTCCCTGGTGGACAGCTCCTCAGTTACAGGGGTGACGTGTGCCGTGTCCCTGGTGGATCACGCTCCTCAGTCACAGGGGTGACGTGTGCCGTGTGCCTGGTGGATCACGCTCCTCAGTCACAGGAGTGACGTGTGCCGTGTCCCTGGTGGGACAGCTCCTCAGACACAGGGGTGACGTGTGCCGTGTCCCTGGTGGATCACGCTCCTCAGTCACAGGGGTGACGTGTGCCGTGTCCCTGGTGGATCACGCTCCTCAGTCACAGGGGTGACGTGTGCCGTGTCCCTGGTGGGATAGCTCCTCAGACACAGGGGTGACGTGTGCCGTGTCCCTGGTGGATCACGCTCCTCAGTCACAGGGGTGACGTGTGCCGTGTCCCTGGTGGATCACACTCCTCAGTCACAGGGGTGACGTGTGCCGTGTGCCTGGTGGATCACGCTCCTCAGTCACAGGGGTGACGTGTGCCGTGTCCCTGGTGGGACAGCTCCTCAGTCACAGGGGTGACGTGTGCCGTGTCCCTGGTGGACAGCTCCTCAGTCACAGGGGTGACGTGTGCCGTGTCCCTGGTGGATCACGCTCCTCAGTCACAGGGGTGACGTGTGCCGTGTCCCTGGTGGGACAGCTCCTCAGTCACAGGGGTGACGTGTGCCGTGTCCCTGGTGGATCACGCTCCTCAGTCACAGGGGTGACGTGTGCCGTGTCCCTGGTGGGACAGCTCCTCAGTCACAGGGGTGACGTGTGCCGTGTCCCTGGTGGGACAGCTCCTCAGTCACAGAGGTGACGTGTGCCGTGTGCCTGGTGGATCACGCTCCTCAGTCACAGGGGTGACGTGTGCCGTGTCCCTGGTGGATCACGCTCCTCAGTCACAGGGGTGACGTGTGCCGTGTGCCTGGTGGATCACACTCCTCAGTCACAGGGGTGACGTGTGCCGTGTCCCTGGTGGGACAGCTCCTCAGACACAGGGGTGACGTGTGCCGTGTCCCTGGTGGATCACGCTCCTCAGTCACAGGGGTGACGTGTGCCGTGTCCCTGGTGGATCACGCTCCTCAGTCACAGGGGTGACGTGTGCCGTGTCCCTGGTGGGATAGCTCCTCAGACACAGGGGTGACGTGTGCCGTGTCCCTGGTGGATCACGCTCCTCAGTCACAGGGGTGACGTGTGCCGTGTCCCTGGTGGATCACACTCCTCAGTCACAGGGGTGACGTGTGCCGTGTGCCTGGTGGATCACGCTCCTCAGTCACAGGGGTGACGTGTGCCGTGTGCCTGGTGGATCACGCTCCTCAGTCACAGGGGTGACGTGTGCCGTGTGCCTGGTGGATCACACTCCTCAGTCACAGAGGTGACGTGTGCCGTGTGCCTGGTGGATCACGCTCCTCAGTCACAGGGGTGACGTGTGCCGTGTCCCTGGTGGGACAGCTCCTCAGTCACAGGGGTGACGTGTGCCGTGTCCCTGGTGGGACAGCTCCTCAGTCACAGGGGTGACGTGTGCCGTGTCCCTGGTGGACAGCTCCTCAGTCACAGGAGTGACGTGTGCCGTGTCCCTGGTGGACAGCTCCTCAGTCACAGGGGTGACGTGTGCCGTGTCCCTGGTGGGACAGCTCCTCAGTCACAGGGGTGACGTGTGCCGTGTCCCTGGTGGGATAGCTCCTCAGTCACAGGGGTGACGTGTGCCGTGGCCCTGGTGGGACAGCTCCTCAGTCACAGGGGTGACGTGTGCCGTGGCCCTGGTGGGACAGCTCCTCAGTCACAGGGGTGACGTGTGCCGTGTCCCTGGTTGGACAGCTCCTCAGTCACAGGGGGGACGTGTGCCGTGTCCCTGGTTGGACAGCTCCTCAGTCACAGGGGGGACGTGTGCCGTGTCCCTGGTGGGACAGCTCCTCAGTCACAGGGGTGACGTGTGCTGTGTCCCTGGTGGGACAGCTCCTCAGTCACAGGGGTGATGTGCGCCGTGTCCCTGGTGGACAGCTCCTCAGTCACAGGGGTGACGTGTGCCGTGTCCCTGGTGGGACAGCTCCTCAGTCACAGGAGTGACGTGTGCCGTGTCCCTGGTGGACAGCTCCTCAGTCACAGGGGTGACGTGTGCCGTGTCCCTGGTGCATCACACTCCTCAGTCACAGGGGTGACGTGTGCCGTGTCCCTGGTGGATCACGCTCCTCAGTCACAGGGGTGACGTGCGCCGTGTCCCTGGTGGACAGCTCCTTAGTCACAGGGGTGACGTGTGCCGTGTCCCTGGTGGGACAGCTCCTCAGTCACAGGGGTGACGTGCGCCGTGTCCCTGGTGGGACAGCTCCTCAGTCACAGGGGTGACGTGTGCCGTGTCCCTGGTGGATCACGCTCCTCAGTCACAGGGGTGACGTGTGCCGTGTCCCTGGTGGGACAGCTCCTCATCACAGGGGTGACGTGTGCCGTGTCCCTGGTGGGACAGCTCCTCAGTCACAGGGGTGACGTGTGCCGTGTGCCTGGTGGATCACGCTCCTCAGTCACAGGGGTGACGTGCGCCGTGTCCCTGGTGGGACAGCTCCTCAGTCACAGGGGTGACGTGCGCCGTGTCCCTGGTGGGACAGCTCCTCAGTCACAGAGGTGACGTGTGCCGTGTGCCTGGTGGATCACGCTCCTCAGTCACAGGGGTGACGTGTGCCGTGTCCCTGGTGGGACAGCTCCTCAGTCACAGGGGTGACGTGTGCCGTGGCCCTGGTGGGACAGCTCCTCAGTCACAGGGGTGACGTGTGCCGTGTCCCTGGTGGATCACACTCCTCAGTCACAGGGGTGACGTGTGCCGTGGCCCTGGTGGATCACGCTCCTCAGTCACAGGGGTGACGTGCGCCGTGTCCCTGGTGGACAGCTCCTCAGTCACAGGGGTGACGTGCGCTGTGTCCCTGGTGGGACAGCTCCTCAGTCACAGGAGTGACGTGTGCCGTGTCCCTGGTGGACAGCTCCTCAGTCACAGGGGTGACGTGTGCCGTGGCCCTGGTGGGACAGCTCCTCAGTCACAGGGGTGACGTGTGCCGTGTCCCTGGTGGACAGCTCCTCAGTCACAGGGGTGACGTGTGCCGTGTCCCTGGTGGGACAGCTCCTCAGTCACAGGGGTGACGTGTGCCGTGGCCCTGGTGGGACAGCTCCTCAGTCACAGGGGTGACGTGTGCCGTGTCCCTGGTGGGACAGCTCCTCAGTCACAGGGGTGACGTGTGCCGTGGCCCTGGTGGGACAGCTCCTCAGTCACAGGGGTGACGTGTGCCGTGGCCCTGGTGGGACAGCTCCTCAGTCACAGGGGTGACGTGTGCCGTGTCCCTGGTTGGACAGCTCCTCAGTCACAGGGGGGACGTGTGCCGTGTCCCTGGTGGGACAGCTCCTCAGTCACAGGGGTGACGTGTGCTGTGTCCCTGGTGGGACAGCTCCTCAGTCACAGGGGTGATGTGCGCCGTGTCCCTGGTGGACAGCTCCTCAGTCACAGGGGTGACGTGTGCCGTGTCCCTGGTGGGACAGCTCCTCAGTCACAGGAGTGACGTGTGCCGTGTCCCTGGTGGACAGCTCCTCAGTCACAGGGGTGACGTGTGCCGTGTCCCTGGTGGATCACACTCCTCAGTCACAGGGGTGACGTGTGCCGTGTCCCTGGTGGATCACGCTCCTCAGTCACAGGGGTGACGTGCGCCGTTTCCCTGGTGGGACAGCTCCTCAGTCACAGGAGTGACGTGTGCCGTGTCCCTGGTGGACAGCTCCTCAGTCACAGGGGTGACGTGTGCCGTGTCCCTGGTGGGACAGCTCCTCAGTCACAGGAGTGACGTGTGCCGTGTCCCTGGTGGACAGCTCCTCAGTCACAGGGGTGACGTGTGCCGTGTCCCTGGTGGATCACACTCCTCAGTCACAGGGGTGACGTGTGCCGTGTCCCTGGTGGATCACGCTCCTCAGTCACAGGGGTGACGTGCGCCGTGTCCCTGGTGGACAGCTCCTCAGTCACAGGGGTGACGTGTGCCGTGTCCCTGGTGGGACAGCTCCTCAGTCACAGGGGTGACGTGCGCCGTGTCCCTGGTGGGACAGCTCCTCAGTCACAGGGGTGACGTGTGCCGTGTCCCTGGTGGATCACGCTCCTCAGTCACAGGGGTGACGTGTGCCGTGTCCCTGCTGGGACAGCTCCTCAGTCACAGGGGTGACGTGTGCCGTGTCCCTGGTGGGACAGCTCCTCAGTCACAGGGGTGACGTGTGCCGTGTCCCTGGTGGATCACACTCCTCAGTCACAGGGGTGACGTGCGCCGTGTCCCTGGTGGGACAGCTCCTCAGTCACAGGGGTGACGTGCGCCGTGTCCCTGGTGGGACAGCTCCTCAGTCACAGGGGTGACGTGTGCCGTGTCCCTGGTGGGACAGCTCCTCAGTCACAGGGGTGACGTGTGCCGTGTCCCTGGTGGATCACGGTCCTCAGTCACAGAGGTGACGTGTGCCGTGTCCCTGGTGGGACAGCTCCTCAGTCACAGGGGTGACGTGCGCCGTGGCCCTGGTGGATCACGCTCCTCAGTCACAGGGGTGACGTGTGCCGTGTCCCTGGTGGATCACGCTCCTCAGTCACAGGGGTGACGTGTGCCGTGTCCCTGGTGGATCACGCTCCTCAGTCACAGGGGTGACGTGCGCCGTGTGCCTGGTGGATCACACTCCTCAGTCACAGGGGTGACGTGTGCCGTGTCCCTGGTGGATCACACTCCTCAGTCACAGAGGTGACGTGTGCCGTGTCCCTGGTGGATCACGCTCCTCAGTCACAGGGGTGACGTGCGCCGTGTCCCTGGTGGACAGCTCCTCAGTCACAGGGGTGACGTGCGCCGTGTCCCTGGTGGATCACACTCCTCAGTCACAGGGGTGACGTGTGCCGTGTCCCTGGTGGATCACGCTCCTCAGTCACAGGGGTGACGTGTGCCGTTTCCCTGGTGGGACAGCTCCTCAGTCACAGGAGTGACATGTGCCGTGTCCCTGGTGGACAGCTCCTCAGTCACAGGGGTGACGTGTGCCGTGTCCCTGGTGGGACAGCTCCTCAGTCACAGGGGTGACGTGCGCCGTGTCCCTGGTGGGACAGCTCCTCAGTCACAGGGGTGACGTGCGCCGTGTCCCTGGTGGGACAGCTCCTCAGTCACAGGGGTGACGTGTGCCGTGTCCCTGGTGGATCACGCTCCTCAGTCACAGGGGTGACGTGTGCCGTGTCCCTGGTGGGACAGCTCCTCAGTCACAGGGGTGACGTGTGCCGTGTCCCTGGTGGATCACGCTCCTCAGTCACAGGGGTGACGTGCGCCGTGTCCCTGGTGGGACAGCTCTTCAGTTACAGGGGTGACGTGCGCCGTGTCCCTGGTGGGACAGCTCCTCAGTCACAGGGGTGACGTGTGCCGTGTCCCTGGTGGGACAGCTCTTCAGTTACAGGGGTGACGTGCGCCGTGTCCCTGGTGGGACAGCTCCTCAGGTACAGGGGTGACGTGTGCTGTGTCCCTGGTGGATCACGGTCCTCAGTCACAGGGGTGACGTGTGCCGTGTCCCTGGTGGGACAGGTCCTCAGGTACAGGGGTGACGTGTGCCGTTTCCCTGGTGGATCACGCTCCTCAGTCACAGGGGTGACATGCGCCGTGTCCCTGGTAGTACACACTCATGATAGGTATGCGAGGTGCATCATGGGCTTCCTAGTGCAGAGTGGCTGTGAGCGCCCTCAGACCCCTTCATCTGATTATTAGACAGCAGCTCTCTGCGGGCTCCGGTTGGCGGTGCCCAACCCACAGGCTGCAAGCACGGACTTCCAGTGGCCGTGCACACGCCATGTTGCCCTGTGCTCAAAGCGCTCACCAGGGGATGCGGCAGAGGCCACCACTCAGGCCCTACGTGCGGTCTGGGGATGAAACCAAGCGTCTTGGATGGCACGGGTGACCCCATTTCACGCCCCCACCCAGGTCTGCTCCATCCCTGCCCCCACCTGCACAGCAGGAATGTGTCCTCCAGAGAGCTGAGAGGCAGAGGCGCCATCCCCAGGGCCCACTGCCCCCTCCCATTTCTCAGTGAGCTGCATCAGGGCAGGGAAGCGGACCCGAGAGACCTCACCTGGTCTGGGGCGTTTTTAACAAAACCTTCATAGGAAGCAGGAGAAAAAGCTGGGGCTTTTATATGAGAGGAATTTTGCTTTAGGGTCAGTCGAATGGTCCACCTGTGGTCCCCAGGGGCACAGCCTCTGCCACTCATGTGACTGCTCACAAGTTACAGACCCCATTCCACCCGAGGTACGTGCACAGGATGACTGGATCCATGCCAAGGAGCCCATCCCGTGTGCCTGACACATACATATCGTGCCCACAGCACCAGTCACAGGGCGTATCCATGCGTGCCTGACACACATGTATACTGTGCTCACAGCACTATTCCCAGGGTGGATCCATGCACTGGTGAGCACACAGACAGTATGTGCATCACATGGGCCACACACACACACCGTGCTCACAGCACCAGTGCCAGGGCCTATCTGTGCACTGGTGAGCGCACAGACGATGCATGTGTACCGTGCACCTGAACACACGTGCCATGCTCACAGCAGCAGTCCCAGGGCCTATCTGTGCACTGGTGAGCACACAGACGATGCGGGCGTACCGTGCACCTGACACGCACACACCGTGCTCACAGCAGCAGTCCCGGGGCCTATCCGTGCACTGGTGAGCGCACAGACGATGCGGGCGTACCGTGCACCTGACACGCACACACCGTGCTCACAGCAGCAGTCCTAGGGCCTATCCGTGCACTGGTGAGCGCACAGACTATGCATGTGTACCGTGCACCTGAAACACACGTGCCGTGCTCACAGCAGCAGTCCCAGGGCCTATCCGTGCATTGGTGAGCACACAGACGATGCGGGCGTACCGTGCACCTGACACCCACACACTGTGCTCACAGCAGCAGTCCCGGGGCCTATCCGTGCACTGGTGAGCACACAGACGATGCGGGTGTACCGTGCACCTGACACGCACACACTGTGCTCACAGCAGCAGTCCCGGGGCCTATCCGTGCACTGGTGAGCACACAGACGATGCATGTGTACCGTGCACCTGACACACACACACCGTGCTCACAGCAGCAGTCCCGGGGCCTATCCGTGCACTGGTGAGCACACAGACGATGCATGTGTACCATGCACCTGACACGCACACACCGTGCTCACAGCAGCAGTCCCGGGGCCTATCCGTGCACTGGTGAGCACACAGACGATGCATGTGTACCATGCACCTGACACGCACACACCGTGCTCACAGCAGCAGTCCCGGGGCCTATCCGTGCACTGGTGAGCACACAGACGATGCGGGCATACCATGCACCTGACACACACGTGCCGTGCTCACAGCAGCAGTCCCAGGGCCTATCTGTGCACTGGTGAGCGCACAGACAATGCATGTGTACCGTGCACCTGACACGCACACACCGTGCTCACAGCAGCAGTCCCGGGGCCTATCTGTGCACTGGTGAGCACACAGACAATGCATGTGTACTGTGCACCTGACACCCACACACCGTGCTCACAGCAGCAGTCCCGGGGCCTATCCGTGCACTGGTGAGCGCACAGACGATGCGGGCGTACCGTGCACCTGACACGCACACACTGTGCTCACAGCAGCAGTCCCAGGGCCTATCCGTGCACTGGTGAGCGCACAGACAATGCATGTGTACCGTGCACCTGACACGCACACACTGTGCTCACAGCAGCAGTCCCGGGGCCTATCCGTGCACTGGTGAGTGCACAGACGATGCATGTGTACCGTGCACCTGACACGCACACACCGTGCTCACAGCACGAGTGCCAGGGCCTATCTGTGCACTGGTGAGCGCACAGACGATGCATGTGTACCGTGCACCTGACACGCACACACCGTGCTCACAGCACCAGTGCCAGGGCCTATCCGTGCACTGGTGAGCACACAGACGATGCGGGCGTACCGTGCACCTGACACGCACACACCGTGCTCACAGCAGCAGTCCCAGGGCCTATCCGTGCACTGGTGAGCACACAGACGATGCGGGCGTCACTGAGCCGTGGCTTCGTGCTCACCCCTGGGAACGAGCGCCGTTCTGATCTGTGCACCAACCCTGGACAGACTAAGGAAACCTCGTGCTCCCCAGTGAGGCCAGGCCCAGGAGGGCAGATGTTGTGGATTCTATTTATAACAATTTTTTTTTTCAAAAAAAGATGTATCTGAAAGGCAGCACATCAGAGGGAGAGAGAGGCAAGGGGGAGTGGGGAGGGAGGTCATCCAGGTGGGGGGGGGGGTTAGTACCTGAGCCGTTCTCCATTGCTTTCCTGGGAGCTGGGTGGGGTGCGGCAGCGGGGGCTCAGCCCAGCATTCTGATGGGGGATGCCGGCGTTGCAACTGCAGCTTAACCTGCTGCACTCCACAGAGGCGCCGCGGGTTCCGCTTAGACTCCATGTTCCGGGTACACAATCCCAAGACAAAGTGGATTGTGGCTGTCAGAGGTCGAGAGAGGGGGGAGAGGGAGCGACTGCCTTATGGAGCCAGAGTTTTCTTTGGGGATGGAACTGTTTTGGGATTAGGTCACATGGCACGGAGAATACAGTAGACGCCACTGAGTCGTTCCTTTGAAAGAGCATGTCGGCGTGTGGACTGGCATCCACGGAGCTCTAGGGCCGGGTTGGAGCTGTAGCGCCAGTGTAGATGGCTGGCTTTGCAGCCTCCTGCCTCGTGACTGCACCCACTGTGCAGACGACAGTTCTGGCTGTGGCTCGCACTGGCTTCCTGCTTGGAGATGAGACTGAGAATACTCGACCTTGACCCTGGAGCACTTTGTCTGGTTTCCTGTCACTCTTTCTTTTTTCTTTTTTTTTTTTTTTGGATAGGCAGAGTTAGTGTGAGAGAGAGACAGAGAGAAAGGTCTTCCTTCCGTTGGTTCACCCCCCAAATGGCCGCTACAGCCAGTGCTGCACAAGATCCGAAGCCAGGAGCCAGGTGCTTCTTCCTGGTCTCCCTTGCAGGTGCAGGGGCCCAAGGACCTGGCCATCCTCCACTGCCTTCCCGGGCCAGAGCAGAGAGCTGGACAGGAAGAGGGGCAACCAGGACAGAACCTGGCGCCCCAACCGGGACTAGAACCCGGGGTGCCAGTGCTGAAGGTGGAGGATTAGCCTCGTGAGCTGCGGTGCCGGCCTCGTGTCACTCTGTCCATCAAGAACCAGGTCCTTTCCGATGCCATGTGCTGGCTCCGGTGGGAGATGCGGGTCTGAGCGAGAGGCGGAGTCTGCCCTTCAGGGTGGAGTAGTGAGCTCGGCTTCTGTGTTGAGAATTTCAGAGAAGCAGACACCACGCAGTTGTCCCTCGGCTTACAAAAAGGGAAGTTGGCTGCTAGGCCTCCTTTGTGTCTGGAGTCTGGAACCTGAACCTGCAGTTAAGACGCCCACTCCCCGCCCGAGTGCTGGGTTGGGTCCTGCCTGTGGCTCCTGGCTCCAGCTGCAGACCCCGGGGGGCAGCAGGAAGTCTGGCATGACGTGAACCTGCAGTTAAGACGCCCACTCCCCGCCCGAGTGCTGGGTTGGGTCCTGCCTCTGGCTCCTGGCTCCAGCTGCAGACCCCGGGGGGCAGCAGGGAAGACTCGGGTGGCTGAGTGCCTGCTCCCCCCGTGGAACCCGTGCAGTGAGCAGTTGAGAGTAGACTAGGGGTGGGAGCTCTCTCTCCCTAGCTCCCTGCCTCACATATTTTACAACAATTTCACAATTGACATAAACAGTGAAAGAGCCGACCCAGGGCCTGGGCTTCAGCGTGGGATGGCGTGCGGAGACTTTTAACGCTGAGCTCAGCACAGCTCCGTCCGTGCGGGAGCATGAGTGAGTGTGTTTGGGCATCAGACTGGGGGCCGAGGGAAGTCTGCACAGAGGAACTGACATTTTGGGCGGAGTTTGGAGGACGAGTGGGATTCAGCCTCTGGTTTAGTACTTGCTGCTATTTCACATAAGGAGAAGCAGACACAGCTGTTACCCCCAAAACCGGAGACTACAAACAAGTGAAACAGAATTGAGCGACAGTAGCCCTGTCTGACTAACCAGGAGGCACAACCACGCCCTCGCCGCTGGGGTCTTGTGCCTTCAGCCTTGTGGTGGTGCCTGTGGCCTGGCGAGTGTGTGTGTGTGTGTATGAGTGTGAGTGTGTGGATGGGTGAGTGTGAGTGTGTGTGGATGAGTGTGTGTGTGAGTGTGTGTGGATGAGTGTGTGTGAGTGTGTGTGGATGAATGTGAGTGTGTGAGTGTGTGTGGATGAGTGTGTGTGAGTGTGTGTGTGGATGAATGTGAGTGTGTGGATGAGTGAGTGTGTGGATGAGTGTGTGTGTGTGGATGAATGTGAGTGTGTGAGTGTGTGGATGAGTGTGTGTGTGTGTGGATGAATGTGAGTGTGTGGATGAGTGTGAGTGTGTGGATGAGTGTGTGTGTGTGTGGATGAATGTGTGTGGATGAGTGTGAGTGTATGGATGAGTGTGAGTGTGTGGATGAGTGTGTGTATGAATGTGAGTGTGTGTGTGTGGATGAGTGTGTGTGTGAGTGTGTATGGATGAATGTGAGTGTGTGAGTGTGTGTGGATGAATGTGAGTGTGTGTGTGTGGATGAGTGTGTGTGAGTGTGTGGATGAGTGTGAGTGTGTGGATGAGTGTGTGTGTGTATGAATGTGAGTGTGTGAGTGTGTGTGGATGAGTGTGAGTGTGTGAGTGCGTGTGGATGAGTGTGTGAGTGTGTGGATGAGTGTGAGTGTGTGTGTGAGTGTGTGGATGAGTGTGTGTGAGTGTGGATGAGTGTGAGTGTGTGTGGATGAGTGTGAGTGTGTGAGTGCGTGTGGATGAGTGTGTGAGTGTGTGGATGAGTGTGAGTGTGTGTGTGAGTGTGTGGATGAGTGTGTGTGAGTGTGGATGAGTGTGAGTGTGTGTGCGAATGTGAGTGTGTGAGTGTGTGTGGATGAGTGTGAGTGTGTGAGTGCGTGTGGATGAGTGTGTGAGTGTGTGGATGAGTGTGAGTGTGTGTGTGAGTGTGTGGATGAGTGTGTGTGAGTGAGGATGAGTGTGAGTGTGTGTGCTGTGTCCGTGCATGTCGGGGAGGGACAGAACACAGGTCAGCCGTTGTTCTCAGAGTGTTTGTCTGCCAGTGACTTCGTAGATGATACAATCCACCTTTTCTGTGGCCCTGGCTTGTTCTCCCCTGTGCAGGTGACTTTATCCTACAGCCTCGTGTCTTACCGCAGAACGCTTTCCTGTGGAGCGTGGAGCCGTGACCCTGGTGATGTCTCGTCTGGAGGTAGCCCGGGCTCTTGGCGCTCCTGGTAGCAGCAGGCTGTGGTGAACACTTGGCACTGACCTTGGTGCTCTGCTCTGGGCAGAGCCTCCAGATCGCTTTGGCAGTGAGCGCAGACGTAAAGGTTTCACATCACTGCCCCAGGAGCCGACCTCACGCTCACCCACAGATGGCCGTGACCTCACGCTCACCCAGGATGGCCGTGACCCTATGCTCACCCATGGATGGCCGTGTCCTCACACTCACCTAGGATGCCCGTGACCCCACGCCCACCCATGGATGGCCATGTCCTCACACTCACCCACAGATGGCCATGACCTCACACCCACCCATGGATGGCCGTGACCCCACGCCCACCCACGGATGGCCGTGACCCCACGCCCACCCACGGATGGCCGTGACCCCACGCCCACCCATGGATGGCCGTGACCCCACGCCCACCCACGGATGGCCATGACCCCACGCCCCCCAAGATGGCCATGACCCCACGCTCACCCAGGATGGCCGTGATCCCATGCTCACCCAGGATGGCCGTGACCCCATGCCCACCCAGGATGGCCGTGACCCAATGCTCACCCACAGATGGCCATGACCTCACGCTCACCCGGGATGGCCGTGACCCCACGCCCACCCACGGATGGCCGTGTCCTCACGCTCACCTAGGATGCCTGTGACCCCACGCTCACCCAGGATGGCCATGACCCCATGCTCACACATGGATGGCCGTGACCCCACGCCCACCCATGGATGGCCGTGACCCCACGCCCACCCATGGATGGCCGTGTCCTTGTGCTCACCCAGGATGGCCATGTCCTTGTGCTCACCCAGGATGCCCGTGACCTCACGCTCACCCAGGATGGCCATGTCCTCACGCTCACCCAAGATGGCCATGACCCCACGCTCACCCACAGATGGCCGTGTCCTCATGCTTACCTAGAATGCCCGTGATCCCACGCTCACCCACATATGGCCATGACCCCACGCCCACCCACGGACAGCCGTGTCCTCATGCTCACCCAGGATGGCCGTGACCCCATGCTCACCCACGGACGGCCGTGTCCTCATGCTCACCCAGGATGCCCGTGACCCCACGCTCACCCACGGACGGCTGTGTCCTCACGCTCACTCAGGATGCCCGTGACCCCACGCCCACCCACGGACGGCCGTGTCCTCATGCTCACCCAGGATGCCCGTGACCCCACGCCCACCCATGGACGGCCGTGTCCTCATGCTCACCCAGGATGGCCATGACCCCATGCTCACCCACAGACGGCCATGTCCTCACGCTCACCCAGGATGGCTGTGACCCCACGCCCACCCACGGATGGCCATGTCCTCACGCTCACCCAGGATGGCCATGACCCCATGCTCACCCACAGACGGCCGTGTCCTCACGCTCACCCAGGATGGCTGTGACCCCACGCCCACCCATGGATGGCCATGTCCTCACGCTCACCCAGGATGGCCGTGTCCTTTATCCCCAGGGCTTGCTCAGGTTTCCTGTCCATCTGGCAGGTGCTGTCTTAGGTCCCCTGAGTTTGGTCCCTCCGCGTGGGCCGTCTGTGTTTTCCAGACGCTGCCTGGCTGTGCACCCTTCCCTCACCCCCTCTGCCGCCCTTTCCTCCCTTCGTCGGCTGACTTTATTCCTGGCTCCTCCTGCTGCTGTTTCCTGCTGGCTCACGGAAGCTCTTTGTTAAGAACTTTAGGCTCTGTCGTAGCCACTGGAAACCTTTCTGCAAAGGGAATTGTTGAGGCTGGCAGACGGGGGGAGGTGCTGTCCATGCAGGGAAGGGGAGGAGCTGAGTCCAGGGCGGGCGAGAGCGGCGTGTGGTGAGCAGGAGCGGAGCACGTGGCAGTGGGCGTGGGCCTGAGCCCCACGACCCCATGTGGATGGGGGGAGAGCACACGTGGGCCGAGAGAGCGTGAGTGTGGGCGGATAAGGAGCTGGGGCAGGGCTGGGGGACTGCACACAGAGCCAGAAGGTTTGTGAGCAGAGGGAAAAAGCATGTGCACGAGTGTGCGCCTATGTGCCCATGTGTGCCTGTATGTCCATGTGTGCATGTGTGCCTGTGTGTACATGTGTATGTGCCTGTGTGCCCGTGTGTGCATGCATGTGCCAGTGTATACATGTGTGCCTGTATGTCCATGTGTGCCTGTGTCTGTACGTGTGTGTGCCTGTGTGCCCGTGTGTGCATGCATGTGCCAGTGTATGCATGCGTGCCTGTATGTCCATGTGTGCCTGTGTCTGTGCATGTGTGTGCCTGTGTGCCGTGTGTGCATGCATGTGCCTGTATGTCCATGTGTGCATGTGTGCCTATGTGTGTACGTGCGTGTGCCTGTGTGCCCATGTGTGCACATACGCCTGTGTGCCCATGTGTGCATGCATGTGCCAGTGTATACATGCGTGCCTGTATGTCCATGTGTGCCTGTGTCTGTACATGTGTGTGTGCCTGTGTGCCCGTGTGTGCATGCATGTGCCAGTGTATGCATGCGTGCCTGTATGTCCATGCGTGCCTGTGTCTGTGCATGTGTGTGCCTGTGTGCCATGTGTGCATGCATGTGCCTGTATGTCCATGTGTGCCTGTGTGCCTATATGTCCATGTGTGTGTGTCTGTGTGCCGTGTGTGCACACACACCTGTGTGCCCGTTCGCCCAGTAAGCTGCTGTGCTCCAGGTCGTTTTAACCCTGCTCCTACAGGAGTGGAAAGGATGTTTGGTTCCAGGTTGTCCAGAAGCACCAGGCAGCTTAGAGCCTGAATTTCGTGCTTTCCTTCCCATGGGGTGGGAACTGTTTCTGAATGGCAGTGGAGCCTGCAGGGCCTTTCCGTGGGCCGTGAGGGCACCTGTGCTCTGGTTCTGTAGGCCTCAGTGTGCGGGAGGCAGCAGTGGCACCCTGAGCTCTCCGGGCCTGTGTGCTCCTGGTGGAGTGAGAGGGTGGCGTGGTGCCCCAGTGCGGTCTACTCCAGAACGGCTCCGAAAAGGGGGAATGAAGCTGATGCAAAGGGCTGTGCGGGCTCCCGCAGACCCCCCATGGGGGTGGCCGGGCACCGCTGCCTGGCCTGTCTTCGCCCAGACGTCAGCCCGCATCTCACCGAACACTGGGCACCAGTGCCCACCACAACACGGGCACTTGTGTTTCCTGGGCCATTGTCTTATTTCTTTTAAGAAGATTTATTTATTTATTTGACAACGAGAGAGATCGTCCATCTGCTGGTTCATTCCCCGAATGGCTGCCACAGCTTGGTTTGTGTGAGGCTGAAGCCAAGAACCAGAAATCCCAGCTGGGTCTCCCACATGGGTGCAGGGGCCCAAGTACTTGGGCCGTCTTCTGCTGCTTTGCTAGGCCCATAGCAGGGAGCTGGCCCCTGGACTAGTTCCTCGTGAGACAAAGTCCAGTGTCTGGGGAAGTGGTGTGGTTTGGATGGGGCCTGCCTGTTCTGTTCTGAGGTGCACTCCAGCTGGGACCTGGGCCGTGTGACGTGGTCACAACCTGCCATGTCGTCCCAACTGTGCTGCTGTGGGCGAGACTTCCCTCCACTGTCAGGATGCAGCCTTGGTTGGGGCCAGGGTCTCTGCAGCTGGACTAGGATCACGTGGGGGATGCCCTCATCTGGCAGGACCGGCGTCCTCGGACTGGGGACACTTGGATGTAGGGAGGCACTTGCATACCCACCCGAGAAGATTCTGGGCACAGCTGAACGAGGTGCCACTGTGTGTGTGGGAGGGTGGCTCCCAGGGCAGCCCCTCCCCCTGCCAGGGTGCTGTTGGGCTTGGGCTTTGTCAGCCGTGAAAACAGAAAGTCCTACTCAGGAGACAGAGCCGGCCCAGTGCTCCCCTGTTTGCAGGGTTACCCAGCAAAGGGGTTCTTGTTTGTTTTCACTCTGCTTGGACTCCAGTGGTGCAAATCCCAGAACCCGAAAAGGGCCTCTGGCACACCATGCCACAGTTGAAGGCGGGAAGGGCCAGACAGTGTGGAAGACGGATGATGAGTTTACGGTTCTCATAGGCCGGGTTCCGTAACACTGGAATTAGTCCTTAGAGGGAAAACTTAAAAGGTAGTTTGCTCCCGAGGGAGCAGCGTGGGGCTTGCCTTGAGCGATGATGAGTCTGCTGGGGACAGACAGCAGAGCTCCAGGACGCCTCATTGTCTAATCAGGGTGGGTGAGAGCGAGCTGATTAACCCGGCCGGCTGGCGGCGGCCTCGTGTGAGCACTGCCACTCTGCAGAATGGCAGGCGCCGCGCCGAGGCGCTCCTGGCCTCTGTGCCGGGCCCAGGGCCGTCGTGCCGTCCTCTGCTCTGGGCCCGTGCCCTGCTGTCGTTTTGTTGTTGGGAGCACCACCCCGAGTGTGGCGAATGCAGGTGTCCGAATGAGGGCAGTGGGACTTCCTTCTGCAGTTTCTGTGCCGGACGCACGGGTCTGCCACTGGTCCGTTAGATCCCACACATCTCCCGGAGCCGCCGACCCCACGTGACGCCTGGCTGGAGCGGGGGTGGTGTCCTGGGGCTCTGGGGGCTGAGTGGCTGCTCCACCTTTCTCTGCCCGGAGCCGACCCCACAGGCAGCAGCCTGAACGTGGGGGTTATAGTAATTAGAGTAAAACGACACAATGTGGCTGCTCTTGTCGCCTTGCCTGTAGGCTTCTGGGTGAAGGAGAGACTTCCCGTTTCCCGTGGACAGAAAATTGTCGGCAACAATAATCAGGTGTATCGTGATTTAGAAACTGCTGGTGTTCAGAGAGCAGAAGGAAACAAAGTGCCGTTGGGAAATCCTCCCCTTGGTGCGCCTTCCAGCGCTGGATGCACCGTGCATCGCTCGGTGCCCGGTCTCGGTGTGCGCAGTCTCACATGCCGCTGCCTCCAGTGTCAGAAGCTGGGGACAGTTACAATGTGGTGATTTGGGTGACTTCAGAATCTTCTTCCGAGGCGCCAGAGAAAACCGGCCTGTAATTCAGAAACATCTAGCTTGCCATTTTGAAGATTGCTCGGTGGTGAGCCGGAGAATGTGGCAGTGTCACTGGGGAGGGGAGATCGCTGTGTCACTCCACCTTGGATGCAGGGAAGTGGAGAGCCCTGGTGAACGCACTGAGGTGGGCGCTCGGTGGGCTTTATCGTGACTTTACCACTTACACAATACTCGTCTTTAAATATTGCTTGTTTCATTTTTACAGAGCGCATGAAAACCTGTTAGAACGAAACGCTCTTGTCGTATCTGGTAATGCCTAGAACAGGATCCGCCACCGTGCCCGTGGACTGCGACTCGGGGTTTCTGGGTATTAGCGTGTTAATAACTGAATAAGCTATTATTTTCCCTTGAGGAAAATCTCTTAGCATTTTACTAGCAAATTTTGAACATATATATGTTTAAAATAAGTCTTTATATATTTTCATTTTATTTGAACGGCAGAGAGAGAGAACAGAGAGAAAGCGAGATCTTCCATGTGCTAGTTCACTCCTGAAACACCCACAATAACCAAGGCTGGGCCAGGCTGAAGCCAGGAGCCAGGAATTCCATCCAGGGCTCCCGCACAGGTGGCAGGACCCAAGCACGTGGGCCGTCACCTGCTGCCTCCCAGGGTGTGCATCAGCAGGCAGCCGAACCAAAATCGGAGGAGCCAGGGCTCAACCAGGCACCCCAGTACTGGATGAGGCCATCCCAGACAGCATCTTAACCGCTGTGTCCAATGCCCACTGTGGATAAAGCAGGATTGTGACGGTGGCTTCGCGGCTGTGTGGGTGGGCCACCTAGAAATGCCCCTGGAGCCCCTCTGACAAAATCGCTTCCATGCCTGTTTCCTTCATCTTTTGTAATTTTTTTCATACGGCCCAACTTTGATTTCTACGCTGTGACCCACTGTCATTACAAGAAGAAAACAGCATCAAATGTCTCAGTACGCGGTAACTGCCATGTCAGGGTGGGGGTAGGGAGCCTGTGTTGCCGGTAAGTGCCACTCCGTCCTCTTGGTGAGCAGGCGCCGCCACGAGCTGGCCAGACGTGACCAGCCTGTATTGAATTGTGTGTGTTCCGCATTGCAGAAACAGCGAATGCAGTGTTGCGACAGACTCCCCTGTGAACATACCCAGAGGGGCTTCCAGGGGTGTCAGTCCAGGAGAGCTCAGAGGCTCCTCCCGCGTGGGCCCAGCTGTCCCGAATCCCCCCCTCCCCTCCCCTGACATCCTCCTCCTCCTCCTGATCCCTGGGGAAACAGATGCACAGAGGAACTGCTGCCCTGTGGCTAACCTGGTCACCTCTGGCAGGGCCCTGCTGTGCCCGGGACACTTGCCACCCATGGGCTTCCCGGGAGCCTCAGCCTCATGTGTTCCGTGAAGCACCCAGTGAGGCTCAAGGACGTCCCCCCCATAGCAGCCGGCACCCGGCAGCTCTAACCTGGTCTGCTGCACTGCACGGCCCAGCGTCATGACCCAGGGGCTGCGAGGCTGGGCAAGCTCTGCCACACAGACAGCCTCTGCCTCACCCAGGCGCGCGAGCAGTCGGCCCCCGGAGGATCTCCCTGGTGCTGTTCCCGGGGCCACTGCCGTGGGGTCTGCATCTGTGCGCTGCCCGCTGACCTGGGAGGGACTGCTTGTTTCCACCTGTGGATATTAATGTGTGTCTGCTTTAGTGCACTCGTTTGGCTACATGAAACCAAATTACAGAAAATTACCTCTATTTTCCGAGACCCAGTCAGCATCTCTGGGTGAGTCCTGCGCAGGCAGGAAGGGGTGGGGAGCTGAGCTGCAAAGAGGCGGCAGGTGGTGGCTGCCCACGGAGGAGGGCAGCCCGTTTTCCTCGTGGCCCCTCGGAGCCGCCCTGAGGCACGGCTCACCCGGTGCACTGTGGGCCTGGCGGCAAAGTGAGCATGGAGCTGGTGTCGGGTGGCCAGGTCCCTGTCCCCTCGGCACCTGCTACTGATTCCTAGTTTCAGTTTGAAATCTGAAGATGCTTCTAAGGAGAGAGGAGATGCTGGGGGTGCCACTGAGAAACCATGCCCATGACAGACTGCGCCCACGAGAGGCCATGCCCACATGAGAGAACATGCCCACGAGAGAGAACATGCCCATGAGTGAGAGAACACGTCCATGAGAGAGGCCATGCCCACGGAGAGGCCACGCCCACAAGAGAGGCCATGGCCACGAGAGGCTGTGCCCACAAGAGAGGTCATGCCCACAAGAGAACAGGCTCATGAGAGAGAACAGGCCCATGAGAGAGAACATGCCCACGAGAACACACCCACGAGAGAACATGCCCATGAGAGGGTCCACGCCCACGAGAGAACGTGCCCACGAGAGAACACGCCCACAAGGGAGAGAACGTGCCCACGAGAGAACACACCCACAAGGGAGAGAACACGCCCACAAGGGAGAGAACACGCCCACGAGAGAACACGCCCATGATAGAACACACCCACGAGAGAATGTGCCCATGAGAGAACGTGCCCACGAGAGGCCACACCCACGAGAGAACACGTCCACGAGAGGCCACGCCCACAAGGGAGAGAACACGCCCACGAGAGAACACGCCCATGATAGAACACACCCACGAGAGAATGTGCCCATGAGAGAACGTGCCCACGAGAGAACACACCCACGAGAGGCCACGTCCACGAGAGGCCACGGCCACGAGAGAACGTGCCCACGAGAGAACACACCCATGAGAGAAAACGCCCACAAGGGAGAGAACACGCCCACGAGAGAACACGCCCATGATAGAACACACCCACGAGAGAACATGCCCACGAGAGAACGTGCCCATGAGAGGCCACACCCACGAGAGAACATGCCCACGAGAGAACGTGCCCACGAGAGGCCACGCCCACGAGAGAACACACCCATGAGAGAAAACGCCCACAAGGGAGAGAACACGCCCACGAGAGAACACGCCCATGATAGAACACACCCACGAGAGAACATGCCCACGAGAGAACATGCCCACGAGAGGCCACACCCACAAGAGGCCACGCCCAGGAGAGAACGTGCCCATGAGAGGCTCTAGGGGGCCTGGCTTCTGGGAGATTCTGTGAGATCTGTGCTGGGGACGACCGGTGACCTCCTTGTTGTTAAGTAGCATGGGGGCAGCGTCTCGGGACCCTCGGGGGTCCAGACGTCATTGTTTAGGTGAGGGGTGTTTACTGCACGTGTCCCATGGTGCTGACAGGAACAGGAAGGACCCAGAGTAGATGGTGGGGTGGCGTTGGGGTCAGTGGCCACAGCCCCTGACCGCGAGCTGCCGTCCACCCGAAACCGCTGAGGAGCACGGGGACCCCCCTGCGGGTGCCCCTCCTCTTCCTGCTGGCTGCTCACCGGGTGCCGGGACGAGGCTGTCCAGTGCATCCACGCCACACCTGGGGTCCCACAAGCTGCAGACATTGAACTCCTGGCACGCTCGCCACGGGCTTGTCCCGGGTCACCCCTCGGGGGCCTCCCATGGCAGCCGTGCCTGCTCTGCTGGGGTGAGCAGCCGAGGCGGCGCCGGGTCCTGCGGCTGCCCTCTTGGCTCAACTCCAGCCCCAGAGCGCGTAGCAATCAAGTCTTGAGAACCTCGCAGGAGACCTTCGAGGCCAAGGTCCCAGCCTGAGGGGGGTGTTGGCAGGGGGCAGGAGCCTCTGGCTTGTCCTTGCCATCCCCAAGGAGGTCACTGTCGCCCGGGGGACCAGGGAGTGGGGGCTGCAGGGTCCCAGTGCTGACGCTGAAGGCAGAGAAGGGGAGCTGGTGCAGGATCCCAGGAAGAAGCCTGAGGCCAGTCTGGGGAGGGCCCCGGCCGGGAGGGGCCAGGCCCGCTGGCTGTCCCGAGCAGGCGCGCGCTGCGGCTTCTGACCTGGACGGTCTCGGCAGAGCTCCGCGTGCACGGACTTTATTTGTTTACTCGGCCACTCGGGTGTGCGCTAAGTGGAGGGAAGTGGAAAAGTGCTCTCCTGCGTTCACAGCTTTCAGGCTCTCAGCTTGCGTGCTTACAAGGGCAGGCGCTGAAATGCCATCTGGTATACCCGCCTCAGAGGAGCCGGGCCGTGAGGCGCTCGGAGTGTGATTTGTACCTTGATGCCTTAAGTGAAATAAATTGATAGTTCCAGGTGGAGGAAAAATGACCAGGTCTATTCCTATAGGTTTTAAACATTATTCAGGTTGGAAATTTCAGCAAATGGGACAAAGATAAAATCAGCTGTTCATTAATACATATTTTTAATACCTACAGAGGTTGTAAAAAGTGGCCTTATTTTATTAGTGCCTTGCTGAAGGCTGTTGCCACTGGTATTATCCATTGTGATCAGCGACTTGGCTCGCTGGTTTATCCACCGTGTCGGAGACTCGGGCTCGCTGGCCAAGCCCCGGCGCTGTGGTGTCAGGCCTTTCCCCGACGACAGGTAGGCAGCGCCGCTGCAGGTGCTGGCCCAAGGGCCAGGGGTGTCGGAGCAGGGTTCCCGGTGCATGCTGGTATGTCTCCCCCAAACCTGCCAGGTGCCAGGGGTGTGTGTCATTGCACAGGACACATTGCGGGATGGCTGCTGGCCTTTTCTCTCTGACCCCCACTGCTGTGCTGCACCCTGGGTGACCTGAGGTGGGCGTGCGGTGCTGTGGTGCACTTGGGGAATGCGCTGGGATGGTTTTCCTGGATTCTCTCGGTCTCCCTGCGAACGTGAAGGGAGACGAACAGCACCACAGTTTCACACCCAGGGACGTCCACTGACTTGTCCAAGTGGCTGAACCTGGGGTTCTCGGAATCCGGGCAAGCGTCCTTGCTCCGTTTGCTGGTGCCTGGCCCGGAGCTTCTGTCTCAGCTGGGGCTTTCAGACCTGCCTGTTCCAGCGTACTGGGACCACGTGGTCAACAGAAGCTACACATCCATTTGCGATCCGCGTGCCCAGGGCTCCGCTGTGTGTTGGCCGCATGTGCTGTGTGAGGAGTGGCGACTGCGTCACGTGAGCCCGGGCTGACGCACACCGGGGAGGGCCTGCTGCTCAGGCATGCCTTAGGAACTCTTGTGCTGTCTCCTTTTTTTGACAGGCAGAGTGGACAGTGAGAGAGAGACAGAGAGAAAGGTCTTCCTTTGCCGTTGGTTCACCTTCCAATGGCCGCTGCGGCCAGCGCGTCTCGCTGATCTGAAGCCAGGAACCAGGTGCTTCTCCTGGTCTCCCATGCGGGTGCAGGGCCCAAGCACTTGGGCCATCCTCTACTGCCTTTCTGGGCCATAGCAGAGAGCTGGACTGGAAGAGGGGCAACCGGGACAGAATCCGGCGCCCCGACCAGGACTAGAACCTGGTGTGCCGGCGCCACAGGCGGAGGATTAGCCTCTTGAGCCACGGCACCGGCCTCTTGTGCTGTTGTTAGTGGTCCGCTATTGGGGGACTTGAGACTTGCCCTTCTACCAGGGCGTTGAGCATCATGCAGGCCAAGCGGCGTCCAAATCCTGGAAGCAGGTGCCATTCTCCTCTCCACAGTTTGTGGCTCAGACCTGCTTCCGGGGAGAAACACCACCTTGGGAGCATGCACAGAGCAGGCCTACGCTCTGGGACAAGAACTGCGCAGAGCCTGTGCCGCCGGCGTGCCAGGCTGAGCCCCGCCCTTCCCCAGTCGCCCTGATGTAATTGATAACAATGCCGTTTTCATGTGTGAACAGCGAGCTTAGGTCTGGTCGGCCCATTGAAAGTGCATAGCTGCTGAGCCCTGAGGCTGCGTGCTGCCCGTTCCCAGCAGGTTTCGTGGGGGACCCAGTGCGTCTTCCCACATCGCACAGGGGCTGCAGTTTTGTAGTTCCCAGCCGGAGGTGCCTGCTGTTAGCAGTAATGGCCTCGCGGGCTCCGGGGAGGGAGCAAGGAGGAAGGTTTCTCAGGTTCCTGGAACTGGAGGAGGCACAGAGAAGGCGCTTGGTGAGTTTAATGTGCCCATTTTACAGAGAGGAGACTGAGGCTCAGCTAAGGGAGGTGCCCAAGTATGCGGCCAGAACCCACCTGTGTTTAGCAAGCTTGCGGTCTACAGTCAGTTCCCATAAGGAGCAGTGAGGAGGAGGCTCGCGTGGCGAGGGAATCACTTGCCCTGACCTCACTTAAAACACAAGGAATTACGGCTCTCCCACCAGGAAACCGCAGGCACGTCTCAGGGAGCCGCACCGGAACTCAGGCCAGCACAGGAGCTCAGACTTCTTGTGTCCTGCTCCTGCTTGTGTTGTCATTCCCGCAGTCCCTGGAGGTGAGAGCCTCGGTTTTAGGGTCACAGACCCCACGGTGGGGGGACAGCATCCAGGGACAGGCCTGCCCGCCACGACCAGGAGTCAGGAGCCGGGTTTCTGCACGGGGTAGGCCTGGCTTCAGTGGCCACCTTGAGTGCTCATGGGGAGATCCACACAGGCCTCCGCTGGCGCAGCACAGGTGCGGTGCAGCTGCGGGCCGTCAGCGTGAGCTGCCGTACTCTATCTGTTGGCCTAGCCTTTCCATCTCATTTAAATTTGTCTTCATTAGATACCATGAGCTCACTCCACGCATGAAGCAGATGCCTGTGATTTCGGAATAGAGTTGTCTGGAGTTATTATGCGTGATTCCTGTTTGTATGTGGAGAGATGGGAAATAAACATAAAGAGATCTGGACCCCAGGCCTCCTGGTTTGCAGTGTGGGGTCCTGATGGCAGAGGTGACAGCGCTGGGGGCACAGCCAGGCGCAGTCCTCGCAGGATGTCCAGAGGAACCCAGGTGACAGCGCTGGGGGCACAACCAGGCACAGTCCCCGCAGGGCGCCCGGAGGAGCCCAGGTGACAGCACTGGGGGCACAGCCAGGTGCAGTCCCACAGGACACCCGGAGGAGCTGGGGGCACAGCCAGGCACAGTCCTTGCAGGACGCCCTGAGGAGCTGGGGGCACAGCCAGGCGCAGTCCCCACAGGACGTCCTGAGGAGCTGGGGGCACAGCCAGGCACAGTCCCACAGGACGCCCAGAGGAGCTGGGGGCACAGCCAGGTGCAGTCCCCGCAGGACGCCCGGAGGAGCCCAGGTGACAGCGCTGGGGGCACAGCCAGGCACAGTTCTCACAGGACGCCCTGAGGAGCTGGGGGCACAGCCAGGCACAGTCCCAACGGGACGCCCGGAGGAGGTGGGGGCACAGCCAGGCACAGTCCCCACGGGACGCCCAGAGGAGCTGGGGGCACAGCCAGGCGCAGTCCTCGCAGGACGCCCAGAGGAGCCCAGGTGACAGCGCTGGGGGCACAGCCAGGTGCAGTCCTCGCAGGACGCCCTGAGGAGCTGGGGGCACAGCCAGGCAAAGTCCCCACAGGACGTCCTGAGGAGCTGGGGGCACAGCCAGGCACAGTCCCCGCAGGACGCCCTGAGGAGCTGGGGGCACAGCCAGGCACAGTCCCGCAGGACGCCCTGAGGAGCTGGGGGCACAGCCAGGCACAGTCCCGCAGGACGCCCTGAGGAGCTGGGGGCACAGCCAGGCACAGTCCCCACAGGACGTCCTGAGGAGCTGGGGGCACAGCCAGGCACAGTCCTCGCAGGACGTCCTGAGGAGATGGGGGCACAGCCAGGCGCAGTCCTCGCAGGACGTCCTGAGGAGCTGGGGGCACAGCCAGGCACAGTCCCGCAGGACGCCCTGAGGAGCTGGGGGCACAGCCAGGCACAGTCCTCGCAGGACGCCCTGAGGAGCTGGGGGCACAGCCAGGCACAGTCCTCGCAGGACGCCCTGAGGAGCTGGGGGCACAGCCAGGCACAGTCCCCACAGGACACCCGGAGGAGCTGGGGGCACAGCCAGGCGCAGTCCTCGCAGGACGTCCTGAGGAGCTGGGGGCACAGCCAGGCACAGTCCCGCAGGACGCCCTGAGGAGCTGGGGGCACAGCCAGGCACAGTCCCGCAGGACGCCCTGAGGAGCTGGGGGCACAGCCAGGCACAGTCCCCACAGGACGTCCTGAGGAGCTGGGGGCACAGCCAGGCACAGTCCTCGCAGGACGTCCTGAGGAGCTGGGGGCACAGCCAGGCGCAGTCCTCGCAGGACGTCCTGAGGAGCTGGGGGCACAGCCAGGCACAGTCCCGCAGGACGCCCTGAGGAGCTGGGGGCACAGCCAGGCACAGTCCTCGCAGGACGCCCTGAGGAGCTGGGGGCACAGCCAGGCACAGTCCTCGCAGGACGCCCTGAGGAGCTGGGGGCACAGCCAGGCACAGTCCCCACAGGACGTCCTGAGGAGCTGGGGGCACAGCCAGGCGCAGTCCTCGCAGGACGTCCTGAGGAGCTGGGGGCACAGCCAGGCACAGTCCCCACAGGACGCCCTGAGGAGCTGGGGGCACAGCCAGGCACAGTCCCCACAGGACGCCCTGAGGAGCTGGGGGCACAGCCAGGCACAGTCCCCGCAGGACGCCCTGAGGAGCTGGGGGCACAGCCAGGCACAGTCCCACAGGACACCCGGAGGAGCTGGGGGCACAGCCAGGCGCAGTCCCCACAGGACGCCCTGAGGAGCTGGGGGCACAGCCAGGCACAGTCCCGCAGGACGCCCTGAGGAGCTGGGGGCACAGCCAGGCACAGTCCCACAGGACGTCCTGAGGAGCTGGGGGCACAGCCAGGCACAGTCCCACAGGACACCCGGAGGAGCTGGGGGCACAGCCAGGCGCAGTCCCCACAGGACGCCCTGAGGAGCTGGGGGCACAGCCAGGCACAGTCCCACAGGACGTCCTGAGGAGCTGGGGGCACAGCCAGGCACAGTCCCCACAGGACGCCCTGAGGAGCTGGGGGCACAGCCAGGCACAGTCCCCGCAGGACACCCTGAGGAGCTGGGGGCACAGCCAGGCGCAGTCCCCGCAGGACGTCCTGAGGAGCTGGGGGCACAGCCAGGCACAGTCCCCACAGGACACCCGGAGGAGCTGGGGGCACAGCCAGGCGCAGTCCTCGCAGGACGTCCTGAGGAGCCCAGGTGACAGCACTGGGGGCACAGCCAGGCACAGTCCCCACAGGACGCCCTGAGGAGCTGGGGGCACAGCCAGGCACAGTCCTCGCAGGGCGCCCTGAGGAGCCCAGGTGACAGCACTGGGGGCACAGCCAGGTACAGTCCCCACAGGACGCCCTGAGGAGCCCAGGTGACAGCACTGGGGGCACAGCCAGGCACAGTCCCACAGGACACCCTGAGGAGCTGGGGGCACAGCCAGGCGCAGTCCTCGCAGGACGCCCTGAGGAGGTGGGGGCACAGCAGGCGCAGTCCCCACAGGACGCCCAGAGGAGCTGTGGGCACAGCCAGGCACAGTCCCAACGGGACGCCCGGAGGAGCCCAGGTGACAGACCTGGGGGCACAGCCAGGCACAGTCCCCACAGGACACCCTGAGGAGCTGGGGGCACAGCCAGGCGCAGTCCCCACGGGACGTCCTGAGGAGCTGGGGGCACAGCCAGGCGCAGTCCCCACAGGACGCCCTGAGGAGCTGGGGGCACAGCCAGGCACAGTCCCCACAGGATGTCCTGAGGAGCTGGGGGCACAGCCAGGCACAGTCCTCACAGGGCGCCCTGAGGAGCTGGGGGCACAGCCAGGCACAGTCCCCACAGGATGCCCGGAGGAGCCCAGGTGACAGCACTGGGGGCACAGCCAGGCACAGTCCCCACAGGACGTCCTGAGGAGCTGGGGGCACAGCCAGGCGCAGTCCCCACAGGACGTCCTGAGGAGCTGGGGGCACAGCCAGGCGCAGTCCTCGCAGGACGTCCTGAGGAGCTGGGGGCACAGCCAGGCACAGTCCCCACAGGACACCCGGAGGAGCTGGGGGCACAGCCAGGCACAGTCCCCACAGGACGCCCTGAGGAGCTGGGGGCACAGCCAGGCACAGTCCCCACAGGACACCCGGAGGAGCTGGGGGCACAGCCAGGCACAGTCCCCACAGGACGCCCGGAGGAGCTGGGGGCACAGCCAGGCACAGTCCCCACAGGACGCCCTGAGGAGCTGGGGGCACAGCCAGGCGCAGTCCCCACAGGACGCCCTGAGGAGCTGGGGGCACAGCCAGGCGCAGTCCTCGCAGGGCGCCATGAGGAGCTGGGGGCACAGCCAGGCACAGTCCCCACAGGACGTCCTGAGGAGCTGGGGGCACAGCCAGACACAGTCCCACGGGACGCCCGGAGGAGCTGGGCTCAAGTTCTTTCTATAAAACGCTGTCTTCTTTCTCGCCCAAGACAAGTGTGGTTTCCTCGTATACGCCAAAAGAAACCTTGCATTCGACATACACCTGCCGACAACTTAGGAAACCTCATTGGGGGACAGCAGTGGGGAGCTAAACATGGATTTTAAAGCAAGGAATCGGCTCGCCTTTATCCTGGGGAGGGGTCTTACGGTGCGGTGGACTGGGTGCGACTCCCTGGTGGTTAGCTTGGTAGTGGGCGTTACTTTGTATGTGCATTGCTCATCCAGCCTCACGGGAAGCTGTGTTGGGCTCTCTCACTGTGCCCTCTTCATGGGGAGGGTGGCCACGTGGCAGCGCTGAGGTCACAGCCACTGGGCGGGGACGGCCGCTGGGGAGCCCGGAACCAGTGCTGCTTCACTGGCTGTCAGGTTTTGCTCCTGCCTCTGTTGGCCCAAGGGGCCTCCATCCAACACGCACCTGCCTCACCGTCTTGGGACCGCTGAGACAGTGCAAGCTGAGGCATTGCCGGGCTGCAGGCCCGAGGCCCCCTGCTCCCCTCCCCGCTCCGGGTGGAACCAGAGCCCCCAGTGACCCTGGACTAGCAGAGGGGCCTCTGCCCTCACACCTTATCTTCTGGGCGCCCCATCTGGCCTCTCCCGTATTTACATGTGCTAGGGCTGGCCCATCTCCCTGACTCCTCCTAGTGACATCCACAAAGACCCTATTTCCGAATAAGCCACTCTCTGAGCCACTGTTGCTCAGAGCTTCAAACCCCGCCTCTTTGGGGGACACGATGAGGGCCACACGAACCCCTGGGAAGCTGTAACAGAATGCTCACTGCCCGTGCACCACAGCTTCTGACCAGTCAGAGCGGCAGCTAGCCCATCAAAGTAGCTGTTCAACCAGTCAGAACAGACGCAGGCCCAGGGGCTTGGGTGCCTGCTGGTGGCATCTGATCATCCAGCCAGAGGTCCAGTCAGCCTGGTCAGGCGGGTCCCCCACTTCTGCTTGGACTGAGGAGCAGCCCTGGCCAGAGAGGACAGTGGGGCAGTGGCTCTGTGGGCAATTGTGGTCTTAGGGAGCTGTCTTCCCTGGGTGGGTGCTGGTGTGGTCCAGCCCCTTGTTTGGTGGCTCTGGGTATCACCTGCCTGCCTAGGAGGCGTGGGGCCACTGGGCAACCATGGCAGCCTCCCTGGAGGCGCAGGCCTGGTTCATTCACATGGTGGATTCTGTCTGCGCCAGGAGCAGAGCTGTCGGGAGAGGCTGTTCTCTTAGGGGCTTGGAAGGGGCTCTCGGGGTCTTCCCTGAGAAGGGGAAAACAACAGACAGACGCGGCTGCTGCCGTGGCGTGCATCCTGTCACCCACCTGTGTCGCGGAACAGCTCCCGAGCAGCTGGAGCTGAGAGCTCCTGGACCGCCCCAACTTCCCTCTCTCCCCAAGTTTGACCCCCTTTTCTTGTGGGGAAAGGCCGGGACCGCAGCTTGGAGTCTGCCTCTCCACCTGCCACCTCCACATGCTGCGCCTTGCCCGACCTGGGCTGAGAAGGGCTCTTTGTACAAAGTTTTCTTCTCCCCTGGTGACTTAAACCTCGAGACAGCAACAGAGCCTCGTCTGGTTCCCTGGGCCGTGTTGTGCAGAAGGAAGTCCCAGCCATGAGAACCGTGAGAACCGGTGACCCTCATGCGCATCTAGAATGGGCTTTGGATGTGTTACCAGGGAACGGCAGGGTTCCTGTCTTCGCGCAAGAAAGAATTCAGGCTTGAGACAGAGTAGTGGGAGGTAAAATAGCAAGGTTTATTAGGACAGGGACATCCGTAAGGACGGATGGGCACCTCTCCAGACTGGACCTGGGAGAGAGTGCCCAGTCACTCGGACTCTGGGGGAGCGAGGTTCCATGGCTGAGTGGAGAGTACACCTGGCCAGGCAGGCGGGCGGCCCAGCAGCGAGGCAGAGGGCTGAGCGCGCAGTCCGGCTGAGGCCGGGGCCGGGGTGGGGTGGGGTTATGGCTGTAAATGTTAAGAAGCTCCTATCTGAGTTTTCCCCTTGGAGGTATCAGACAGGAGGAAGCCTAGCTGGTGCCGTCCTGGGTTCAGAGGAAGGGTGAGCAGGATCCCCTGGAGAATGGGGATCCGAGCAGGGTGTTTGAAATGCAGATACTGGGCTGCATCTGGGAGACTGTGGAAGATTGTGGGGCAGAAGGGGCCGGGACCCCCACCTGGCAGGTTATCAGGCAGAAGGGGGCAGGGCAGGATGCGAAGGCCGGGCTGCCCCTGAAACATTGTCGCGATGACTTTGAGATGCAGGTGCATATGCTGGACACAGACGGCTTCTCTTTAGGCCTTTATGTCGCATACACATAAGCTCATATCTGACTTCCTACCTAACAGATACAAATAAATGCCATGTGGCCGGCGGTGCCCCATGGCACCGGGGGCTGTTTATGCTCGAAGTCCGTTTTCCTGCCCCCTCTTTGGCTTCGTCTTCTGGAGTCGTGGGTTGACTTGATTTTGCAGCAGCTGTTTGAGGAGTGTTTTCTAGAACCACACTTGGTATTGCACTTGGGAAGACCGCTGCGCCGGTGCCTGTCTGGGCCTGGACCCTTGGGCCGTTTCCTGGTCCAAGTCACACAACCCGTGTCAGTGCTGTGGTCTGCCTGGGAGACTGGCGCAGAGCTGGGGCGGGGGGCAGGTCCCGGCCGGAGGAGCCCCGCACGGGCACAGGCTGACAGCTCTGCGGGAGAGGAGGAGGCGGCAGGGCAGGAGCTGCTCTCGGGGCTCCGTTAGAATCTCCGCTGGAGTCCCATGGAGGAAAGTACAGCCGTGGTGTGCCGCCTGCTGCCAGCTGACACTGGGAACCCACACCACGGCGTGAAGACGGCACTGGGAACCCAGACCACGGCGTGAAGACGGCACTGGGAACCCAGACCACGGCGTGAAGACGGGCAGGTCAGCACCGCTCAGCTGTGTCCATGGAGCTGCTAGAATGAAGATGGCCTCATTCTGTCTGTCTCCCTCGCTCGCTCGCTCTCTGTTGTGCGCACACACACGCACACACACACTCAAAGAAGACAAAAGACTGTGTCTTGGCCGAGTGCTGGTGTTGGGTGGGAAGAGCCTTCACACACACACATTTGTCTTCAGGTGCCTTTGTGCTGGCGAGCAGGAAGGCAGGCCCTGGGAGAAAGGGCTTGGAAGCCTGTGACCCCGGGGTGTAGCCTGGCCGCCTGGAAGTCGGCACTCGTCCTGTTTACTAAAGAAAGACGCCCTCCCCCCAGAATTTGGTCTCTGTTCTTATTTGATGAGATAAAGCAGCGTCTCTCAGGTTGCTTAAAGTGTCCCCGCCCGATTGAATGGGAGAAAATTCCTCCCAGATTTAAACCTCCTCGTGGCTCATCAGCCGGCGCCTCCTGCCACGGCGGCGAGCCACGGCTGTGCGGGCCCCGGAACCCGAGCCCCGACCGCCCAGACGCACAAGACGCCCTTGTTCCCCTTTCTTTCTCTCGGCTGGTGCGAGGCTGGAGTGGGTTGCGGTTCACATGAGAGTGTGCAGTGTTAACTGGGTGACATATGGGTGGGGGGACATTGTTGCCTGTCCACTGCAGCCGGGGGGTGCGTTTCCATAGAGACAAGAAGCACAAGTGCTCGGTGCAGCCTGATTGGTATGCATCCCCAGTGCAGGTTCATTGTGCTGGTGCTAATGACAGGGTTGTCTCAGTAATAAGGATGGTGCACTGGAGAAATTTGCTGCCTTGGTATATTTTTCGCTGGCAGAAAACGACTTAGAGACTGCAGTCAGTCAGAGGAGTGACTGGCAGGCTTGAGGGGCCGCTGAGCAGCGTATGGGAAGGCGGCTGCCGTGCCGCACGCACATGCTGCCATTAGACTCCGCTGCCCGCTTTGTGTGCGCCTGGGCCCGTGCCAGGAGGCCCACCTGCTGCAAGAATACTTGTAAAGCCCAACTCAAAAGTGATTGAAAAGCTCCTAGAATAAACTGTAATAACACAGTAACACAGTGCCTCACAGATGGGACGTAATTGCAAGCTGAAGTGTACAGCTCTGCGGTAATGAAAACATGAGCCATTAAATTAAAATCACAAGGGAAAAAAAACATGAAAGTCTCTGGATTTTTGGGGGGGAGTTTTATTGCAAAAACTTCAATTTTCCTGCCCTCATTAATCAAATACCATAAAACTATAGGGTGACTTTGTTCGGGTGGAGACTCGGGCAATTAGAATGATGACTGTTGATGGGAGCGCTGTAACTTGGGTGCCTGACTCGCTGGGGTAACTTGGACGCCCTGGAAGCAGAGCCTGGAGATCCTACGCTGCCTTCCGGAATGTTCCCGAAGTTGCCGCGGGCTCTGTGGGAGCCGGTACCGGCAGAGCCCTGGGCTTCCCGTGCCGTGTGGGCACACGTGAGAAGGAGATCCCGTCTCTCACGCCAGCCCGCCCTTCCTCTGAGATAGTCCTGACTCTGATTTTGAGAGGCACCTAAGAGAGACCCCGGCCAGACGCCGCAGGGCGGGGAGCTCGGCCAGCGCCGCGGTGATGTCGTAATTAGCGGCAGCACAGGCGGCCTGAATGGGCGGCCCGGGCACCATTGTTCCGCTCCTTCCGTGGGTGGGCCCTGCGAGGAGAAAGAACCGTTTGTGTCACCGTAGTCACCCAAGTAAACAGCCTTGAAAAGGCTTTGCTTTTTCCATTTTTAATTATGCGTTTCTTCACGCCAAAGGGGAGCCATTCCCACCCATTCAAAAAAAAAAAAAAAAAAAGGAAAGAAAGAAAAGCAGCCACAAGAGGCAAACGTTTGTTCGGTTTACGCACAGGCAGGGAGAGGGCCGCGGCCTCCCATCACCCCCAGCGTGCTTATGGGAGAAGGAAGCCTAGTGACAGCACAACCCCCCGGCCCCCAGTTTCCCGCCCCTGAAAGGGCTGTCTGGGCGGTTTCTCTGCTGACCGCACGGCCCCTTTGCTCCAGGGAGGGGCTCTGCGTCTCCCAGAGATGCTGCTGAGTGGCCCCCAGCTCGGCACTGCCCCCCAAGGGAGCTGGTGGTAGCACGGGTGTTCGGTGGCAGGTTTGGAAACTCCGATCAGACACACCTCGCTGCTTGCTGTCCTGGGGCAGAGGAGGGGACGGGGACAGAGCGTGGCCCCTCACTGTTGGACCCGGGTTTTTCCCAGTAAGTGAGACTAGCCTGTGCAGTCGCCATTCTCTCAAACCAGTCTTGTCTTCTTTTACTTTAAAGTTGTATTTATTATGTAAAGGGGTGAGTGATGGGCGAGAGAGAATGAGAGAGAGCTTCCGTCTGCTCGGTTACTCCCTAAATGGCTGCAATAGCCGGGACTGGACCAGGAGCTCCATCCAGATCTCCCATGTGGTGTCAGGGGCCCAAGGATTTGGGCCATTTTCTGCTGCCTTCCCAGGAGCCTTAGCAGGGAGCTGGATTGGAAGTGCAACAGCCGGGAATCAAACTGGTGCTCCAACATGGGATCCTGGCACAGCAGATGTCAGCTTAGCTAACTGCACCACGACACCAGCCACAAAATGGGTTTTGTTCTGAGTCAGTGGATGTGTCCAGCAAGGTCAAGGGGGCTGGAATGACGGTAGCCCTAGCCCAGGCAGCCGTGCTGGGTGTGGACACACACACGAGGGCCAGGAGTCACCAGTGCGTCCTGGACAGGACAGGTGGGAATTAGCCTCTGATGCCTCCGCCCGGGTTCCTCCTATAGAGGCCTGGGGGGTGAGTCCTGCCCCAACACCCACACCAGACCCCTGGTGAATGAACACAGGCGTTGCTGGGCTTGTCACCCCTGGGTGTTGCCACTTCCTGTGCTGCCAGGCCCTGGAGTGGAGTGCACTGGGCACGCAGCACAGCCCTGAGAAGTCTGCAGCCCTCCCCTTCGACCTTGCTACATCATGCTGGGTCATTCAGCTCCCCTGGTGGCCCACTGCGTGGCAAAGCATCTGCCAGGAGCATGGCTGGGGCCTGGTGTTCCCAAGGCAGCCCGGGCAGGCAGTCGGAGCGCTGGGGCCGAGTGAGCTGGAACTGGGTGAGGCAGCTTCCTCAGTGATGGCAGCATGCCTGGGGTGCCGCAGCCACAGGAGCAGAGTGGGTAGGGGCTGTGCGTTTCCACCGAGAGGCCGCACGCCCACTTCCAGTGGGAGGGACGCGCCTGGGCCTGCTCTCCCCTGGCTGGACAGCCACTCTGCCTTAGATCCCTGGGGCGAGGCCTCGTTTGTCCCCCCAGCAACTGGGGGGACCACGTGGAGGCAGCAGTGACGCCACCGCCCCTGCTGTCGTGGGGAGGAGGTGAGGGGTGGCCCTGGCCAGGGGCACTGTGTGCCTTCTCCGTGCTCTCGCAGGGCTGCTGATGGGTGGTGCCCAGGTTCTGCCTGGTTTTAGGGAACATTTGGTTAAGACGCACGTGAAAGCTGTCAGGGGCTGGGAGCTTGGGGGCCTTTTGTTCAGAAGCCTTGCCTAAGCACCACTCTGGGGAGTATGTCTCTCTCACGCAGCGATGGGGCACGCCTGGCCATGACATCATCTGGTCTTGCCCTGCCAGGGCAAGGGTAGCTCTCTGGCAGGCGGGGTTTCCAGTTGATAACAGTGTATGGCCCGTGAGTGATGTTAGAAACATCCCAGTGGGATGGTGGGACAGAGGCTCCCAGGCCCACAGGAGAGGGTCTATGAGCAGGGCCGGGAGCTTGTCCTGGCCACGCTGGGTGGCTGGGCTGGGCCACACGGCAGTCGGTGGTGCGAGTGGGTCTCCCGGGCGCTGCTGGAGACCGCGGGTGAGCCCTGCGTCAGGTCCTCTTGCTTGGGGGCTGCTGTCTGCTCCGGAAGGCTCGCTGCTCCTTTCTTTACGTTCTTTCTGAATCCGAAGCGCAGACTAAGGTGGGGCGCGAGCGCATTGCTTGTTGGCTAACAGGGCTGTGGGACGCCGTTTGTCCTCCCCTGAGGGCCTGTGGCCACACTGGGGCTGATGGCACTGAGTGGCCTTCAGACGTGGTCATTTCGTCCCTCTATGCTTTCACCAGATTTTTAAAAAAGAAAATTGGCAGGGGCCGGCATCGTGGCCTAGTGGGTAAAGCTGCCACTGGGAGACTGGCATCCCCTACAGGTGCCAGTTCGAGTCCTGGCTGCTCCAGTTCTGATCCAGCTCCCTGCTAATGGCCGGCAAAAGCAGCAAAAGATGCCCCAAGTGCTTGGGCCCCTGCACCCATGTGGGAGACCCGGCTGAAGGTCCTGGCTCCTGGCTTTGGCCTGGTGCAGCTGCAGCCATGGCAACTGTCTGAGGAGTAAACCAGCAGGTGGAAGATCGATCTCTCCCTCTCCCACTCTTTGTAGCTCTTTCGAATACATAAGCAATGCTTAGAACAGGAGAAGCGTCATTTCTTCTGCAGCAGGACACTGAGGGAAGGATTGGCGGTGACGCAGTACAGTGGGTGCGATTGAGACAAGGGAGCAAGTGACCATTTCTTGGGTCTCCGTAGGATTGCGAGGAGTCGGGATCTGGGTTCCCTAACAGTTTCTGGTTCCTGTTGACTCTAACGGCAGTGACGGATGTGAGCGGCTCCTGTAGGTTGAAGCCAGTGGGCATTGCCTGTGCCAAGTTTAATGTCCTAGGTGTCCATAAAAGACACAGCTATGGATGCATGTAGCTGTAGGGTCACTCCATTCCTCCAGCATCGAGAACGACAGGAAGTGATTTGTGGCACAGGAGCACCTGCTGCTGCATGGGTGTGGGGGGACAGCGTTCGCTGGGCCGGGTAGGGGCTTTGTTCTCCACTGCCCACCCCCATCAGTGTCTGTCCTGCACTGCAGGCCTCGCTGGCATCGCCGTGATGGCCACTGGCCCTGCAGGACTTGTCCCTTTGCCAGTGTCCCTCTAAGGTTTCTCTTGTCCTTATCTGTACAGAGTCTTCCCGATGCCACACTCCTGGCCTGAGGCTGGACGTCTCTGGCCCTCGGACAAGAGGGCTTCCTGTGTGAGCTTTGGCCTCTCTCATGAGATGGTTGGAGGCCAGGAGTGTTTTCCCGGGGGAGGGGTGAGGTGACGGGACCTGGGTCTGCTGAGTGACAAGGTGAATTCAGAGGCGGATTTGGAGGCCTTGCGTTTGTCCCTTGCAGGGGGAGAGGTCACCGGAATGGCCTCGTCTGGGCCCCCAGGAAGTCTGAATGGTGAGAGGTGCACCTGTGCCAAGCGCTGCAGCTGGCTCTGATCACTTGCAAGCTTTGCTGGGGGCACTCTCAGTCTTGCTGTGAGCTCATGGTCAGGCTGCAGGGCAGCGTGAGCGTCCAGCAGGTCCACAGACCCTGAGCAATGTGCCCGTCCCATGAGGCAGCAGCACAGGTGGAGCCACCGGAACTCTCCCACCTTCCCACAGTCTAACCGTCCTGCTCAGAAAGTGGCAAGGAGAAACGGAAGGCCTCCTGTCCTGTCCCACCAAGGCCTCCTATCCTGTCCCACCAAGGCCTCCTATCCTGTCCCACTAAGGCCTCCTATCCTGTCCCACCAAGGCCTCCTATCCTGGCCCACCAAGGCCTCCTATCCTGGCCCACCAAGGCCTCCTATCCTGTCCCACCAAGGCCTCCTATCCTGTCCCACCAAGGCCTCCTATCCTGTCCCACCAAGGCCTCCTATCCTGTCCCACCAAGGCCTCCTGTCCTGTCCCACCAAGGCCTCCTGTCCTGTCCCACCAAGGCCTCCTGTCCTGTCCCACCAAGGCCTCCTATCCTGTCCCACCAAGGCCTCCTATCCTGTCCCACCAAGGCCTCCTATCCTGTCCCACCAAGGCCTCCTATCCCTGTCCCACCAAGGCCTCCTATCCTGTCCCACCAAGGCCTCCTATCCTGTCCCACCAAGGCCTCCTATCCCCGTCCCACCAAGGCCTCCTATCCCCGTCCCACTAAGGCCTCCTATCCTGTCCCACCAAGGCCTCCTATCCTGTCCCACCAAGGCCTCCTATCCTGTCCCACCAAGGCCTCCTATCCTGTCCCACCAAGGCCTCCTATCCTGTCCCACCAAGGCCTCCTATCCTGTCCCACCAAGGCCTCCTATCCCCGTCCCACCAAGGCCTCCTATCCCCGTCCCACCAAGGCCTCCTATCCCCGTCCCACCAAGGCCTCCTATCCTGTCCCACCAAGGCCTCCTATCCTGTCCCACCAAGGCCTCCTATCCTGTCCCACCAAGGCCTCCTATCCTGTCCCACCAAGGCCTCCTGTCCTGTCCCACCAAGGCCTCCTGTCCTGTCCCACCAAGGCCTCCTGTCCTGTCCCACCAAGGCCTCCTATCCTGTCCCACCAAGGCCTCCTATCCTGTCCCACCAAGGCCTCCTATCCTGTCCCACCAAGGCCTCCTATCCCTGTCCCACCAAGGCCTCCTATCCTGTCCCACCAAGGCCTCCTATCCCCGTCCCACCAAGGCCTCCTATCCCCGTCCCACCAAGGCCTCCTATCCCCGTCCCACTAAGGCCTCCTATCCTGTCCCACCAAGGCCTCCTATCCTGTCCCACCAAGGCCTCCTATCCTGTCCCACCAAGGCCTCCTATCCTGTCCCACCAAGGCCTCCTATCCTGTCCCACCAAGGCCTCCTATCCTGTCCCACCAAGGCCTCCTATCCTGTCCCACCAAGGCCTCCTATCCCCGTCCCACCAAGGCCTCCTATCCCCGTCCCACCAAGGCCTCCTATCCCCGTCCCACCAAGGCCTCCTATCCTGTCCCACCAAGGCCTCCTATCCTGTCCCACCAAGGCCTCCTATCCTGTCCCACCAAGGCCTCCTATCCTGTCCCACCAAGGCCTCCTATCCTGTCCCACCAAGGCCTCCTATCCCCGTCCCACCAAGGCCTCCTATCCCCGTCCCACCAAGGCCTCCTATCCTGTCCCACCAAGGCCTCCTATCCCCGTCCCACGAAGGCCTCCTATCCCCGTCCCACGAAGGCCTCCTATCCCCGTCCCACCAAGGCCTCCTATCCCCATCCCACCAAGGCCTCCTATCCCCGTCCCACCAAGGCCTCCTATCCTGTCCCACCAAGGCCTCCTAATCTGTCCCACCAAGGCCTCCTATCCTGTCCCACCAAGGCCTCCTATGCCTGTCCCACCAAGGCTTCCTATCCCCGTCCCACCAAGGCCTCCTATCCTGTCCCACCAAGGCCTCCTATCCTGTCCCACCAAGGCCTCCTATCCTGTCCCACCAAGGCCTCCTATCCTGTCCCACGAAGGCCTCCTATCCTGTCCCACCAAGGCCTCCTATCCCCGTCCCACCAAGGCCTCCTATCCTGTCCCACCAAGGCCTCCTATCCCCATCCCACCAAGGCCTCCTATCCTGTCCCACCAAGGCCTCCTAATCTGTCCCACCAAGGCCTCCTATCCTGTCCCACCAAGGCCTCCTATGCCTGTCCCACCAAGGCTTCCTATCCCCGTCCCACCAAGGCCTCCTATCCTGTCCCACCAAGGCCTCCTATCCTGTCCCACCAAGGCCTCCTATCCTGTCCCACCAAGGCCTCCTATCCTGTCCCACGAAGGCCTCCTATCCTGTCCCACCAAGGCCTCCTATCCCGTTCCACCAAGGCCTCCTATCCTGTCCCACCAAGGCCTCCTATCCCCATCCCACCAAGGCCTCCTATCCTGTCCCACCAAGGCCTCCTAATCTGTCCCACCAAGGCCTCCTATCCTGTCCCACCAAGGCCTCCTATGCCTGTCCCACCAAGGCTTCCTATCCCCGTCCCACCAAGGCCTCCTATCCTGTCCCACCAAGGCCTCCTGTCCTGTCCCACCAAGGCCTCCTAATCTGTCCCACCAAGGCCTCCTATCCTGTCCCATTAAGGCCTCCTATCCTGTCCCACCAAGGCCTCCTGTCCTGTCCCACCAAGGCCTCCTATCCTGTCCCACCAAGGCCTCCTATCCTGTCCCACCAAGGCCTCCTATCCTGTCCCACCAAGGCCTCCTATCATGTCCCACCAAGGCCTCCTATCCTGTCCCACCAAGGCCTCCTATCCTGTCCCACTCCGGAGGTGCTGTTTGTGGGGCCGGGAGGCAGGAGGGGAGTTCTGCTTCAGAAGCCAGCATTGACGGGGCGTCTGTGGCCTGGTGGCCGTGGCGCCTGCCTCCCCATCGCGGGAATGAGTGTGTGTCGTGTGGGCATCTGTTGGACCAGACTGGAAGCTCTCCTGAGATGCTGTAGCCGCACACTTAGCCAAGCAGCACTGAGGCGTTCCTGATGAGAAGACAGGGCCCTCGTCCTGGACCTGCCGTGCCACGGGTCACCGTGTGCCCAAGGGGGATCCCTGGCACGCACACCCTGGGGCGTGATTGTGGTGGTGACGCCGTGGGGAGCTCTAGGGGTGCACAGCCCCGCAGGATGCCTGCAACCAAGACTAGGGAGGTGACCTGGGGGGGGTGTGCTGGTGTCTGACGTAGCTCCACACTCTGGGGACCTCCGAGCAGCCGGGCCTGGGGTCGGAAATCCAGGTGCTAGTAGGGCTGAGCTCTCTCTGCATTGTGGGGTGGGGGCATCCTTGACCCAAGCCTGCCCTCCTGTGTATGCCAGCAGCCCAGGCTGTCACCTGGCTTGTGGACGCGGTGCCCCAAGGCTGTCACCTGGCTTGTGGACGCGGTGCCCCAAGGCTGTCACCTGGCTTGTGGACGCGGTGCCCCAAGGCTGTCACCTGGCTGTGGACGCGTCGCCCCAAGTCTGTCTCCTGGCTTGTGGACGCGGCGCCCCAAGGCTGTCACCTGGCTTGTGGACGCGGCGCCCCAAGGCTGTCTCCTGGCTTGTGGACGCGGCGCCCCAAGTCTGTCTCCTGGCTTGTGGACGCGTCGCCCCAGGGCTGTCACCTGGCTTGTGGACGCGTCGCCCCAGGGCTGTCACCTGGCTTGTGGACGCGGCGCCCCAAGTCTGTCTCCTGGCTTGTGGACGCGGCGCCCCAAGTCTGTCTCCTGGCTTGTGGACGCGGCGCCCCAGGGCTGTCACCTGGCTTGTGGACGCGTCGCCCCAAGGCTGTCTCCTGGCTTGTGGACGCGGCGCCCCAAGTCTGTCTCCTGGCTTGTGGACGCGGCGCCCCAAGGCTGTCTCCTGGCTTGTGGACGCGGCGCCCCAAGGCTGTCTCCTGGCTTGTGGACGCGGCGCCCCAAGTCTGTCTCCTGGCTTGTGGACGCGGCGCCCCAAGGCTGTCACCTGGCTTGTGGACGCGGCGCCCCAAGGCTGTCACCTGGCTTGTGGACGCGTCGCCCCAAGGCTGTCACCTGGCTTGTGGACGCGTCGCCCCAGGGCTGTCTCCTGGCTTGTGGACGCGGCGCCCCAGGGCTGTCACCTGGCTTGTGGACGCGTCGCCCCAAGGCTGTCTCCTGGCTTGTGGACGCGGCGCCCCAAGGCTGTCACCTGGCTTGTGGACGCGGCGCCCCAAGGCTGTCTCCTGGCTTGTGGACGCGGCGCCCCAAGTCTGTCACCTGGCTTGTGGACGCGTCGCCCCAAGGCTGTCACCTGGCTGTGGACGCGTCGCCCCAAGGCTGTCACCTGGCTTGTGGACGCGTCGCCCCAGGGCTGTCACCTGGCTTGTGGACGCGGCGCCCCAAGGCTGTCTCCTGGCTTGTGGACGCATCGCCCCAGGGCTGTCACCTGGCTTGTGGACGCGTCGCCCCAAGGCCAGGGCCGGGCCGCCCACGAGGTCCACAGCATTTCTCGCCGCAGATTTGGTCCAGCCCCAGTCCTCAGCTGACCGCTCAGGGTCCCGGACTCAGCCTTTCTGCGGCTGTCCGGGGTGTTGGAGCCTGGGGAGCAGACACGCAGGGTGTGGACGGCCGGCCACATGTGCGAGCTGGGGGCCTGCAGGCCGTGGGGCTCTGCCAGGAAGAGCAGAGGGTGCTGAGTTGGAGTGACAGCTGCGCTTAACTCCCGAGAGGGAAGAGTGGCAGCTGTGTGTGTGGAGGGACTTCGTGGCTGGAGAGTCCCTGGCCGAATCCAGCCGCAACAGGCAGAGTGGGCAGTGTGGCGAGGGCCCAGTGACTCAGGACCAGGCTGAGGAGCCAGTGGCGCAGCTGGGAGGTCCGACAGGGTCAGAGGCTCCTGTTCTCACAGCTGGGGTCTGCTGGGGGGTCCAGGGTGATGAGGGTGGGAGGAGCATGACTGGGAGCGTGGAGACCCTCTGGTGTGGGGAGACGGGGCTCCTCTTGGCAAGTGGAGCTCAGGGACCCAGTCCTTTCTTCCAGACACAATGGGAGGTCACTGCACCCCTGCCCCCAGCACACAAACACACGCCAGCCCCTGCCCTGCAGAGTCCGGGCAATGTGGGGAGGGCGGCTAGATCAGGCCTCCAGCCACGGAGCGCCACCCCCACCACCGCCGAAGACAATGAGAAGGAGCCCGCGGCGGCGGCAGTGCGGCCGCTGGGGCCACGCAGGGCCTCTGGGGAGCCCAGGCCGGGTCGGGAGGCCCTTCCTTCTCCAGCAAGCCCCACATCTGAATGTGAAATGTCATTACAGCCTCTGTTCCTTTAGCACTGCTGCTTTTTAGAATAACAAAAACACATCAGTGGTACGTTTCAGTGTTATTTTTAATAAAAGAAAACCCTTTAATTTACATGTATTTAAGGCTAAGTAAATGAAAAAGCATGATGGTACCACTGTTCCCTTGGACAATGTGCCCGTGGGGTTCAGCAGAACTCTGGCTTTTCAACCCCCTGCACCCCCAGCTCAGCGCTGCCCCCGGGACCAGGGAGGGGCCAGATCGCCCAGTTGCCGGGGCCACACTGGGAGGCTTTGTGGGCTGTGGGCTGTGAGCTGGGCCAGTGCCCTGTGGAGATTCTGTGTGAGACTGCTGCCTGATGTGGTTAGGGAGCAGCGCCCGCAGGGGCCCGGAGCCCACCCGGCAGTCACCAGAGGCAGCACTGTGGCCACACACTTCCCCCACCCAGCAAGGACCAGAGCCTTGCCTCCCTCCGTGCCACTGGGGCAGCGGGGGCCAGGAAACAAATGGAATCACACACACGTGTACAGGTGCATCAACAGATGCCCGTGCACACACACGTATGCACTGACAGGTGCTCACAGACGCATGTGCACACACGCACGTACAAACACACCTATCTCCTCCACTGTTTTATTAGGAAAAAATGCCCTCGGAAATACTTAAAGTTCTGAATTCCCCAGACTTTTGTCCTGGAGTCACACCCCTTTCTCCGTGGAGCTCTGAGGGGGAATCGTGGAAGCCTGTGTGTCGTGGGAGACAGTGGGGGCAAAGCGTGCAGGCTGGGCTGGGGTGTGCAGTGCGCGGTGTGACCGGCCGGCCTCGTCACCAGCGGTAGTTTTGTGCACAAACGGCTCCTGAGCTCTGCACGTTGGCCGCCCGGGCTGGCATCCTGCAGCAAGCCGGTCCTATCCCAGAACCGTGGAGAAGCAGCTGCCCAAGGGCCACAGGGCTTCCTCCCATCGCCTCCTGCGTTTGCCTTACGCAGCCTCACGCAGGAGTCCAACGTCATGGTCCCATGGAGCGCCCATGCCAGGCCCTGGACCGCAGCTGAGGGTGGAGCCGGCCTGCCGCAGGCCACAGGGGGCTGAGTGGCCAGGCTGGGAGCACAGGCGGGACAGTCCCCTGGCCTCCTGACATTCCTGGCTCTGGCAAGGACATGCTCCTCTCTCTGTGCTTCTGTTTTCATCAGGTGACTTGGAAAGAAGGGAGATAAGGGCATTGTTTGCATTGACAGCGTCCTGATGATATTGTCAGGGGCAGAGTCATTAGGGACAGTCTGGCCTCCCTTAATTACCCCCAGGAAACCTGGAATGGCAGCCGTAATTTTCCTCTGGAAACTAACGAGGCAATAAAATGCCATGAAGGTGCATTGCAGGGCCGCAGCAGTGTGATCATTTTAGCAGAGTTGACCCTCTGCTCCTCGCAGGGGCCGCTTCCTCCTGTCTTTGAAGCTGGGCTGTGAGGCATGGAGGCCGCTGCCCCTGGGCCCCGCACTCATTTACCTCCTGGGTGTCGCCCAGGAGGGGCAACGCCTCTGGCTGCCGTGGACGGCGCCTCCCGCTGTGCGCGCGTGCCCTCGGCATGTGAGCAGTTTCTGTTTGGTAAAATCATCAGCAGGAATTTACCAAACAGCATAAGGCAGGCAGCTGCTGGCTTTGGCTGGCGTCGCTGTGATGGCAGGGAACGGCTTGCGAGCCTGTCCGTGGGCAGCTTTGTTTAAGTCTTTAGGGACCTGTGTGGTCTTGCGAGCTTGGAAACAGCTTGTGAGAGACGCGGAGTCCGGGAAAGCGTGTGGCGAATGTGTTGATGTTTCCTGGGAAGGGACAGGCGTCCGCACCAGTGGCGACATCTCTACGCATTCCCGCTTCCAAACCGGACGCACCGGGAGCGGCTCATTGGATCCCTCGTTTCCGGGGGGAGACCGCACAACCCACACACCTGATCCCGCGCTGCTGCCGTTCTGGTCTCCCCCGCCAGGCTGCTCTTTGGTTTTGAGTATAGATCTGGTGCCCTGGCTGCGGACTCTGAGCGTGGATTTGGTGCCCCGGAAGAGAATTCAGGTGGAGCTCTGGTGCAGTGTTCCCAATCCTCCGGACCTCAAGGGGCTTGGGCAGCGTGCGACGCGGATCGTCTCCTCTGCTGTGGCTTTGTTCTCCCCCTGTCGGCTTAGGTGGCAGCTGGCCAAGCCCACCCTGAGCGCTGTCACGGGAGGTTGGGGGCGTGATGCTGGCAGCAAGAAGAGCTGGGCTCTGGTCTGATGTGGGTTCTCCTTGCTAGCTGCACTGAGGGTGGGCTGGTGTGGGGAAAATGCAGTCACCTGGAGCCCTGGTTGACTCCAGGGGTGTGGGGGACCCAGGGAGCCTCAGCCCCACTGGCACTGCTGCCGCCTCTCCTTCCCTGTCACAGAGGGGCTGTGGGGCCGTGATGCCTGACGAGGTCAGACTGCCCCGCGGTGGCAGGTGCCGTGAGAACGGGGACCATGCTCTTGGGGCCGTGGCATCCCCGTGCTGACACACGCCTGGCACAGACCTCGCCGGCGGAAAGGAAAGGGGACAGGTGTCCCAGCGCAGCTCAGCGCCAATGACCCCCTAAGCAGCACCGCCAAGGATGCTGCGCTTCTGCTGGAATGTTCTCTGAGGAGCCCCATCCCGATTGGTCCTTTTTTTTTTTTTGCAGCAGGTGATTTTTCAGGAAGTTTTTGCTTTACTTGTAAGGAAATCATCTTATTCCAAATGTGCGGGTTGTTTTCTAAACTGAGGCAAAACCTCCTCTCAGCTGGGGAGCGTGAGGAGACATTCGCGTGTGTCGGGGAGCAGGTGCTCCGCTCAGCTCCCCTCGGGGGGACGCTGTCACTGTTGGGCGCGTGTGGGGACCGTCCAGAGCACGTGAAGTTATCCAGGTCACGGTCACGAGGTCGCAGCTGTGTCTGCGCTGGTCGTGTCAACCCTCACACACCAGATGGTCGCCGCCCCACTCCTCAGCTCCCCCACGCACGCTGCAGGGTCTTGCGTGGCTGACGACCAGCGTGGCAGCCCTGCCAGCTCCACCTCCGGCTCCCACGCCCCATGTCCTCCTGGGCTCTGCCTGGGCCTCGTGGCCGTCCAAGCGCTTCCCTGCCCTGCACGAGGCCTCCAGGCGGGTCTTCCTCCTTCGCTCCCCCACCCACCCCACAGGGGGCTCATGCAGGGGCTGGGGAGGAGCCCTCTGTCCTCAGGGTCATCGTGGAGGATGGCTGCTCTATCTTCAGGTGCCAGTGGTGTCCAGGGGCAAGGGTGGGGATGAGCACGACAGGGGCTGCCTGTGCCACCCTCTCTGTTCCTAGCAAGAAGTAGGGGTCCCAGAGGCCCACCCTAGAGTCCGCTGCTCTTCCCATGGACCAGCGCTGGGCTGTGGGCTGCCTGGCGTCAGAGCTCCAGACACCTGAGGGTCCGTGTGGACTGTGATGCCCGCGGGGCGCTGGGCAGCTTCCCTGTGTCTCAGAACCCCCTGCCTTGTAGAGCGTGAGTCCTGGCGCTCTTGTAAAACCTGTGCTGACCATCACAAGCACAGCCTGCACAGGCCAAGGAAACGCAGTGCCCACATGTGGTGAAGGGGCGGCTGTGCCACCCTCTTCCTGGGACACTGTCCAGGGCACCTGTCCCCAGTCCCCGGGGCCATGAGTAAGATCCAAGGGGATTTCGCAGCAGGTGAATAATGGGGGTGAGGGGACAGGCACTCGGCTTTCCTGGTCCTCCCTTGAAGGAAGGCAGATGCCCCCTGAGTGCAGGTGCCCCGGGCAGGGGCAGGCAGGCACCCTTGGTCCTGCAGGGAGCCCAGACTCTCTTCACTGTGGCCGCAGGCCTGGAGCACATGGGGGCATGTGGGGCCCCCACTCTCACACCGGCATGGAACACAGTCGTGCCTGTGTTCCACAGGCTGTGCCCTGGGTCCTAGGGCCAGGTGGCAGCCAGCAGTTGGGATCAGGACTTGGACTTTGAGGGGGTGGCTCAGGAGGGATGCCAGGGTAGCTGTCTCAGAATGTGTTGTCACGGTGGCCGTGAAAACTGAGCCCTTGGCAGGCCCAGCAGGACTTTAGGGATCGGGTGTCTGAATCCACAGGGGCTCCCCTCCAGTGGCAGGGGACAGTCAAGTCCATATGAGAAAGCATGTGGTGTCGTATGCTGGGGTAGCAGGGACCCTTGGGTCGCTTGCACGGGGGTCGGGCCTACAAGCCAGCCTTTGAGTGTGAATGAAGTCCTCACACAGTGCAACTAATTCTGCCACTCTGTGAGCCCCAGCGCCTGTTCACTGCCAGGAATGGCAGTACCACGTTGTCCCCGCCTCCAGGAAGCGGCCCGGGGCTCGCTCCCTAATTGCCAGCTGCTCCAGCTCTCAGTTCTGCCCAGGGAAGGCGTGGCCTGGCCTAGGGGCACACGTGTCACTGCATGGGAGGTGTGGCTTGCCTAGGGGCACACGTGTCACTGCAGGGGAGGCATGGCCTGACCTAGGGGCACACGTGTCACTGCAGGGGAGGTGTGGCCTGGCCCAGGGGCACACGTGTCACTGCAGGGGAGGTGTGGCCTGGCCCAGGGGCACACGTGTCACTGCAGGGGAGGTGTGGCCTGGCCCAGGGGCACACGTGTCACTGCAGGGGAGGTGTGGCTTGCCTAGGGGCACACGTGTCACTGCAGGGGAGGTGTGGCTTGCCTAGGGGCACACGTGTCACTGCAGGGGAGGCATGGCCTGGCCCAGGGGCACACGTGTCACTGCATGGGAGGTGTGGCTTGCCTAGGGGCACACGTGTCACTGCAGGGGAGGCGTGGCCTGGCCTAGGGGCACACGTGTCACTGCATGGGAGGCGTGGCCTGGCCTAGGGGCACACGTGTCACTGCATGGGAGGCGTGGCTTGCCCAGGGGCACATGTGTCACTGCAGGGCAGGTGTGGCTTGCCTAGGGGTACACGTGTCACTGCAGGGAAGGCGTGGCCTGGCCTAGGGGCACACGTGTCACTGCAGGGAAGGTGTGGCTTGCCTAGGGGCACATGTGTCACTGCAGGGGAGGCGTGGCCTGGCCCAGGGGCACACGTGTCACTGCAGGGGAGGCGTGGCCTGGCCCAGGGGCACACGTGTCACTGCAGGGGAGGCGTGGCCTGGCCCAGGGGCACACGTGTCACTGCAGGGGAGGTGTGGCCTGTCCCAGGGGCACACGTGTCACTGCAGGGGAGGCGTGGCCTGGCCCAGGGGCACACGTGTAGCTCTCCAGTGATGTCATGGACGACTACCCAGCCCTCTTGTCCATGCTGGCTTGCTGCAGGCTCAGTGCTACGTCCTCCCACTCTGGACATTTAGAAAATTCTGGGGTCCTCCTGGCTGGCCCAGGAGCAGGGCTGCTCCTGCCTCCTGGGCCTGCCCTCTCCCCTGTCCTTCCCTGCGCTGTGCTGGGTCGGTGAGCTCCTCTCTCACTGGGTGAGCATTGGGAGCAGGGGCCCAGGGCTTCAGCGTCAGCCTGCACAGCCCGCAGAGCTCCGTGGCCACGGCCCTTTCCCAGTGAGCAGTGATGGGTTTCCCTAGCTCCCAGGAGCCTCTCCATGGTACGCTGCTCCTGTGTGGGGCCCCAGCCCTCCCCGGGCTTGTCCTGCTCCTGCAGTCCATGCCCTTGTTGCTGTGAGCCCTGCAGAGAACTTGGACAGGAAGTCCCCTGGGTCTGTCCCACGGCGGGGGCCAGGGAGTTCCCACAGCTCTGTTGAAAGACCCGATCCCTCTGGCTGTGCCCTGCGCCTCCCCCTGGTCAGTGGCTGTGTCCCCTGCTGCCGGCCCTGTGGAACCTTCCCGGGACCACCTCGGCAGGGCAGCGTGTGCCGCTGAGGGGCTAAGTCACTTGACTCTTCCCGTGGGCTGTGCTGGGGGTCACGTGGGGAGGTGGCAGTGGTGGCCCCCCCCCGTCCCCCAGGCGCTTCTGGATGCCATGTCATCTCGATCAGCTGACCTCCCTGCTCTGCTGGTCCTCGGGCACCAGGCCAGGGCACCACGCAGCTCTGCTCCACTCTAGGACACGTCTGGGAGCTGGCCAGTGACCACGCGGGTCTCTGGGATCACGTGGCTCCCCGTGCGGAGTCCAGAGGCCCGCAGGAGCTCTGAGTCTCTGGACTGGTGGTGGCCGAGACTCGAGGTCCCAGCAGTGGCTGTCCACCCCTTCTGAGGTCTGAGGAACATCAGGCTGTGGGCATTGGACCTTGTGAGGACAGTGCTTGGCCACCAGCCACCTCAGGGCCTGGAGTGCACCCAGAGCAGCAGGGAGCCCAAAAGACTGACAGCGTGGGGCTGCTGGGACCTGATGGGTTACACCTGGGTGGCTTTTTGTTTTCAGGTGAACTTGTTTAGCTGATTAACTAGCCCGTGCTTCCCACACCTGCCGCCACCGGGCACACGGTGCTCTCGAGGTCAGCACACACTGGCGCAGAACTCAGCCCCGTCTTACCTCTTCCTCGTGCTGTGGGCCGCGCACAAGGAGGCAGAGATGTGGGAGAGGCGCTGACTGCCTCCTCCTCCTGCCCCCACCTCCCCCTCCCAGTGCCCGCCCCTCCTCCCCCGCCTGTTGCCAGGGAGCCCACCTCGCCAGGTGTCAGCGGGTCTCCCAGTCTGAGGTCCTGGTAAGCGAGTTTTAAAGTAACGTGGTTTCTTCTGCAGTTGTCCTTTCCAACTTAGTTTTCTGTCGCTGATTTCTCCAATGGAAGCGAGTGCCTGGTTTGGACTGGATCTTGGGGGGCACTGGGGATGTGGTTCCATTGCGAAAACCGCGGCTCAACCATTGGGAATTGTCCCAGAGCACTCGGCATGCTGTGGCTGTCCTCCACAAGGGGAGCGGTGTCCCCTGATGCTGGGGTGTCCCCGCGCCCTCACTCGGGCTTGTCAGCTCACCCTTGGGTGCTGGGGTGTCCCCGCGCCCTCACTCGGGCTCGTCAGCTCACGCTTGGGTGCTGGGTGTCCCCGCGCCCTCACTCGGGCTTGTCAGCTCACCCTTGGGTGCTGGGGTGTCCCCGTGCCCTCACTCGGGCTTGTCAGCTCACCCTGTGATGCTGGGGTGTCCCCGCGCCCTCACTCGGGCTCGTCAGCTCACCCTTGGGTGCTGGGGTGTCCCCGCGCCCTCACTCGGGCTCGTCAGCTCACCCTTGGGTACTGGGTGTCCCCACGCCCTCACTCGGGCTCGTCAGCTCACCCTTGGGTGCTGGGGTGTCCCCGCGCCCTCACTCGGGCTCGTCAGCTCACACTTGGGTGCTGGGGTGTCCCCGCGCCCTCACTCGGGCTCGTCAGCTCACACTTGGGTGCTGGGGTGTCCCCGCGCCCTCACTCGGGCTCGTCAGCTCACACTTGGGTGCTGGGGTGTCCCCGCGCCCTCACTCGGGCTCGTCAGCTCACCCTTGGGTGCTGGGGTGTCCCCGCGCCCTCACTCGGGCTCGTCAGCTCACCCTTGGGTGCTGGGGTGTCCCCGCGCCCTCACTCGGGCTTGTCAGCTCACACTTTGGATTTCAGCTGTTGGGCCCCATGGAGGACTTGCTTGGAGGATATGGGTTTGGACTGGATCTGGGGAAGGACCGAGGGGTGGGTTGGGGGAGTGGAAGGCTCTAGACAGCCAGAGCCACGCACAGGCCTGGCATGGGAGAGCGGGGTGAGCGTCCCTCCTGGACTTGGCCTGCCCTGCGAATGGCAGCGTGTCCCATTCTCGTCTACGTCGCTGACTGCTGTGTGCCTTTGGGCTCCCCTGTTTGCTGGTGCCCACCAAGGGTGCTGTGATGGCAGCAGGTGATGTGCACAGGCACCACAGGTGGGGTCTTTGTCGGTGAGGCATGGGGGTCTAGACTGGGCACAGCACAAGGAGGGCCTGGCAGGCGCAGAGGTCACCCCGGGGGAGGGAACGATGGGTGAGAGGCAAGCGTGTCTGCCCCATGCTGATGGACCAGTTCTGGGGTACTCAGAGGCCCTCTGGAGATGGGTGGTCTGGGAGCAGTTTTAGTTTTGGGTAAAAGTTCTCTAGGTCGCCGCCTCTCACACCCCAGTGTGCACACCTGGCTAAATGCAGATTCTGACTGGGGCTCTGGGCTGCACAGAGAATTCTCTTTCTGATACAGGCGGGGACTTGGACTTGGAAAAGGTGCATGGCCAACAGACGGAAGAGGGCATCGGTGTGCACTCAGCCACGCGGTCTGCGTGTGCGGGCCGAGAGGAAGAGCGGGTGGCAGAGCGGCTCCACCTGGCCGAGGGGCCCCGGTCCGAGCTGGGAGTCCTGGGCCCTGCGTCCCCCGACGTGGCCCCCCTGTGCCCCACCTCCTGCGGTAGTTCTGGCCCCCGAGAGTGTGAGGGGTACTCGGGCTTAGTGGCACGTCCGTTGGAGAGGTGGGATCTGACTCGCGTGATCTGACACCCATAGTCCACGAGCTGAGGAAAAGCCCCGTGAGTGTGTGCTCGCTCTTCAGAGAGGATACGCCGTGCGGCCTGTGAGGTCCTCAGACATCACCCGTCCGGCCTGAACCAGCAGGCTGCTGTGGCGGAGTGCTGACAGCTTCCTGTGGCCACCAGCGCTGATGGCAGCTCGCTTACTGAGGTGCAGGGCGCGGCCCCGGGAACCGGCGCTTTCCGAAGACGCCAGGTGAGCCGTGTGGTAACTTCACAGGTCCCCTGAGCATCGGGGCGGGGCAGCTGTTTCTGTAGTTGGAGCCCAAGGAGCAGGGCGTAGCTTCCAGGAAATCTGAGGGTTCCCTGCCCCCAGAGCCCAGGTCTCCTTCACCTGAGCTTGGGGGAGAAGCGAGAAGTGGTCCAAACACCTGTTAGCTCAGAGGGACGTGCATGAATCACCAGGTGAGAGCAAGATGTGAGCACCAGGGGCTTGAAGAAGGCGTGGAAAAGGACAGCCTTTTAAAAGGTGTTTGGTCTCGGGCAAAAATTTTTGAAATTCGTGCATAGTGTTTTCATCGTACCCGCTTTTTTCTTGGGATTTTTGGAGAACGCTGGTGAGCGTGGATTTCACTTCTTTGTTGTCAAAATAAACTTAGCTTAGTTCCATTTTCCACAAGCTGTAGTAGAACAGTTCTTTGGGAGAAAACGAGAGACTTTTGCCTTCTTTCACGCCCAATTTTAAAACAAGCAGAATCTTTGCACGTATCTGTATCTTTAGGAGGGGCAGGTTTGCAGGTGCACCAAGTGGTAAACTACAAACGTGATTTGCAAAACAAAGGAATTAGTGCAGAAACAATTGTTAAACAATGAGCAGATGTCTCAGTGAGACAGCCCTGTGATGACCGGTGGGCGCACACGCAAGGCTGCTGTTTGTGACTCACAGATAGCTCCTCGCCGCCTGCCTTCCCTTGCTGTGACAGGAGGGCCGTGGGGCTCCTTGGCAGGTATAGCCACGGGGTGACGGTGGGTCTCCCTCTGTGGGCCTGGAGCCCCTCGGCTTTATTGTGGTTGCCACGGTGTCGGGCACCTCCCGCTGCCCCTTCTTCTGTCCCACAGCACACCCTCCCCTCTTGGAGACAGCAGGTGCGTGGCCGGTAGGTGGACGAGGAATGGGCAGGTTGGTTAACGACCTGGGCTTCCTGACGGCAGAGCCCACGGCCACTGGTCCTGCAACCGCTTTTGTCGGCACCACTCATGCTCAACGTGTTTCTCTAAAAAACAAAATACGTCTTCCTCAGCCTTCTTACCCTCACAGCCGTACTGCTGTTTGGGATGGATTTTCCGTCCCTGAATTGTCATCTCTTCGGTTCTTGGTTTCCTAGGCTTGGCCTCTGGGTGGTTGCAGACTTATCTCCACCTTCCGTCCGCACTGGGCTTTGGTCCTCGGCGGTCTGACGAGTCGGCTTTTATTCACGTCTCCCACCCCGTCTTGTTCTCCACCCCCCCCCCCCCCCCAGCTGAAGCCGAGGCTCAGGCGTAGGTGGTTCCAGCTGGCCCTGGGCGGCTGCCTTGCTGCCGTCACGTGTGTGTGGGCACGTGAGCAGCAGCCAGAACCAGCACACACCTGCGTGAGGGTGGCTGTGGTGGACGGTTAGAAACCACGGTCGTGGTTTTCCTCCTCTTCATCCTCATCATGGGGTTTTGATTGTTCCGCCTTCACTGTCTACTTTCATTGCTGGAAGTAGCCTTACTGAAATAGAATTGCAAAATCGACTGCCAACACAGACGGTGGAACGGATTTGTGGATTATAAAGCACGGAGCTCACACTGATCACACACCAGGCTCCCACGGCCACTCGAGACTCCTCCGTGGGCGGCTCGCCCTCCCCGCTGCAGGGTGGTGCCAGTCACGCCGGCGTGTTTGCTTACAGTTCAGCAGATGTCTGTGTGCTCTTAGCAGTGCACCCCGTAGCTCCGGGTGTTCTGTGACCAGGCTGTGAATAGCGTTATGTTTTAGAGTTCTGTGTGTTGCTTTTCCTACTCACCGTTACGCTTCCGAGATCCATTTTCTCCGTAGCTGGTTTGTCCCTTCTGCAGAACTGGGTGTTTGTGCAGTTGTGCCTCGTTCCTTTTCTGACCACGGACTTCCGTGTGCTGGTCTCTGCGGGAGTTCCTGAAGATGTGGTCTGGCCACAGTGGGGCAGCCCCTACGTAGAGTTCCCAGGAGCCAGGGGCTTCATCTGGGTCTCCCAGGCGACTGCAGGGGCCCAAGCACTTGGGGCATCTTCCACTGCTTTCCCAGGCCATCAGCAGGGAGCTGGATCAGAAGTGGAGCAGCCAGGACTCAAACCAGTGCCCATGTGGGATGCTAGAGTTGCAGGTGGCGGTTTTACCTGGTACATCATGGTGCTGGTCCCCGTGACTTAACTTTTAATAAATTCTGTTGAAAACGGTTGTTCTAGTTGGTGAAAGAAATGCACACTGGTGGTAAGGAAAGTGCAAGATCACACTGGGCGTGGAACCTTGTGTCCCCGCTCCTCGGGCCCCGCTCTGAGGGGCTCCCCGTCCTGTGACATGCCTGTGGTGCTCAGTGGTGGGCATGTCGCGTGGATGCATGGTGGCTGAGTGGAAGCGCACTTCTGTCACACTGCTCTCTTGATGACCATCTAGGTTTTTTCCCGTGGGTTTGATGTAAAAGCTGACAGGTAGCATCCGTGACCAAGGCCTTACTCTGTGTTTCTGATTATCTCCGTAGTGGGAAAACTCTACCCAGAACTGCTGACCCAAAGGAAGTCATTGCTGACAAGGCCCCGAGACCCTGGAAATGCGCGTCCAGAAATCCCGCACGGACGGAGGCCCCCGTCAGCAAGGTACGGGCACGTGCATCCGTGGTGGTCGGGAATCGCCGTGTTCTGACGTGTGTGCTGTTGTGACCGTGGGAACACGGCTTCTGGTTTCCGGCTGTGTGCTGGGAACGTCTGCCCGTGGCGAGCGCAGCTCGCTGGTCTGCCCTGCGCCTCACAGCCCTGTGTCTCCCTCTGTGGACGTGCAGCTGCCTGGCCCTGCCGTGGCGCTTGCTGGCTGTGGGTACTGCGTGCTGTTCTCTGGGTCTTCTGCCGAGCATCACAGACGTCTGCAGATTCCGGGCTGTGAGTGCGCGAGATTTCCCAAGCGCTTCTGCTCTGCCACGGGCGTGCGCCCGCAGCGGCCTTCCTCCAGGTCCTCCGCCGCCTGCTTGTCGCGGTGATTCGGCTGGACTTGGCCCAGCTGCGTGATGTGAGTGTCCACATTGGTGTGTTTCCTGGAGTTGGCCAGCATTCTGTTGTAGCAGATTTGAGAATTTTTGCAGCTGATTTAAAACGCGCGCCTGTTACCTGATCACTCCTGCTCGTGCCCCGAGCTCGGCCGCGCTCCGCCGGCAAGGGGCAGCCGTGCGCGGCGTGTTCTGATCCATGGCCACAGCACCGCCTGTGTTGTCATTCGTACCTGTTGTTTGTCTTCCTTGTCCACATCCACATAACTTAGTTACGTTTGCAAAACTGTGTTGTTGGACTTTTGAGTAAAATTTCATTTGGTTTAGTAAATATTTTGAGGCTAAACTGACATAATGGATGCAATGATTTGCCATCTAGGAATGTATATGCTTTGTATTTGATTTATGTTTGTTCCCTCAGAGAACATTTGCTTGAGAGAGGTGCACTTCTCGTATTTATTTCATTTTTCAAAAAGTTATGTGGTAATTCTGAGCGGCTTCTTCGTTGCTGATGGAGACGGTGTTTCTGAGTATCTGGCTCCTGACGATCCACACTGATGCTGGAGATCCCATGTGTTCGCGGTTTGTTCAGTTCGTGGTTTCGGAGAGAGGTAGAGGAGAAACCCTGACTGGTGAAAATAGCAGTGCTGCCTCCTGCTCGCCGCGGTGTGCGGTGGAGCGGCCCGGCGAGGGTCCCTGTGGAGGGTGCACCCTCTCGAGGGGGCGAGTGAGGTTGGGTGGCAGGGGCGCCTCGGGCGCCGGTATCCCAGCGTTTCTCACTCTTCCTTGGGCAGTCCTTCCTCAGGCTCTGTGCGGTCTGGACACTAGGGACGCGAATCCTCGGTGCTTCTAGCTGAGAGACACCAGTGGTGCTCTGGTATCCCAGCGTCTCTCACTCTTCCGGGGCTCTGTGCGGTCTGGACACTAGGGACGCGAATCCTCGGTGCTTCTAGCTGAGAGACACCAGTGGTGCTCCGGTAGCTTTTCTTGAAAGCATGTGCAAGTTTTACTGATATTTGAAAAAGATTTCTTTAGTTATTTGAAATACAGAGTTACAGAGAGGGACACACACACGAGGTGGGGGAGGGTGGGGGGGGATCTTCCATCTGCCTGGTTACTCTGCAGATAACCACGACAGCCAGGACTGGGTCAGGCCGGAGCCAGGAGCCTGGACTACATTGCAGTCTCCCACATGGTGGCAGGGAACACACACATTTTCTTTTGCCTTCTCAGGCCATTAACAAGGAGCTGGATGGGAGGGGGGGCAGCCAGGACTCAAACCAGAGCCCGTAAGGGATGCCGGTGTCACAGATGGCTCACTGCCGTGCCACAGCGTTGGCTCTGGGTTCTCTGGTTATCAATGTCAGAGCCAACTCTGCCTTCACAAGCCGAGACTGAAATCCTCTCCAGACGTGCCTCACAGGGGCTGGTGTTGTGGCACAGCCAGTTAAGCCACCACCTGCAAAGCAGCACCCCTATGGGGGCCAGTTCAGCTCTTGGCTGCTCCAGCCCGATGCACCTGGGCATCAGAAGATGGCCCAAGTGGGTGAGACCCAGCCACCCGTCTGGGAGACCTGAGAAGCTCCTGGCTTCAGCCTGGCCCAGCCCTAGTTGTTGCTGTCATCTGGGGAACGAACCAGTGAATGGAATGTATTCTCTCTCTCTCTGCCTTTCAAATAAATAATCTTTAAACAAATCTTTAAACAAACGGCTTAACTGTGATCTGGGATCTTAAAGCCAGATGATAGTGACAACGAAGATGGTAATTTCTAATGCTTTATTTTCCAAGAGATTTCTGACATTTAATCTTGGAATTGTATTGATGGTGATGTAGCTTTAGTTCTGTGTTTGTGTCTGGGGTTCCTATACTGAGTTCTGTGTTCGTGTCGCCCTGGTTGAGAAGGGCGCCGTCTCTCCAACTCCCCTGTGTGGTGTGGAGTTTTGGTGTGGCTTTGCACACGACACCGGTTCGTGTGGAGCTAGAATCCTCGTTTGTGATTGGCAGGACTGCATTCACATTCCATGGGTCCCTGGCGCGTACTGTCAGGGTGACAAAGTCTGGGGACAGCTGCCACCGGGTTTGTGTGCTCACAGATACATCACAATATTGTAGAAAAAAGGAAGTGAAATATAAGTTTATTTTGGAGCAAAAAATGTTTGAAAACCATGAATAGGCTTTTCCTTCTTATAAAAAGATTTTAATTATTTGTTATTTATATACGAGAAAGAGAAGTGGGTGGAGGGAGAGAGAGAAAGAGAGACAGGGAGAGCACATGCCTGTTTGCTGGTTCACCCTGCAGTGCCCACGACAGCTAGGGCTGGGGCAGGCTGGAGCTGGGAGCTGGGAGCTCAGTGCAGCTCTCCTTGGTGAGCGGCAGGGACCTGATGACTTGAGCCATCAGCATTTCCTCCTAGGGTCTGCATTAGCAAGGAGCTGGCTGGAGCTGGGGACAGGACGCATACCCAGGGCTCGCCAAGGTGGGATGCGGATGTCCTAAACTGCCCGGCGAAGCCCCCGACTCCCCATGCATGTTTTTTCATGAACTTTTACAAAAATGGTTGGTTGGTTGATGGATTTGAAAGGCAGCGCGGCGGAAAGTGAGGCAGAGAGAGGGTGAGAGAGAGAGGGAGACAGGGAGATCTTCCGTTCACTGGTTCATCCCACAGTGACTGCAGCAGCCGGGGCTGGGCCAGGCCAAAGCCAGGAGCCAGGAATTCCATCTTGGGCGGCAGCGCTCCAAATACTTCCTTCCCAGCTGGACTGGAAGCAGAGTAACGGACTGAAACTGGCGCTCTGGTAGGGGATGCTGGTGTCGCAAGGAGCGGTTTAACCCTGAGACCGGGTGTGCCTGGCGCTTTGATTCCTCGTGCCGCCAGGTGCTGGCCGCCTGGTGGCATCCACCTGCTGTCCGTGGGTTGCCGCTCGTGGGTTTCACACTTCGCCGGCTGGTGTGTGCTCAGGGTGTGTTTCTTTCCTTTCCTTCTCCCTGGGTCCCTGGTGAGCTCGCGTGCAATCTCGGTGGTCGGAGGTGCTCGCCACACGTGTTACTGTTCCTACGTGTAACGCGCTTTCTCTCGCTGCGTGAGGTCTGTCTGATCTTCAAGGAGAGGCCTTCAACTTTGTCCTCCAAACCATCGCGTTTCCCGGATCTCAGTGGGTGCTCCTCAGTGTGTGTCCCCGTCTTCACACCCTGCCTTGGCGCCTCCCCGGCTTCCTGCCCACCTGGTGCCTGGGTCCCCGGCTTCCTGCCCACCTGGTGCCTGGGTCCCTTTTGCAGCCTCGTCTCCCTTCCTTTCGGCTCTGGCTTGTGGGCAGCATGGGTCAGGGGCTGTTCCTGAGGGCACGAGGCAGGTCCCTGCCGGCTGTGCCACGGCCACCTGCCCGCCTTCTGCGTCCTCCGTGTGAGTGCGGTTCAGTCACCTCCCCTGCCACGCCCGGACACCATTGTCCGAATCTGCAGACACCCCTGTCTGTCCCAGGAGGCCCCGTTCCCTCCGCGTGCTCCTGTGGCTCCGATGCCGCCCACCTGCCTGCAGGCCGCCTTGCCTCCCACCAGCCTCTGCCCCAGGCTCTGTCCTTGTCCCTTGTCCAGTCTCCCTGGGCAGGGGCCTGGCCCTCTGGCTCCTGTCCCCTCTCCTCCCACCTCCTGTCCTCGCTGTGGCTTTCCCAGCCTTGCGACTGCTAAGTCCATCTGAGGGGGTGGCAGTGCGGCCCCAGGGTCGTGCGTGGGTCATGTGTGGACTGTGTGTGGGCCATGGGTTGACCATGCCTGCCGTCCTCTGGCCGCCCCCGCACCTGTGTGTCCACACCTACTTTTCAGGTCTCGGTGCCAGTGAGGATCCAAGCCCAGACAGGAAGGCCAGCACCGCTCGGGGTCGATGTCTGAGGGGGTCTGCCCTCGTCCAGTTACTGGCGGGCTGGTACGGCGCTGAGGGTCCCTTCGCCCCAGGAAGCATTTGACCTTGGAGAGCAGGGCCTCCCACGGCCAGATTTCCTCTGTGAGACTACGAAGGGGAGGGGTGGGAGGTCCAGGTGTAGACTGGGCCACATCCCTCTGCCACCTGTGGGAGGGGCTCCTCCCCTGTCCTCTGGCTGCACACAGCGTTCTGCTTGCCTTTATTGCTCTCCTTTTCCCGAGGATGCTGTCATACTGGACATTCTGATTGGGTGAAGGGGCCCAGGCGCCGGCACCGTCTTCTGCTGCTTTCCCGGGCACATCAGCAGGGAGCTGAGTCGGAAGTGGAGCAGCCGGGACTTGAACTGGAGCTCACGTGGGATGCCGGTGCCTCTGGGGCAGCTTGACCTGCTGTGCCACAATGCCGGCCGCACGCCCTCACCTGAGTGCCACGCTGCAGGGCTCCCGATTCCAGATAGGCTGTTTGCCACTGTTGCTTTGCTGGCACGGAACCCCACAGCCTGAGTCACCAGTGAGGAGCAGCAGCGCGGTCCTCGCCATCCCGGAGCTGGGAGGGCCACGTGCAGAGTCGGGGCACCCGGCTTTTGCTGAGTCAGAACCCAGACACCTGGTGATTGCTGAGCCAGAGCCTGGGCACCCGGTGAGCGCTGGGCCTTCTGGCCGAGTGGGCCCCATGGGAGTGGAAGGGCACGGGAACTCCCTCCGCCGAGCCCCTGGTCCCGGACATGAGCGTCTGGACGCCGTCCCTTCGGCAGCACCTGATTTGGAGGGGACACCTTCACATGGTGGCGGTCACCTTCACAGGGACCAGGCAGGACAGGAGTCGAGGCTGCCACTCTGAGCCGACGGTGCACTCGGGCTTCCTTCCTTGTGATGGACACAGAGCTGGGGAGCATGTGCCTGGGGCCTCTGCCGTCTACCTCCCTGCACCACACGCTGGCCACCAGCTGGTCTGTGCCCATCCTGCTCCCAGGGCTCCCACCCTGCGGGCTCCTCCATCCTGATGGCTCCTCCATCAGTCCCTTGATGCCCAGAAAGCAGGAGGACCCCTAGACCTCTGTGCTGAGAGGGGTGGTGGGCAGGGCGTGCACAGTGTGAGAGAAGCTGACACCCAGAGGTGGCACTGACTGGGGGCCAGCTGCCCCCGGGATGCCACGACAGTTGTCATGGCAACCGGTGTCAGACCGGGCAGACCCTGATTACCAGCGGCTTCACGCAACAGGGTGATTCCAGCCCCCATCACACAGGGGTATGTTCTCTGGTGGGCAGGTCCACGCTGCATCCCCTGCTGTGCTGCCAGACTCGGGGCTGCTCCCTGGGCAGTGGGATGTGGTCTTCATCCCAGGCAACTGGGGAGGGTGAGCCGGGGGCCACGGGTCCCTTCCTGCCCTGGCCGTTGCACCTGCTGCATTTTGGTGCAGCCAGGGTCCTGTTGGGCAGCGACAGAGCGCACCCTGCTCACTCCCGCTGTGGTTCTGGTGCTGTACTCGCCACACCTGTGCCACAGACACACCTGCAGCCTCCCGTGCACGCCCATGGGTCCTCTCTGTGCCCTTGAGCGGAATGCACACATGGAGAGAGCACGGACGGGCGGCACGCATGGGGAGAGCACGGATGGGCGGCACGCGTGGAGAGAGCACGGACGGGCGGCACGCATGGAGAGAGCACGGACGGGCGGCACGCATGGAGAGAGGACGGACGGGCGGCACGCATGGAGAGAGGACGCACGGGCGGCACGCATGGAGAGAGCACGGATGGGCGGCACGCATGGAGAGAGGACGCACGGGCGGCACGCATGGAGAGAGGACGCACGGGCGGCACGCATGGAGAGAGGACGCACGGGCGGCACGCATGGAGAGAGGACGCACGGGCGGCACGCATGGAGAGAGCACGGACGGGCGGCACGCATGGAGAGAGCACGGACGGGCGGCACGCATGGAGAGAGCACGCACGGGCGGCACACATGGAGAGAGGACGAGTGGGTGGCACACATGGAGAGAGCACGGACGGGTTGCACACATGTGCTGGTGCATGTACTGCATGTGCACGCTTACTTGTCATGCTTGTACACGTGTGCACCTGCACGTGTGTGTGCTTCCAGTGAGAAGGACGTGCTCATGGTTAAGTAAATACTGAAGAAGTGGATGGATGGGTGGCAGGTGGCTGCCCGGTAGATGGACGGACGGACGGACGGACGAGTGGAAGGTGAACAGGTGGGTAGATGATGGATGGATGATGGTAGGATTTAGGCTGGTTGAATAGGTGGATGGGTGGGTAGATGATGGGTGGATGTTGGATGGAGGGTGCTTTGGGGGGTGGTTGAATGGACAGGTTGGTGCTGAATTTGAACGCAAGTACGGGCTAGCTGGGGAACGGGTTGGACAAGCCGGGTGAGGCCTCAGATTACGAGCACAAGTTGAGGCCCTGGGATTTGTGATGGTTGTGCTGCAGTGAGGTCTCTGCCCCCGTGGATGCTGACGCCCACGGGCCTGGCACGCCCCGAGGGCAGGTGACCTCAGCCTGTGTCACCACAGCTGATGACTCCGCACCTCTCTTCTATCCTACAATGCTGAGTTCTCATCAGGAAAAGGGCTTCAAAAAAAGGAATTGCATTTCCTAACCATTTCTGTTTTATTTCTGATATTTTTACTTTAGCCCCAAAATTCACCCTTTCTGGAAAAAAAAACCCTGTGAGACTCTGGGCAGTTTTGAGCTAAAATTGCAGGTTTGAGCCAGCACACGCGGGCCTGGCAGGGGGAAGCGATGAGCTTAGTTCTCTTCCATGTCCTTAACACCTGGACGGAGGTTCTCCACAGGCCTCGCCCCAGAGGAAACCGGGCAACGTGAGAAGTGGTTGTCACCAGAGGGGTGAGGTGTAGCAACACAACTGGTGTCTCTTGTCACAGGCAGGGGTGAGGTGTGGCAGCACAATCAGTGTCTTGTGGGCGGGGGTGGATTTTACAGTGCATAGGACAGCCTCTGACACCCATGCACACATAAACATACAAGCACGTGCAAGTTCACATTTGCACACGCATGGGACACACAAACGCACGTGCACGCACACGCCGGCACACATGCACATGTGCAAGGCCCATGTGCGTGCATGTATGCACAGATGCACACACACACACACCAGCACACGTGCAGGCATGTGTGCCATCTGTCCGTCATCTATCCGGTCTCCAGTTCTGCAGCACTGGTTAACCCGTGAGCAGTCCTGCACACTGGGAGCGGTGGGGAGGCGGCGGCTCAGCTGTGGCTCCCACGGTGGCACATGCGCTCGCTCTCGCAGAGCTGAGACACTGCGGATGTGCTTGCCTTACACTCGCACACACTACGCCAGTGGACCTGCCGGCAAATACACACCGTACGCATTTCTCACACAGCCCTCAGAACAAAAACTTCCTTCAGGTGTAACAAGACGGCACATGTGACAAGGGATCAAAGTTCACACGTAATTACCCCCCCCCCCCCGTGCTTTCGGAAGCAGGGTTAGTGTTTTGAAAGAGCTTACTTGTTATGCGCGCACATGTACCTGTATACACACACACACACACACACAGGGACCCCACACGCCGTGGAGCTGCTGGTGAGAAACCTGGCCTGATGCCGCAGGAATCCCCATGGCCTGCAGCTCAGGCGTCCTGAAAGGATGGTGTTGACGAGGAGGTCACCGGCAGAGCACCCTCTCTCGGGAACCCCCAGGAGTGAGCCCTCCCCCCCCACACCGAGTGTCACCGGAGGTCTAGAGTCTGCTATTCCTCTCTGTTACGAATTGGCTTGTCTGCGCCATCCCATCATGCAGCCAGAACAAGCAGGAACCTCCTTTGGCCAGCGTGAACCGCTCAGTTCACCAGGCTCGGAGCAGGGGAGCCGGCGCAGGCGTGCAGATCTTTGCTCCTGCGAGAGAGAAGCCGGGGGATTGGGAAGGCGGTCGGGAAACCGGACTCCCTGCCTAGCAGACTGCCCACACATCCGAGACCAGGCACCGCTTTGCAGACAAAGCCCGAGAGTAGCTCCCCGTCCACGACTTGGCGTGGAATGCTCGTGTCCTAAACAGGCAGGACAAATGCCCGAAGTTTACCAAAAACGGAAAGTGGTGGGTAGCGGTGGGTGGGTGGCGTGGGGAGGGGGGAGGAGGGGCTGTGCGCTAATTGGCTTTTTAATGATTCCTCTTTCTTTCTTCTGGCCTCTTCTTTCTTCTTTTTCCTCTTTTTTTTTCCTGAGGGGGAAAAAGAAAACCTTAAAACAGAAAGGTTAATCTCAGAACACATTTTCAGCTTTTAAAGGCACCATTACAGGGCTGATTATGCTAAAGAAGCACACCTAGCCCAGCACAGCCGGCTAATAGCTCACTTAAACCCCCTGGTCAGGGTGTGCTCCTGCCATTTCCATGTAAATTGGATCCTCACAATTACTGTAATATGTGTGAAACTCCACTTATTATTTCTCTTAACATGGAAGCTGGTATCACTTAACTCACTGGACGCAATATTTGAACCATTTGCGATCATTAGTGCATTGTTGTTTGGTCAAACCCTTATGGGATTATACCTCAGAAAAGACAGAGGGAATGATATTCACTGCGAGAAAACAGCAATTTTAAATATACGAGGGGCACCAGGAAACTTTGCGTTTTAGTGCGGCTCAGCACCGTCGCTCGCTCTGCAGCAGAATGGGCCCGTCATCTCCCAGGGACTTATCAGCCCGGCATGCAGCAGGACTGGATCTGATAGAGACACAAGGGGGGACGGGGTGTCCGGATTTCACTTCGGGACTTTCTCCCTGTGGCCCTGGAGGAGGCTGCAGGATGTCCAGCAGGGAGCGGTCACCCCGAGCCTCCCCCTCCCTCCCTGCCTGCCCAGCCTGGGCCAGGGGAGCGGCAGCCGCCTGCCCTCCCTGGGGAGCTGGGTGCTCCCTGACCTGGCTGCTGCTGGCTGCTCCTTTGAAAGACACGGAATTTTTCCAGTGCTCAGAGGAAGAAAAACAAAAGGAACACACCGGGAGGCACCACCCCCTCCCAGGACCAGGATGGGGCCCTGTCTGTGGCTGGGGCAGGAGGGTCGAGCTGCTGGGGCCACTCTGCGGTGCTGGGGTCGCCGCGACGGCGTCGGCCACCGCATGGACAAAGCACAGGCAGGGTCATTTCTTAAGACTCGATGGGCGCCGCTGATTCCGGGCTTTGGTGATGTCGTTGGAAAGGCACGTCTACGTGACGGGCAGTTCGCTGCATTTGTTGTCGCGCCCCTTTAAAGTGAGTATTTTCTGAGTGACACGATGCGTGGCGTTTCCCAGGTTTTACTCTCCAAAGTTTTAACAGAGACAAACTGAACACTTAATTCTCTCACGCGTAAGAGTGGTCACCTTGCTTCGTTTCCAGCTGTGTCCCCTCCGGGCAGTGCTGGCATTCCCCAAGACACTGCAAGCAGAGTGGCTGTCCTCGCTCTGAGCGTCATGCTACTTCACGCCTCGATAGCCATCTCCTCAGACACACATAGGAAATTGAAACACGCCGGCAGATACAGAAGTCCGTAGCTGCACGTTTGTGTGTGGGAGACGGAGCGATAGAGACGTGCACACCGGGGGCGGGGGAGAGAAAGACCTGGGCCAGACCAGCGGCGCCGCTGTCTGCGTCTGGAGTTGACTTGGACTTAGTTCTGGAACTGTGCGGGCACGACAGTATTGACAGACATGCAGGGAGCCTGTGGGAAGATTCCGCGTTCAGACGGCGGACATGAAGAATGGCGGGCGGGCGGGCGGGCGGGCGGGCACACGCGTGCAGAGTGTCTGGGCAGCCCAGGTCATGCACACTCGACACGTCGCCGGTGGAGTAAGATGCAGCAATGTCACTCGGCAGAGGTCCCGACACCGTGCGGGCTGCGACACCATGCAGAGGCTGGGAGAGGACCGGAGAAGCTGCCGGCCCGCTTTGCCGTGGATTCTTGAGCAGGCTGTTTTAGAAATTCTAAATTGATAATGCATTCGTAGCTAACGCACAGAAAACCCAGTGCATTTTTTATTTCTTTTTTTTTTTAGCTCACATTTTCAAAGACCTCCTATAGTTAACATTATAATATAGTTAGCTGCTACAAATAATCAGGGCTGATTATAGGAAAACTGTCAGTGTCTGCTCAGGTCTGAAAAGGCTGCAGCAAATGGCTTTTCTCCTCGCCATGGAGACTGGGGTCTGTTTTTACGGTTACTCTGGAAACCACAGCCCTTCTGTTGTGAGTCCTTTTCAGTTACTTTAGCTATTAAACCCTCGGCTGAGACAAAAGCAAGGACGCACGCAGACACTGGCTCAGAAGGAAACCCCGGCCGGAGGAGGACTGCGGCTGCCAGCCCGGCGCGTTTTATCAGGGGGCGGGAGCCACCTCTGCCACCAGCTCGCCCCGCTGTGCCCCCTCCCGCCCCGCGGGCAGAGGCTGCACCCTCTGGCCCCGGCTGCCCAGGAGGTGGAGCCTTCCCCTGCCTACACTGGATTCCAGGGTCCCGGGAAACAAACGCTGGGGCTGGTTTTATAATGCAAATGCCCTGCTGGAGAGACTGCTGGGCTGTTGTTTTAAGAAAGGGGAGTCCCCAGTCCTTAGGGTCATCTCCGTTGGAGCCTCAGAGCCCCGTGCACTCAGGGGGTTGGTGCCTGGTGGCTTGGGCTGCAGGGGAGGCCCCTTCCTTTTTCCAGCGCCTTCCTCGGAACGAACACGGCTGTTTTCACTTACAAGGTGGTTAACGTGCTCTCCTCTCAAAAAGGAAAATAAAGATGGAAGAAAGGAATTGGAAGTTTGGAATTTTCTCTGGAAGAACCCGCAGCCTGAACAGTCCCCAAGGAAGCTATCCATCGGCCCCTCACCTGGGGGGACACTGCTGCCAGGGGCACAGCCCCCCACTTGCACGGTTAAGCCCCCACCGCTGCCACCCGCCTGTTCTGAGGGGTCCACACTGGGAGCAGAGTTAAAGCCAGAACACTTGGTAACCAAATGAATAACAACTGATATTTGTTAACAAGAAGCAGCCCTAGGAGGGGAGAAGGAAAAAAAGCCCTTTCTTTCCTCATGCCCAGGCCCTTTCAGTGGGCTTGGTTGTTTGCCATTGAGATGCAAAGAAGTGAACTGGCCGGGCCGGGCAGGTGTGCCCCCCCCCCCCCCCAGGGCCTGGCCCTTCCCCTGGGGACTGCCTGCCAGGAGACCCTCACCCTCACGGGACAGGACTGCGGGGTCAGGGGGAGGTCTGTCAGAGGGAAAGAGTGGTCACTTGATTTCTGCCGCAGTGAAAGTGGCTTGAGCATGGGTAAAAGCTGACAAGCCACGAGGAAGCACACTGTCCAGACTTCCAGTCCCAAAGATGTGCTGCAAGTGGGTTTCTAACAGTCTCCCCGGCTTTGGCCTTGGCGGGAGAGTGCTGAAGCCACGCCACCAGGCACCTGGGTGTCAGTGTCTGTGTCTGTCCTTCCGGTGGCTCACTCAGCCGCTGTGTTCAGCATCTACTGTGCACCAGGCCCTTCTGTCACCCCTGGGAAGTGTCCCCTGAGCAACCGGTGAACCCCTCTCTGCTGGCTGCCCTCCCTAGTGGTTAGTGGGTGCTGGGGCTGGTGACGGGGCTGCCTCCCCCAGGTGCACCTCCCTGACTGACACCAGACCCCTTGTGCACTCCCTCCCTTTTCCCAGGGGTCTCTGAAGCCAAGGGACAGGAAGTCTGGCCAGCAGGGTGAGGGCAGCCCTCTCAGTGCCTCCTCAGCTGCCGCCTCAGATGTTTTCCCACATGCCGGTCTCCCGAGCAATCCCTGAGTTTTGGACTTGTTGTCAAAGCTGTCCCTGGATTTTGGTTGCCTGTGGGTAAATTGGTATTTTCTGTAATTTTGTCCAAGTGCCTGATCCCTGAGTGACTTCAGCGCTGCTCCAGAGATGCACCTAGGTTCATTTGCGTTTTTTGGTGTTGTCTAGAGGTGGTTACGCAGTACGTGTGTCCTCTGTGTGATGTCAGACACAGCTCTGGGGGGTTGTATATTAAAAGCTGCCAGCCTTTATAAATTGCTGTTGAAAAGTGAATTATGGCTCCTTTAGAGTTTTCCACGCCATAGCTTGTCATATATCAGCCCGATGCCAGCTCCATGTCGCAAGGTCCCCTCAATTTCAACTTTCCGGTATGCGCAGTCGCATGGATCCCTGCTCCCGTTGCCGTGTTAGCCGTGTACAGCAAGCCATGCTGAGACGCCCGTACCCTGCAGTGCCCACGGTCACCCAGCTGAACTGCGAGCCTTCTCTGTTGTCTGCGACACTGATGCGCTGGGTCCTGGGAGCACCTGTGTGGTCCTAGTGCTCAGGTGTTTCCACAGCTTACCGAAACCTCACAGCTCCTGTTTCATCTCCCCAGCCACACCGCACACCCCTGAGGGCCAGGGCCGCACCCTAGATGTCCCTGGACTCCTCGCACTCCCGCCTGGCCTGGGTCGGGTCCCCTGCTGCAGGTGTTTTCTTTGGCCTGTGCTGTGTCCTTGGCCCCCACGGGGGTACATGGGCACCCTTTCTGGTCTAGAAGGTCAGACTTAGCACTCCACAGAGACTTGGGTCCTGTGAGCCATGAACTTGAGACAGAGCCTCTGGTCTGCCGTGGCTGGGTGTGAGGGGCATGGCTGGCAGGTAGCCTTGCAGCTGAACGCATCCAGGGGGTGGCCCAGAGCCTTGCAGCCCGGGCATGGCCGGAGGGTCTGCCCTGCCGCGGGGCCCAGCCCTCCTCCCCGAATCCTCCTCCCAGGCTGAGACTGGTGCAGGTCACGTGCCCACCTGCACCAGACACCTGCCCCTCGTGCTGAGGCCTGGGTTTGTAACGGGTGGTGGAACGGCAGCTTCGGAACATCTTTAATTTCAGTTGCATATTTAGCAATATTGTGCTCTGTGGGACAATGGGGCCTTTCAGAAAATATAGACACCGTTTATGGAGGGTTTTTTTTTCATTACATTTTTAATAGAATCCTGTATTTTCTCCTGGCTTTATAACTTGTGCAAAATGTATCAGAAATATACAGAAGTGAATGCAGCACAATGAAAGCACAGATCTGCAGGATTAATCGGAATATTTTTATGCAAAGGACATTTTATGCCAGGACACACAATAAACACATCCTTTTCCTCCTCGTGCATGGCTTCAGCACCCAGAACCCGTGTGCATTAATAGGTTGGAGAACCCGGTGTTTACTCATTTTTCTGCTTGGGCCAGAGACATTGTCCAGGGGGGGCGTTCAGGAGGGATCGCCTTTGATGATTTTGTAAATACTTTGCGTAAGTTTTATTTATTTGTGGAAAACTACACAGTTTCCCAAGAGCCTGGCCGAGGTCAGGAACCCCAGGAAAGACGTGTCGGATGCTAGGCGAGTAAGCATCAGACAGAGCTCCGGGGTCAGCTCCCTGATGGACGTGCCTGGGCACACTGGGCTGTGCGGGCAGGAGGGCCCGGCGCCCTCCCGGGAACTGCTGTGGTGGAGAAGCCCCCACCTCACCTTGCTGCCCGGGCATTTCCTCCGTCCTGCACTGCGTGCTTGTGGGCTGTTTCTCTTGGGTCCTGACCCAGTACGTGGTGGTGCATCACCACATGCATGGACGTGTGGGCACACAGCAGAGAGGAAAAGGAGGCGCGGCGGGTACCCTGCTGGGCAGGAGCCTGCAGGGGGTCCAGGGAGAACGTTCTGGGGCTGCCCCCATGGTCCTGGAGTTCTACAGGCAGGACTGTGTCTGCACCACACAGGCAGGAGCTGGGGTCCCTGAGAGCCGCAGGGAGCGGGCGTGGGGCCTCCCCAGCTTCCCGCGCCCACGGCCGCGCCGGAAGGCACCGAGCAGGTCCACGGGCCCTTGTCACACGGAAGAGCTGAAGCAGGACGGAGAGGCCGTGTGCGCCACACAAGCCAGGTAGCCGGGCCAGCTGGAGCCGGCTGTGTCCTCGCACGGCAGCCGCGCTCCGCCGGGAAAGCCCCGCGCCTCCTCCGTGTTGACACTTCCCACCACTCTATAGGGTTAGGTCTGTGGCACACACAGAAGAGGAAGTCATTTTATTTTACACAAATCAGCTACTTAAAGTAAATTGAGATATATAGAATTTACCAATGAAATGAGTGATTTGGTGTGAATAAAAGAGGTGGAGTGTTGTAAATCAGCTCTGACAGCCAAATGGGGAAATTGACAGAGCACTGTAATCACTCCCAACATCCACTGAAGTTATTGATCCAGAGCCCCTATAATCCCCTTCACACAACACAAGCAATTTCCTATAATACCTGTAATAACGGTGCATTCAGACTGAAGTGGCCGTCTGCTGCCTTGTATCTAATGGTGACGCGGCCTCCGCTGAGTGCGAGTGGCTACGGGGACGCAGCGCGCCCAGGCCGCCCGCCTCGCCTAGGTAACAGCTCCGATAAGGGCGCGCGTGCAGGAGATAAACCGCTCCGCGCGCCGAGGAAAACGCGCTATTAATTGCTGGCTTGCTAAATACGATGTAAGGCCGGCGCGCGCAGCCTGTGACCGGCCGGGGCCTTGATAAACTTCTTGGGCCATCCATCCCCCGCTATCTGATGTGCACTACAACGGAGAGAGGCAGCTGACGGGTCATTACCCCCTTGCCAGGTGTTCTCCCGTGAAATGTTCCTCCAGTTTTACAAGCTCCTGCTCGCGCTGATGGATTATTCCGCAGCCTTATCAAAGCTTTGCCAGCTCCTCATTAATATATAGAGCGAGCCGCGCGGTTCTATATATCATTGTCTTCCTCGTGGGGAGGGCCAATCAGTCAGCCATTATCAACCAGGCGGCAGCAGGCAGGCAATCAGACCCGACGGCAGAGAATCATGGGAGCTCAGGAAGGTTAAATGAGGCTGACAGTTGCGATAATGACGATTATACTATAAATTAAGATATGATGATAAAGGAGAATAAAAGACACAATCTGAAGCAATATTTGGTCTAACATGCCTCTCTTTCTCGCTCCTGTTAAACGGCCATAACATTTATCACATCGAACAAGAATGGACGTTTAACTACCGTGATAAAATGGGACAGCATCAGATTGAAACCCCAACAAGTTGTGATTACAATGTCAGGCACTTTTCCACTGGGTGAGGAAAAGCGGGAGATAGAGCATATGTTATAATCATTCATGCATTATTCTGTAGAATGAAAAGAAAATAGATCTATTTTAGAAATGTCTTTCAGCCTTCTAGATGGAAAACCAAAGGAAACAGTTAATATATTCTTCTGCCTCCAGGATCATTTTTATCAATGAAACAATGGGAAGTGAAGTGAGAGTTCTCCCCTCGCACCTTCTCCCCAACGCCTGTTAGGCGCTGATTCAGCGGCGGCGGGAGCTGCGTGAGGCCTCGGGCCCTGCTGAATTCCACAGTAAAGGCAGCGAGCGTCAGCCCGAGGGTTCCCGTGTGTGGCTTCCACCGGAAGCCAGGATCTAACACGTGAAACCACACGGGGGGCCAGGCAGGCTACGGAAGTGGGTGGAGGCCAGAGGGGCCCTTCACGGTTGGTCTTTCAGCTGGGAAGAAGAGATAATCATGCCAGGCGAAGGCGACCACGCTGGCCTGCACCTGAGTCCAGGGGGCAGGGGAGCCATCAGCATTGCCCCTGCCTCTGTGTCCCTGAGAGCACCAGGCTCCCGGGCCCGAATTGTTTTCTTGCAACTCACTGATGTCCATTTAAACTCTGGGCTGCCCACCTCGGCACTGCTGGCCACAGATCCCCAGTCACGGTGGGGCTGTGTGTCGGCACCCGGTTCCGGGTGCCAGGTGCTGGTAGCACACCCCGCCACCACCCCTAGGGTGGCCCTGAAGTTCTCCAGGACAAGCTCCTCCCTGTTGAGAACTGTGGACACAGACGGTGGAGTTCTTGGAGGTCTCCCTGAGGGCCTGCGGAGTCCACGGGAGCAGACACAGGGACGCCCATGGGAGTGGCAGCTTTCGGGCAGTGTTGCATTTGCTACCCGATCCCTGCCACCTGCTAGCACCCTGACGATTGGTGTTTCTCTGTGTTTTTTTTTTTTTTTTTTAATGAACGTAGGTAAAGGAAGTCTGGAGACTTGGTTTATAAACTTGGGTCTGCTGGGGGTGCTTGGTGAGCGCCACGCTCTTGGCACAGTCCTGGGATCCGGAGAGGGGCCGAGGACCCACCGCCTTCCTGGAACACGTGCTCAGCACGGCCCACGGCCCACGCCCTCCCACACGTACCTGGTGCGTCTTTGTCATGGGAGCAGGCATGTTACATAGCGGTCAGACACCACTGTGCTCTCTTGCTTGCACACCTGGAGGTGCTTCTGAATCGAGTCTGTGTCCCCTGCGAGGCTGGCACTGCGCGTGGCCCCGCGTGGCCCCCATCGGGTGTGCACGGGTGTTGTTCAACAAGCAGATGCTCTGAGCTCCGGCTGGGGTTCTGCGTGCTACGGTCGGACCGTGGTTCCTCGCCCAGTGAAGCTGGGCAGGGAGGGGCCTTGGAGTTGCTGCGTGCTTGCTGTGAGGGCGTGATGCTGGCCTGGGAGCCGGGTGCTCGGATGGACAGCAGCAGCCTTCCCCGTAGCGCACGTCAGAGCCGCCTTGGCCCCATCCGTGTGTATCCAACATGATTTCCAGACACCCAGACGACAAAAACCCATCGGTCCCTGGAGTGTGCAGATGGCACTTCCAGTGCCTTCCCCTGGGCCAGCGTGAGCACGTGAGCTGTGCCAGCCTCCCGGGCACGTGGCCGGCCCAGGTCCTCTGTGGGACGGGCGCTTTGTCACCTGGCGGCCAGCTCTGATGCGGGCACGTGAGCCGCGGGCAGGGGAGCGCCTTGTTCCTCCGTCCGTTGTGTTCGCGGGAGCCCAGCGCGGTATTAGCTGTGAATAATCACCGCCGCCCAGGCAGCTCCTGGAGCGTGAATGAGAGGCTGCTCCCGCAGAAATGATTTGTGCCCTGGCTGATTGTCACCCACAGAAAATGAGAAGGGGCGCATTCAATGCAGAGTCATGTGTTCCGTACAATTACTGGATTAATAATTTTATTCCATTACTGTGTGGGTAGCGAGGACATCAGCCTGGCGATCTGCAATTCCAGTAGATTTCTAAGCGTCCCGTTAAAGGAGTGAGCAGGGGTCAGGAAACTTAATTATGCTATAACTAGATAGAAATTGCCAAGTGATAAAAAGAAACATCCAGGCAGATTCACC